>NW_028270145.1:46979744-47289411 GCF_037043375.1 Chiloscyllium plagiosum
GAAAACTAGCCACCAGGATACATTAACATCAACTGCCCACAAAAAGACATGACCTACTCTCATTGGAATCCTTACATACAGATGAGGAAGGACTCCACTTTGACTGGGACAACACATTGAGCCTAGGACATGCCAAACAGAGACTTGGATCCCATTTACTACCCCCTGAGAAAAAAGAACAGGAAATGACATGACCATTCCAAGGAAACCTGAACACATAAATAGAAAACGGGCCATGACACCAGTGCTTCATCCAGAGGCTCACTGATGATGCTCGCCTGTATGGTGACGAAACGTCTGGAAACGAACTTTCCAGCTCAGCGAGCAAACCTACATCCAGTTGAATCTCAGGTTTGGTGTATTGAAATATGTAGAAGTTATAACAGAAAACTGGCACAACCAATCTGTTTCAGTGTATCACTGTGATGCTCATCCATTGTACTCTCTCTAATCCAAACCCTTTTGTCTCCCATTTATCAGCCAGGTATCTGACCTGTTTTTAAACATGGGTATCACGTCTACTTCAGACAGTCATTTGAACAGAGCATTTGATAATTTTCTTTCTTAAACTTACTTCTGGACTAAATTTCTTGTATTTAAATTTAAATCTGAGGCACCCACTCAAAACTACTTAACTGCTAATCATCACTTTTTGTGTTCTGTTTCCTGTCGCAAAGCAATTTCAAGCATAATTTCTCTGTTGAACTGAAATTATCCCAAAATCTGAACTACTTTAATATTTGTATTTTCTCATGCCCATTAGCCTCGAAGTGATTTACACAGCACTATGATTGGCTCAGTAAAGTTTCTACAATGTGGAGCTCAAAACTATGCATGACTCAAACTGTCATCTTAAAGATTTATGTAATTTCATAATCAACTTGTATATTCTGTGCTTCTGACCAAAAAAATATGAGGGTGTCGTTAATTTGATTTAATGCCACTATCTTTGTATGTGTTTGCAGAAAGAGGATTTGATGGAAAGTCACTTTTACTTTTTCGGGTTTTCATGTTTATTTGAATGTGAAGGGGAACAAAAAATAATTGCACAGTTCTTTCACTTCTGAGAAACTCCAACTGCTTTCAAGTTTTGCAGCTTTCACAAAATTAGTTCAGTATGGCACTTTAATCTACCCATTTTGAAAATTAAAAGTTATAGAACTTGGATCTTGGCTCATTCAGTCCATAGGAGGTGAGCAGCCAACATTCCGGTTACCTACCTGTCATTAACTTATTAAGAGCAAGTATTTTTGAATAATTTGGAAATATGATGTCGAAGTATTTTGGACCCTTGTTTTGTGATTATTCTCCTTGTGCATTATATATCTCAAGTTTATGATGTTGCTGTAAGATGCACTGTTGGAATTTTTAACAAATCGGTAAATGTAGCATAACATTTAGGTTAAAGTCTCAGTTCAGTTTTCCTGCCTTTTTTTTGTAGGTATTAGATTGTATCCATTTAAGTGAAGAAACAACAACATCTTCCAGCAGAATCTTTGTGAAGATTCTTTTTCAAGAGCTTTGTGAATATATGGGGCTACCCAAATTAAATCAAAGGCTACAGGACATGTAAGTGCAAACTGTATTGCATGATAGTTTGTTCTTGTTAGACTTAAATCCTTCCTGTAATAACTACAGCAATTAAGTGATCTGGTTCCAAAATTTATATTTGTTATTGATTATGTTCAATTGAGAAATAAATTTGTAATAACTAATATATATTTGGCAAGTGTGCCTGTCAACAGGTTGTGAAACAGAGTTTAGAAACCTCGTTCTAATTTAAGATATGAAAAAGATTGGCAAAGGCCGGTCCTATATTCAATGGAATTCTGAAGAATTAACTATATTTGATACTGAGGAGATTTGACAGGGTGGATGCTGAAGTGATATTTTCTCTATGTGGAACAGAATAAATCTAGGGCATGCAGTTATCAATAAAGAAGATTAGGAATTTACTAGAATCTTGCACTTTAGAGTTCATTGGAGGTGAGGGATTAAATAGTTTCAAGACAATGATGAGTTAACGGATCGATGAACTGTGGCGTTGAGGCCATAATCAGATCAACTATCGTTTTACTGAAAGACAAGAGGAACGAATGGTTGAATTTGTATTCATGTCAATGTCCCACTCTGAATAATTTGATTGAACTTCCCTGAACTGAAATCTCTCACTACCTTTAGCTCACAAGTAGAGGAGAATTCCACATTGCTGTATATTTTCTTGTAAGAAAGCAGGAAAATCCTTTGTAGCCTTGGTTCAAGTACTCACTCGTTTTTGGTTTAGAAAGTTATGGGCACATGAGGTTTTAAAACTTAAGTGGTCTCTTTTTGATATCAAGTAATTTGAATTAATCTGTTAACTGCTAAGCCACTCCACAGATGGCCCTGATAAGAAATCCTATGTACCTTAAATAATCTCCATTGTAAACAGCAAGCACAGTGACTTGAAATGAAAGCAAAATACTGTGGATGCTAGAAATCAACAGACAAAATGCTGAAGGATCTCACAGGTCTGCCAGAATCTGTGGAGAGAAAAGCAGAGTTAATGTTTTGAGTCTGATATGACAACGTCAGAACTCAAGTCCAACTATTTCTCTCATGAGTTCAAATGATTTAGACATTTGCTGTGGAGTCAGTCAAGCCTGAATACCCCTTAGAATACTTTGACAAACTCCCAAGAGTTGCATAATTACTGTATTTTGAAGTACACCATTTACATTCTGAAGGGCTTATTTTGGGGCATAACCAGTGTTCTCAGTAGGCAGCACAGGTCCTTCAATATCTCTGAGGGTTCTTTCCAAATGGAATTGTGGGTCTACCTAGAAAAAATGGAACTGCGGTAGTTCAAGAAAGCAGCTCACCACTGCCCTCTGAAGGGCAAATAGGGATGAGCAGTAAATACTGGCTCAGTCAGTGAAGCCTACTTCCTGTGAATGAAAACTTTTTAAAAAAAATTGAGGATGCAGCAGTCTAGTAATTGGTCATTTGTAGAATATGGGACAAACAGGGATTATGCTCAAGCAACCTAGCCTTTGAGATGTGTATGTCAACCTTACAAGGATCATATGCTACACACAACACGAGGTTATAGTCGAACAGGTTGATTTGGAAGCACTAACTTGTAGAATGCTGCTCTTTCATCAGGTAGTTGTAACCTAGTATGAAATTTTTAACTTTGTCCACCCAGTCCAACACCAGCTCCTCCACATCATGGCAATAAATAGATTTACAGAGAAAATAGATCATAACTCTGTTTAAATGATGACAATGTTACAATTGAAAGAAACCATTTCATGTGCAGAATGTTTTTAAATGTTGCCAAGGCAAACTGCAATATACATGGAATTGAATTGAAATAAATTTACATCTGAAATTCTATTTATGTAAAGTTTGAAATTAAACAGTTCTTTCCCATCTCAATTGGGAAAGCTACTTCATAAGACAAAAACAATAAATTCCTGAAGTTTGTTGTTTAACTCTTGAATATATCTACTTTTTTTAATTGAAATATATAATTTGATTATTGTGAGATTCAAAAAACAGAAGATTGACATAATTTCATGATTAAGATTAAATTAAGTTTTTATTAATAAATACTTTTCGCAGGACATTACAGCCTTTCTTTGAAGGTCTCTTTCCCAGGGATAATCCACGCAATACGCGATTTGCTATCAATTTTTTTACCTCTATTGGTCTTGGAGGATTAACGTATGTATACCTCCCTAATTCTCTTTATTTTTTTTTAAACCCAATATTTCACTTCATTTGTGTTTGGCTCTAATAATAATCATTTTATGCATCTACTTCAGAGATGAATTGCGAGAGCACTTGAAAAATGCACCAAAAATAATAATGACCCAGCGGCAGGATGTTGAATCATCAGATTCTTCTTCATCCTCATCCTCGTCTGATTCAGATTCTTCCACTGATTCAGGATCTGAAAGCAGCAGCAGTAGCAGCAGCAGTGACAGTGACAGCAGCTCTGGATCATCGAGCGACAGTGACTCCTCATCTTCCAGCAGCAGCAGTGTTTCAGGTTTGTACTCTTTCACTGTGTTTTTGTCCTGCTGCCCCACACGCCCTCTCCAAAAAGAATTTGATCCATGCTTCCCTTTACTGTTTAAAAATACAAATAATCTTTCTCCAACATTGCTCATGTTGCTGTTAAAGTTATGCCTAAATGTTTCACAAAAGCCATGTGTTTTCCCAAATCTATTTTTCCAAATGTGATATGTTTGGTGACTGGGTCTGTAATGTGGCTTCCAAAAATTCTTAAATTTAGGTGTGGTGTATTCAGATCCTGACAGTTTCAAGAGCCATTTCACGTCTTAGCAATGTTGGAGCTGAAATCTATTGGACGTTGTTTTGCAAAGACTGTAATTCAGGTGCAGGAAGTTGGACGTTTGTGCTAACTGAACAGATACAGGGCACAGGCTGTACCACATGGTTTTCCCCTTTCCTTTCCCTCTCACTGAAAGTATTGATTGTTTGTTGAAGGATCACTCCACGGCAGCTGTTGTCCTCAAACTGCTACCACTAATTAGTGAAAGCAGTTACTTAACCTCCCTTACCTGAGAGGGGCAAAGACAAATTTATTGCAGGCACAGTGTTCCCTTTTGCTACATGCTTCCATTCCAGTAGTGTTTGTGGTGAATTCTCTGAATGATTTTGGTCATCTTATTATTTATCAATATCATCAATTATTTAGTTATTGCGTAGTTTCACTTTTGTGCAGTGAACTGAAAACCTCCAACATTCTCTTGTGCAATCAGACAGACAAAGTGCAAACAGCAATCATGAGTAAAATGTTGCTTTTGATCTTAAGTGAATACTTTAGCCCTGCAATTCAGTTTGACAGTATACTGTATATTGAGAATAGGAGTTTGGCAGGTAATTTCCACAGTTGAGATGAAAAGTTTTAACAATTTATATATTCTGTTTAGACCGGACATAATTTAATTTGTTGATAGGGTTTCATAAACTCTTGGGAAATTGGTTATTTGCACAATGCACATATGTTAACATTTTCACCTGTTGAGTCAAAAGAACAAGTTGGCATTTATGAAGTGCTGTTTAATGGAGAATAGCATTCATTAATGTAATTCAAACAGTTTCCAGCTCTCTAACCTTTTCAAAAGTATATAAATGTAATTTTAAATAGAAATCTGAAAGTGAACTAATGCCATCGGAAATTTAGTATTTTCAATCTCTTCGTTTGCTTTGTGGTAGACAGATTGTGACAACTTGAATTTAACTGATCCATTATAGTGAAGAGCAAAAAGGGAAAATTTGTATCTTTAGTTAAGGCACAGATGGCTGTTATGTGGACAAGTGCAAGCGATGTATCTGTTTGACTTGACCTGAACAGACAGATCCTTAATAGAAATTGGATTTTTGCAACCTGTCAAACTGAACATGGATGAGCTGCTTTACTGTTGTTATTTCTGTGTGCTCAATTAAATTGATTTTCTAATGTACCTTTGAATTGATGTTCCCATTTGTCTTCTGAATTTTAGAAATGGATATTGGAGAGTTAAGAACTTCATGTTATTACAGTTAAATTTGTTTTTAGCTCTCTGGCTAATATTTTTCATTTGCAGAGACAGGTAATATTGTAAATTTATCTGAGAGATGATAAAAAGCATCAAGCATGTAAATGTGCCCCAAGGGGCAAATTATTCTGAATAGATGAGTTCCATTTACCTCTGGTGTGGTTGGAATTGAAGAAAATGGATTGAAGACTCATTAAATACTGATAAATTTTGGGATTAAATAGGCACTTAGGAGATGAAGAAAGTAATGTAAATTCATGCATTTACCCACAGTAGTCCTGAATAGCTGCAAGCAATCTGTTGAAACCACTGTTCATATCCACTGTCTTAATAAATCTGAGCCATTGGGAAAATATCATTTTGTAGAAAGTGGTTTTACTTGTCCTTCCCCAAATGCAGCTTGATAACATGCAAGTTACTGTTGCATCTCAATTGCATTTTATCTCAGATTTTGAATCATGCAGAAGGACTGAGTTAGGGAACTGAACGGCTCAATCTATTTTAACACATTTTTCTGGCTTGTTCTGGAGAACCATATTTCTTTCTTTTCTCCCTGGCCACGATGTAAATTTCATACTTACTGTTTTGATAGTCCATTACAATGTGAACGACAGTTTTGTTACTTAGAGTTTTGTCATAATAAAATAAAGTGTTGGTGCATGTTGAATTATGATGCTTCAGTTATTTCTTTGGGTTTGTAAGTTCTAATTGAAATTGTAATTAAAATACTGCAATCAGCAGTTAAGTTGAAACTCAAATTAGCAGGCAAACGCATGGATGCTAAATGACAACTTCTAATCTGGCATTAACAATTTATATAATTTAACTTCTATTTGAATTTGAAATGAGTTTTGTATAAATCTATATATATATATCTATTTGTGATAAGGTAGCCGAACAAAAAACAACATTAAACACATGCATTTACAGTTAATGACTTTTTTTCTTAACAGATGATTTAAATTCAAAGAACAAGAAGGTACAGAATAAAAAGAAAGAGCAAGAAAAGGCAGACAGTAGAAAACAACCAAGTGACAGGAAGCGATCTGGAAAAAAGCAAGAAAGCAGGTATGGTGGCAGCAGTGAGGAGCAGGATAGCAAAATGGATAGAAACAGTGGCAGAACTTACAGACAGTCCAGAGAGAGAAGAGATGAACCGACCCGGCATGATCAAGAGGTACACGAACGAGACCGGACATGTTCTGATCGGGACAAAGGTCGTGACAGAAACAGAGATTTCACAGATAAACGTATTGAAAGCAGAAAAGACACAAGAAACCATTCTCGTTCTGAAAATGACCGAAATAGCACCAGGAGTAAAGATAGCCAGGATCACTACAGTCGAAGAAGAGAAAAGTCAAAATCTAAAGAGAGAAGCCGCAAGGATATGACATCAAGAAATAGTGAGGAGGACCGCCCAAAGAATGGTGTGGATAAACGATCAGGAAAGCATGACCGTCAGGAAAGCAGATATTCTGACCGCTCTAAGGATTACAGAAAGGACGACGATAGGTGCAGAGAAAGTTCCCCAAGAAGACACTAAACAGAATTTACAGTGCTGTTATTTGGGAAAACTGCATTGCCAGAGCTCTTGGGGAAGTATCAATGCCACAGCGAAAAGAGAAGGAACCACCCGTCTTGCATAGAACTGCTGATGTGTACGTAGTTTCCACTGGAACTTTACAAACTGCTATTTCCAGTTGTCATATTTTGTAATTAAAAAAAAATCTGCCTTTCAAATAAATTCTGAGGAAATACCCTTCAAACAATTTTCCTTTTGGACAAATCTGAAAGATGAGCAGATTTATTTTGTGGACAGTGATATCTTTGATAATGCATTTATAGAGGATTTGACATTCTCTTGTTCCATGTAAATGTTTTGTTTGTCAATTGAAATAAAAATCGTGCAGATATGTCACACCTGTGAAGAATTTTATCAAGTACCTATATCGTTCAATTTGTATTATGTTTTGGTTTTAGTAAGATCTCTTTCTACTAATAATGAATAAGGTCAAACAGATCTTTGAGTTTGGTAAGTAGATGCATTGTTTTCTTTTGATTTTAAGGAAATACTGTGAAGTTAATTATGTACACAAAGCTTGAATTTGAGAAAAGGTTATATCCAGCATAGAATTTGTTTTGCTCACGGTTAATATGTATATTAGATTTTAAAATTATTACTTCAAAGTGCCTTTTGTGAATTAATGGCGATTAGCATTGACTGCTGTAAATGTTAGGGTGGGTTGGTCAAGTTAGTATAAGTCAGTTCAAAGCATTAACTTTGCACTACAGCTTAAGCTAAAGGTATTAACAATACTTAATAATACTTCCTTAAAATGCAATTTTTCAAAAGTTTGATTTTACTTTTACATGCGTAAAATTAGTGTTCTGAGCTGTATTGTGGAAACCAAAATGTTGCTATTTACTGATGATATTTCTCAACTGAATCAGAGAATCTCTGCTGTGTAGAAGGAGGCCATTCAGCCAATGAAGTCCACACTAACCCATCCCCTAACTCTGCATTTCTATGGTCAATCCACCTAACCTGCGCATCTGTAGTCTGGGAGACTCACCCAGAGGAAGCCCATGCAGACACAGAAAATGTGCAAACTCCACACACACTGTCTCCTGAGAGTAGAACTGAACCCGGGTTCTTTTGTGCTGTGAAGCAGCATTGTTAATCCCAGTACCACCTAAATGTTGAGGACACCTCATGGTGTTCATAAATTTATATGTTTAGGAGGAACGATTGGTAAATTTGTGAATGTCACCAAAGGTGCTGGTATGTTTGACAGTGAAGACTGCTATCTGAGATCTTGATCAGTTGGACCAATGGACTGAGAAGTGGCAGATGGGGGTTAATTTGGATAAATTTAAGGTATTGCATTTTTTGTAAAACAAGCACGGTCAGGACTCAGTTAATGATAGCACCCTGGTAGTGTTTTTAAAAAGAGAGACCTGGGGTTTAGGTACATAGTTGTTTGAAATTTGCATTGCAGGTAGACAGGATGGTCAAGCAGCCACTTAGCATACTTGTATTCATTGCTCAGGCAATTGATTGTAGGAGTTGGGACGTCATGTTAAGATTGTACAGGATATTGGTGAGGGCAGTTTTGGAATACTGTGTACAGTTCTGGTCGGCCTGCGAAGGATATTATTAAATTGGAGAGAGTTCAGAAGAGATCTTACTCAGACTAGAGGATTTGAGATACATGGATAGTTTTGTTCTTCTTTCACTGGAGTCTAGGAGGTTGAAGGGTGACCTTGCAAAGGTTTATAAAATGAAGAGGAGCATTGATAAGGTGAATAGCAATGGTTTTTTTTCCCCTCCTGTGGGGAAATTCAAAACGAGAGGACATATTTTTAAGGTGAGAGGAGAAACATTTACAAGAGACCGAAGGAGCAATGTTTTCACCCAGAGGGAGTTTTATATGTGGTACGAACTGGCAGTGGAAGTGGTCGATGCAGGTAATTACAAATGTAAAATACATTTTGATATGAATATGAAAGGTTTAGAGGAGTATGGGCCAAACAGTGAGGCAAGTGGGGCTAGTTTAGTTTGGGAAGCTTGGTCGAGTTGTACCAAAGGGTCTGTTGCCATGTCGTATGACTTTCTCACTTTTGTCCTAAATGGCCAAGTTTTAAGCCATAATATACTGGTTGCTTTGAGGTAAAAGGTGTGTGCAATTCACATAAACTCACAATGTTATTGAATTAATTTCGACTGAAAGTGCAAATTGACAGCTATGAAAGATGTATAAAATCTGGTTGTTATGATGATATTAAATAGTTTTTTGAGAATCACTTAAGCATTTTTAAAATAGTTTATAACTTTATTAAAACCATCCAAATGTGGTCAACTGGTATCTATTACAGACCTCGTGTTACAATATTTTTAAAAGATAATACTCTGCAAGAGCGTAATGATGGTAAGGCCACAATTATTACATCTGCCTATAGTGTGAAAAAGTTCTCTTGATAGTAATGGTGCTCACTCAGTGGTATTTGGGAACTACACGATCTAGGTACATTGTTAATGAATGAATGTCAGTGTATGTCGAAGTCACAATGGTGAGTGTCTTGAGAATTTGAGGTAACCTCTGCTGGAAATCTGAATTAAAATTAGAAAGTGTTGAGCAGGCCTGGCAGCACATGTGGAGAGAAAAACAATTAACGTTTTGAATCTGATATGACTCTTTATTGGCATTCCAGATAACTCCAATGAAAAGTCACACTGGATTTGAACTGTTAACTCTGTTTTTCTTTTGTCAAATGTTTTAGACCACCTGAGTGACTCCAGCACTTGCTGCTTTTATCTTAAATTGGTTGTCAATGTAATTGATCACCTTTTGAGTAGTACCTGGCAAGTGCTGTACACTGGAAGAATCCATTCTATTGTTGGACACTGTGTGGCAACAAAATGTCTTTTCAACAAAATACTATTGAAGTGAATCGAGTATATTGCTGCAATGAATCTTGTCGTCAACATTACAGCCTAAATGCAAGTCGGTTGTACGCTGTGGCTGGGATTGCTTTATCCAGAATGACACTGAGCTGCTTCAGCAGTGATGAAGCTACACCTGCCTACATAAGTGACACATAAGCCAGTCACATTCTTTGCAAACTTTCTTGTCAGTAGAGAGCCATTGAGGAAGGAAGCACTTAGGAAATAATTAGTTTCTACCTGACCAGTTCTGAATTTGGCTGGTCACATTGAACTTTGGTCGGTGGTCATTGTAAAGAATTTAATGATTGGTTACCTTTACAGGCCAGGGCAAGGCAATTTACTATTCATTCGTTGGAAATGGTCATTGTTTCGCACATATCTGGTACTTTTTCACAAGTCACCTATTCACTCTGCAATTTGAATCTGCAGATTCTACCAAAATTCCTACCTTTTTTAGGAATGCAATGTAACCCTGGCTAAACCCATCTGGCTTATCCTCTCCACCCTCCCCTCTAACAAGAAAAGTGAGAATCCCATAAATTACTTCTTTATTAGACTAAAACTATGAGATTTCTGTGCCTCTGCCACTCCTTCATTTCTCTTGACCCATTGGGCCAAATTTGGTTCCTTGTTACCATGAACTGTTTTTTTTTCTTTGTTATTTCTTAACCTTCCTGATCCACAAGCTTACCTTGCCAGTGGGACCTGTCTCCTCCTCCCTCAACTATATTCACATTAAATAGCTAACATCCCAGCTTTCCACGTTAGTTCATGTTAACTGTTTTCACTTCAGATAATGTCTTCTGTACCTGCTTAAATCTGCCATTGTGAACCCTTCTCAAAAACTCAAATTACCACTCATCTGGATCTGAATTTTCTCTCTCAAACCCTTGAACATGCAGCTCTCTGCTTAATCAATGCTTGTTTTTACCCTCACTCCATTGTTTGAATGGCATCAATTGGCTTTCCAGCCTTGTCGCATCAAAGCACAAATGACATTTCATGGGACTATGGAGCACATACAACTGGGAACTAAATTGAAGTGAGGCTTGTGAACAGCTGTATGCACAGTCTTCATGATGTCATTGTTATCTCTTGATGTTTCAGCTACTCATAGTAGTTGTTATAACATGGGGTAAACTGTCCTGCTTAATTTAAACCAGCAACACAGAAACGATTTATCCCATGCAGTAATCTATGAAATTTCGAGAGGCCAAGAACTATTTAAAGTAAAAACAACTTTATTTCTTAAAGTATAACAGAAAATAATTAAAAATCAACTATTTACAACTCTTTCCTCTAGCCTATCTTTTACCTTCCCTTCTATAATACTAGTCCGATAAAACTCCTGATTAAGATTTACAAAGCAAAACCAGGCAACTTTTGGTTCTTCTCTTTGTTCCTGTCATCTTTTGTTCTTCTTGGGGATTCAGCTTTACAGGTTACTGATCAATAAAGGTACCTTTAAGAGAGGTACCTTTTTCTGGGCAGTTGCAGATATCGTTGATTTGGCAGTTCATCTCCCAACTGTTCAATTTTCCCCAGTCTTTTATCCCCAAAACATTGGATTGTGTCATTGGCTTTTAAGATTGTTAATATACTAAATGCGAACTTGTTTGGAGTTTGGTTTTTTTATTAGGGTATAATTTAAACTGAATGACCTAAGTTGAATCTGTTTTTATCTCCAGGCAACCAGCTACCCCAGTAGCTGGACCATATTTTGCATTATGTCTTATTGAGAATACTTGGTGCTGTCAGTGCTAGCTTTTAACTCTCTTAAAGGTACAGTGCACCCACATCTTCATAACATAGAAATGCAATGAAGTCAAAGCAGCAACTGGCCCACCATGTTACCAAATTGATTTCATGCTTGTATAATTGCAGTGAATCTATCGAGTTCATGCTCGTTTCAAATCAGGAGTATAAGATGTTAAATACACCAACAAATTAGACTAAGTGTGCTTTACTTGCATTTTCCAAATACTGCTTCCAACAATCTGGGTGAATAACACCTTTTAAATTTTGCACCAGAAAACTATCCTTAACTTTGTGCCACAGTTATCTGATCTCCACTCAAGTGGCTGGGGCCAGTTTGTGCACAGGAGAGAAAAACTTGAATAAGTATAGCCTGATATTCAAGAGGATAATTGAACAATAGGCCAGGAAATTGAGATTCTGGGAAAAGAGATTTGGAAGGTTAGGACTTTGGACGGGGGAAGAACAGTGAAAACAATTGGGACGCAAGAAGAGGATGATGAGGGACAAAGGGAGATTGTTGAACAGGACTTGGAATATTGTTAAGTGAGACAAGAGGAAGTGCAGTGAGAACTTAGAGGGCAGCATGATTGTGTCTCAGGAAAGCAAGCAAAACTGGTCAAGGATATTGGGCCAAGGGTGATAGGAAAAGAAATAAGGCTGACTGGAAGTGAGGCATAGGATTTCTTACAGAGTCAGGAGCAGCAACAACAAAAAAGCGAGCAATATGAAGAAAAATCAACCAGATAGTGTGTGGTGAAACCTATAGCCCTTAATAGTTTTTTTAAAAAGTTATTTTTCCTGCTTGGGGAATGGGGAACATGAACACAGATGAGATGAAGATGGGCTGGCAGCAGCTAAAGTTGATGTAGTTGTACTAAGGAACATTCCTTTTCCTCTAAGCTCCACTTTTTTAAAAAAGCAGGAAATATTACTTGCAAGTATTTTTTCTGTTGCCTCAAGGAGACCATTTAAGGATGGCTGTGGAACAGGTAAAAACCAATCTGAACCTGCATGGCACACACTCGACCGATGTTTCTGTTTACTTTATAGAAGAATCCCAAACAAGCATAGAACCCTTTTTCAAATACTTTGGTTACTACAGTGCTGATTTCACACTGTTTCCTGAATAAAATGTGAATCATTAATATGTACCAAATTTCTGCCCCCAAACAAGTGAAATCCACTATGTCTATACAGAGCACTGGATTTATTGAGTGCCAGGATGTCTGATCAGCCTTAAACTGTGTCAGTGATGTATCAAATCGGAATTATTTACTTCTGTTCAATAGAAAATAGACTGGTTTCTAACCAGACCTCTGTTTTAATGTGCATTATGATTTATGTTGGAAATGCAGACAGCATCATCTAGCTCTTTGAACAAATTAAAATTTCACAAGCTTAAGTTAATTATCTGTATGTGTGGTGATGCTTCATGGGTCAGTTCTGCAGTGACTTGAAGAAGCAAAGATGTTTCACATTTTTGTCCCCAAAGAGTTCTTAACTTGGAAATGATTTGTTTATGATTGTTAAATAAAACATGCATTTCTCGATTGAGTTGATCATCTCAGGTAATTCAGAAGCATGAATGTATCGATTTTGTTTTTAAGTATGATTGATCTCCAGAGATTATGTTTGCAATCACTTCATTTAAGTATGTATACAGTAATAAGTTAAACAGAAATTCCTAATCTACTTAGTATGCAATAATGTATGCACTCAAGCAGTTAGAATTGTATAGTTAACATTAATCATGTTGTTGATATGATCATGTTAATCTGTAGCATATTTTAATTAAAGGAGCTGTATGCTTTAATCTGTGCCCGACTATCCTTTTTCATCGGAAAGCCATTTTAGGTTTCATACCTTAGTCTATATTTCAGAAATTTCATAGCTAATCTTAATTCAAGTACTATTATGCCAAGTCAGAGTTATTTACAGCACAGAAGCAGGCCATTTGGTAAATTGAACTCGCGTAAGCCCCTCACAGAGTGATCCTTAGTCCCACTCTGATTTAGTGTGACTAAACGTGTAAGATGTCGTACAAAAATGATATATTCATGAAATGCTGAATGTTTTATTTTTCTTAAACTATGGCAACATTGTTCAATTTGCTGTTGAGTTCCTGATTTTGATTGCATTATGTACAGGAAATACAAAGTGGAGCCATCTTGGATGAAAGTTCAAGCTGTTTTTGGGCTTATTGAAATGTGTTGACAAGCCATACTGATATAACTGTCATGATATGCCTCAATGTCCTGAAAGTGCATAGTCCGATGCCAGATCAATTGCAGAAATCAAAAAAAGTAGAACAAGTTGCCATCAACAAAAAGCATGTAATTAAGATATTTCCAGCTTGCTTGGCATATTTTTGGTGATGAAACACACTGTACATGAGCTGAACAGATGTAAGTTGTTAATTGGATATTAAATTCAGAACATGCAGTTGATTGTGACACTTCAGAACATTGAGTGGTATACGATCAGACTTTCCATGCTACAAATATGTCATAGCAATAATTTGTATCTTAAAGTTTGAAATGTTTTATAAGATCTATTTGGCTTAGGAGAACTGTATGTTTTGGTAATACATTGGAGTAAGCACACGTAAAAGCATAAAAGCATACAGCTCCTTTAGACCAGCAAATGAGAAATTAATGTTGATCCTTCTGTTGTATTGTTACATTTGTTCATGATAACAATGTTCCTTGCTTGCCAAAAGTAAATTTTGTCAGATGAACAAAACAACATGTGACCAATGACCATTCAATAATCAAAGGTTAGAATGACTGGTTTGTTCTCGCAAGTATTCTCTTCATTTGGTTCAAAGTAGTAACCTTAAGTTGCATATTCAGAAATATTTATGTAACCATGCTTCAACTTTGTTTAGTAATGTTGTGTTTACATTTCTGGAAATGGTTTTATCTAAACACAGAAGCGTTTGGGGTGTTGTCAAGAATTTAGAATGCACATAAGACTGATGTTGATATTCACTTGTAGATGTGTCTCTCTCAGTTTGTTAAATGTTCAATTTTTTTGCCACTGCTGCAGTGGGGAAGCAACAACAATGGAGAGAATCTGTCCTACATGATATGCTATGTTTGTTAAAGCTCTGAAAACTGTTAGGTAAAGCACACTAGAATGTTCCAGCACTTCAATAGCAATTCAGATGGACTTTTGAAAAACGGACACTTTTCCATTTATTGGAGGCTTTCATAGAAACTGGAGTCATTTGTTTGAATTTCATTAATGGTTATTTAACTGCTACATTACTTCCCAAATATAGACCAAAGGTGTCAGTGGTACATTGACAATTATAAGACATGAGATGTATATAAATTACTGTTTATAGCTGTGGGCAAGTGGAATTGGATGTGGAAGGTAAAATGTGTATTTTTACAACAGTTGATTACTTTGGAATGGCCTTACATTGGTACTGGTGTTTAAGGGCCAGCCAAATGGAGTTAGGTAGATTAAAAGTAAGCTCATGCAGAATAACAATCCTTTTAGAATTGATGCAGCCATTATTGTTATTTTAAGCTCGTGGATAACTCTGTTAAAAATAAACTGAATAACTGCATTGGTAATATATAATCACTAAGTATGTCAGATAGCTTGCTGAGCTTGAAGGTTTCTTTTCAGACGTTTCATCACCAAACTAGGTAACATGATCAGTAAGAGCCTCTGGTAAGGCGCTGGTGGTATCTCCCACCTCTCTATTTATAGGTCATAGCGATGTACAGCACAGAAACAGATCATTCAGTCCAACTCATCCATGCCGACCAGATATCCCAGCCCAAACTAGTCCCACCTGCCAGTCCCTGGCCCATATCCCTCCAAACCCTTCCTATTTGTATACCCATCCAGATGCCTTTTAAATGTTGCAATTGTACGAGCCTCCACCATTCTATACATGTACCACCCTCTGTGTGAAAACGTTGCCCCTTAGGTCTCTTTTATATCTTTCCCCTTCACCCTAAACCTATGCCCTCTAGTTCTGGACTCCCCGACCCCAGGGAATAAACTTTGTCTATTTATCCTATCCATGCCCCTCATGATTTTGTAAACCTCTATAAAGTCACTCCTCAGCCTCCAACGTTCCAGGGAAAACAGTCCCAGCCTGTTCAGCCTCTCCCTATAGCTCAAATCGTCCAACCCTGGTAACATCCTTGTAAATCTTTTCTGAACCCTTTCAAGTTTCACAACATCTTTCCGATAGGAAGGAGAACTTGATTTCCTAAGGGGGTGATGTCATTTATGGTTGTTTTTTTCAAGGGAAGGTAGATTGGATCTAAATCAGTGTGTCTATTGATGAAATTCTGGTTAGAATGCCATGCCCCCAAGAATTCTTGTGCATGTCTTTGTTTCACCTGTCCCGGGATGTGTGTGTTGTCCCAATCAAAGTGGTGACCTTCTTTGTATGTATAGAAGCTAGCAATAGTGGGTTGTGTCTTTTTGTGGCCAGTTGGTGTTCATGTATGCTGGTGCAAGTTTCCTGCTAGTTTGTCCAATGTAGTGTGTTTTGCAGTTCTTGCCTGGTATCTTGTAAATGACGTTAGTTTTGCTGGTAGTATCTATTGGATCCTTTAAGTTCATTTGTCACTTTTGTGGTGTGTTGGTAGGTTTGTAGGCTACCATGATGCCAAGGGGTCTGTGTCATCTGGAAGTTATTTCTCATATACCTTTGATGTAAGGTAATGTGGCTATAGTTTGTGTCTGCCTGTTTAGGTTTGTTTCTGAGGAATCGGAGAATTGTGTTTATTAGATATCCAATTTTCCTGCTCCTCGGATGCTGCTTGAACTGCTGTGCTTTTCCAGTACCACTCTAATCTAGAATCTGGTTTCCAGCATCTGCAGTCCTTTTTTCTACCTTTATTGGGGATCCATTTTTCTTGAATACATTGTATAGGTATTTTTCTTCTGCTTTTTATAGTTCTTGGGTGCTGCATTGTAATGTAGCTCGTCGAAATAATGTCTTGATGCAGCTCCGTTTGTGGGTGTTGGGATGATTGCTTCTGTAGTTAAGTCTTTGGTCCGTGTTCGTTTTTCTGGAGATGCTGGTTTGAAGCTCTCCGTTAACTGTAAGTTCAACTGTCACATCTAGGAATGGGAGTCAGTTGTCGTTCTCCTGTTTTTTTTATATTTTATACCTGTCAGGATATTGTTATCGGTGTGTATGTTTACAGAGTCATAGAGATGGACAGCATGGAAACAGACCTTCAGTCCAACCCGTCCATGCCGACCAGATATCTCAACCCAATCTAGTCCCACCTTCCAGCACCCCGCCCATATCCCTCCAAACCCATCCTATTCATATACCCATCTAAATGCCTCTTAAATGTTGCAATTGTACCAGCCTCCACCACCTCATTGCATACACGTACCACCCTCTGCGTGAAAATGTTGCCCCTGAGGTCTCTTTTATACCTTTCCCCTCTTACCCTAAACCTATGCCCTCTAGTTCTGGACTCCACCACCCAAGAGAAAAGACTTTGTCTATTTATCCTATCCATGCTCTTCATAATTTTGTAAACCTCTATATGGTCACCCCTCAGCCTCCGACGCTCCAGGGAAAACAGCCCCAGCCTGTTCAGCCTCTCTCTATAGCTCAAATCCTCCAACCCTGGCAACACCTTTGTAAATCTTTTCTGAACCCTTTCAATTCGCTATAGGAGGCATGACAGGTGAATGTACAGTTAACGGAGAGCTTCAAACCAGCATCTCCAGAAAAACAACAAACACAGACCAAACACTTACCCTCAGAAGCAATCATCCCAACACCCACAAACGGAGCTGCATCAAGATGTTATTTCAACGAGCTACATCACACTGCAGCACCCAAGAACTACAAAAAGCAGAAGAAAAATATCGATACAACGTTTTTAAGAAAAACGAGTACCAAATAAACACTCCTCCGATTCCTCAGAAACAAACCCAGACAAGCAGACACAACGTAACCAAAATCTATAGCCACATTACCTTACATCATGGTAGCCCATCAACATATCAACGCACTTAAACAGCAACAAATGAACCTGAAGGATCCAAGAGATACCACCAGCAAAACTGAGGCCATTTAGAAGATACCATGCAAGAACTGTATAAAACACTATATCAGACAATCGAGCAGGAAACTTACCACCAAGATATATGATCACGAATTGGCCACCGAAAGACACGACCCACTATAACTAGTTTCTATACATACAGACAAAGAAGGACTCTACTTTGAGACAACACACACATCCTCGGACAGGTGAAACAACATGCACGAGAATTCTTAGAGGCATGGCATTCCAACCAGAACTCCATTGATAAAACATGTCGAATAGGACCCTATCTACCTTCCCTTGAAAAAAACACAACCTTAAAAAACATCACCCATCTTAAGAAACCAAGACCTATAAATGGGTGGGACACACCACCAGTGTTTCATCAGAGACTCTCACTGATGTTGCCAAATATGGTGATGAAATATCTGAAAACAAGCCTTCTAGGTCAGCGAGCTAACTTACGTACTAATCATCAACCTGAGCTACAAATCTTCTCTAATATATAATCACTGTGTATTCACCCAAGCATCAAGAGATTTCTGTGCAATCTAATAACCTGCAACACACTATTCCATCATCAAGATTGCAAATACCTTGTTTCAATGGCAGACTGCAACAAATAGGAGATAACTTTGATTAAAAGATTGAAAGCTTATTTATAGACTGAATTGTAAAACAGGATGTAAATGTGGATACACTAAGGTGACTGAGACATCCAGAGCACAACAGTTATCTACGTATTTCAAACTTCCTCACTAAAACATCATATCTCTTGGATACAGCTGCATGCCAAATCCTGCGAAGACAACAGAATTTAACAAAACCTAATTTTCATTTAACATTGCAGTTTAAGGCAAAGAAGTGTTCAATATGTTTCACCCCAGTCTTTTTCCCACAGTGAAAGTTAAGTAGATGTCCCTGGAGTATTGGAATAAGATGATCAGATGGATGCAAGATATCTATATCTGTTTGTCACAAAAGAAGTTATAGTATCAGCTTGTGTTTCAGATAGCTGTGCTGTTAACAGATTTCAAATTTATTCATGTAACAGGGTGCTGGATGATATGTAACTTGACCCTACAAAATGTCTGTGCACCTTCCACATCCCCTTACCATTGGCTACATGAGCAATGCATATCAAGACTTGCATATAGTGTCTTGGACCATGTCCGGAAGTGCTGAATATCTGTATAGCCAACAAAGTGCTTTTGTTCAAAGTTTGGAAGTGCAGTAGCTAACTTTTAGGAGAGGATTTCCAACAATTAGCACATGATAACAAGATAATTTGTTCCATTGATGATGATGATAAATGTTGGCTGTATCGTAAGGGAGAAAACATCTATCCAATACATGTCTAATATTTAGGAAACAATGAATGAGCAGAAATCAGCTACGCCACTCTGAAGTTTGCTCCACCGTACAATAAGATCATGGTTGATCTGATTACTCCACGATCCCTATTCCTTATAACTACTACTGCTTATCAAGAATCCATCTGTTACCTCCTCTTAAAAAAACAAATGCATGGATTCTGCTTTTGTCATCCTTCAAGTTCCAAAGATGCATGATCTTCTGTGAGAAAATAAAGTTCATCCTTAATGGATCACTCCTTTGTTGAAACAGCAACTCCTATTTCTAGATACCTCCGCAATGACCTTTGTACATGCATTCTGTGAAATATTCTCAGGATCTTGTGTTTTTCGATCAAGTCACCACCTCCTTTTCTGAACTTTATCATGAATTTTGCATGGAAACATTGGCCAAGCAGGGCATTCACTGTCATTACGAGACTGAAAGTGACAGTACAGTCAGGCATCAGTGTATATGCAGATAACTATGAAGAATGCTATCAAGAATGCTGCACCCTCTAAGAGGATGTACTATTGAAAATCTCCAGATTGTGATGAATGGAAAATCAAGAATCGATGGAAAGATAACTGTTTTTGCTTGGAAAAGTTGTTTTGTTGAACAGGCTGTTGTGGATAGATGACAAACTTGATAATTACTGCTAAGCATCATCTTT
The DNA here is from genome assembly GCF_037043375.1 of Chiloscyllium plagiosum. NCBI lineage: Eukaryota > Metazoa > Chordata > Chondrichthyes > Orectolobiformes > Hemiscylliidae > Chiloscyllium > Chiloscyllium plagiosum. Next base: position 46,999,575 of record NW_028270145.1, read on the forward strand.
GTCCCTAAATAGCTTTTTATATTTGTGGAATGTTCAATATCTTCATGTTAATTTCCTCACATTTTATATCTTTAAAGTTCACAACTTTATTCTGTCTGAACTCAAGTTTTCAGGCATTTATTTAGTTATTTCAACTTGTAAATTCAAAGGAGAAGGATTTAGTTTTTTTTTATTTTCTGTTGCAATACTTCATTGTGATTGGCTGCTTACTATGGTTGTTGATTTCACTGCTTGCTGCATGCCTTAAAAATTTGTTTCCTTGGCATCTGATTTAAACTGACAATGGGATAGGAGAAACCCATGCCATGGAGTTGCCTAGATCTTTTGGTTGGCTTTCTTTTGAAGTCAGCCACGGACTGCAAAATTTAGAGCACTATGTCGGAAGGTAAGTCCTGCAGTATATAAAGGGCTAACTTCACTGTGTCCTCTCAGACTTGGCGACAACCTTTTGTTTCTTCAATTGTATTATGCTTGCTCTGTCATTTGTTGCTATTTTTATTTGCCCGCCTTCTGCATCTAATACCAAAGGAATGTGTTAGGATGAAAATGATAAAACATGTGTCACTAGTTGTATTGTTCAGCTCCAACCATGATTTTCTGAACATGCAAATAGCATAAGCTGAAAGTATTTATTTGTATTTTGCTCTCCGTTTTTGGAGTAAGCACATTGTTTTTACAATGATACAGAATATTGTACAAAAATCAAGAACGTGACTGCATTTGGGGAGTAAAGGGGACTAAATGCTATTCAGTCTGCTTCTTGTGATTTTGTACATAGATGATATTGAAATATTGAGTAATAAAGTCTTGTCCACTTGATGCCACATTCTGTGGAAGATGAAATTGCTTTCATGGTTTCTACCATCTCCATCAAGTTGCTGTTCATTTTTAAAGGCCAGCCATTGAATTGGCACCTCCTAAAATGTAACTTCCAGAGTTGCATCTTGAAATGATGCTCCAGATAATTGGCTTTGTGGCACGACATTTTCTCAGTCTTTGAAGAGCTGCTGTTTTCAGATAACCTACAGCATGTCTCCTTTGTACCCCCAGCACATAATGTGCAAAGAGCTTCAAAATAATGTATAAGTGAACTAGTTTTTCATTATGGTATGAAGTTGCAAGGTATTTAAAAAGAGCAATCCTTTCGATAAATATATGCCATGAAAAGCAGGTGATATTCAGCATTGATTTTTGTTAATTTTTAATCTACACATATTACTGTATCAGTCTGCATGTCCTGGTGCATTGAATGAAATTACATCAATTGAATCTCCTGTCTTGGCTGAGGTGGCTTCAGTTTAAATGAACTGGTGGTAGGAGAATTATTCATGTCCCTCGCTGTGATGTTAATTAATGGTTATCTTAGTCCATTCTTTCCATCAGCACCTCTGCTGTGTTTCTCTTCCTCAACATACACACCCTTTGTCCAGTGTGTACCAATAACTCATTGGTGACCATGTAAAATTGGCCAGAAGTTATGATGGTTTGGATGTACCTTCTTGAAGAAACAATGTTGACTTTGATTATAGATTGTGTTCTGAGATTTCTTATTAAAAATATTCTTTTTAAAGCATCAGTTGAAGTTTTTTACTGTCACTACATTTTCAGCATGCTCTACATTGAGACTAAATGCATACAACAAGAATTTTTATGAAATAATCCACATCAGTTGTAAATGATTGCACTGCAACCCTCTTAGTTCAGAGCATTCCAATAAATACTCAGGATACAAATATTTGGCCTTGCTTAAAATTAGTTTTGTCTTCTGTTTCTCTTCCCCAGATATACCCTTGATTTTTATGGGTTGAAAGAATTAGCATTTGTCATTTTTTTAGAAATGTAGGTAATGACACTTGTAACATTGTGTTGCTTTATAAAACAAAGGAAACATTGCTGCCATTGTATTTGGCAGGTTCATCACTATGATAACCATTTCCTTTATAGTGTTAACAAGTGTAATTGTGTACAGAATTGGATAAAGTAATTTTCAATTAGAACAAATACCTGAGAGAAAATGTAAGCAAATAATTTCAAGAATGTAATTTTTCAGTTGCCATTTTAAATGAACATCTTTATGCTCTACATCAACTCCAAATAGATGTGCTATTTCGAGCATTCTGTCTCACAGTTTGATTGTTTGGCAGTGATACAACAAGTTGGCATATTTTCAGTCAGAACCCATGATTCTGCAGCACAGCTTGACATCTGTGACTTCAGGTTTGAAATATAATCTGATTTGAATGAAGTAAACGGAGATTAGTTTTTGATCCTTGCTCCAGATTTATAATACAACACTGCTGCAGCTTCAGAATGGTGCTATCTTTTCCACTCAATGGAAGCACATCAGAATATTCGCGTGTGGACCCTGTGCTCTTAGAAAGCCCACACATGCCTTGAGTTACCAGTTTTGTTTCAGTGAAATTAGAGTTATAACCAAGTTTTACAGTTTATTTTTGCAAATAGAAAAAAAATTAAATATGGATAAAATACATGGTATTCACTTTTTTCTTTTTCATTATTACTTGTATTAGACCTCCTTCATAACCCATCGCCAAAATTGCACAATTGAACAGAGTGAAGACCTCCCGAAACACCCCACCTACTGTCCATCCAGAAATAGCTTGCAATTTCATCATCACTAGATTCAGTATAGGAACGTGTCTGAGGGATGATGATACTTTTTCCTCCTTAATAAAAGCCTACTTGCCTGATTCTGTCTTCAACTGCTTGTCAGCGTCATGTATGGAAATCTCCTTTTGATCTGTCTCCTTAGAATTCTGGTACTGTTTCCTCCATTGAGGGTATTAGCTTGTTCTGCAACTTTCACCTTTCATTTAAAACCCATGTTCACTCGTACCTACTTGAATATCCTATTACTTTTCTCATCATGATATTTTCACTGATGTCCTCCTTCAGCACAATTTCTTTAGTGATTTCAAGTCGTAGCTCAACTCATAATGTTCTTTGAGTACGTTAGCTTTGTGTTCTTCTGTGATTCTCATTCCATGTAAATCTCCTAACTCATGTACACAGTCGTCCTCTTCACCTTGTAGATTTATATTTCGACAAAGGTATTATATGTTTTGTTTTCTCGCTACCTCATGTAAACAACTTTTGGTGATTTTAATCTCCACCTTAATTCACCATGCAGTCCATTATCAGAGATTCAGTAAGGATGCTGAGGTACTGAACTCAATGTTCACTGAAACACCATCATCCAAATTCACCCTCTTAATTGCTATCTCATGTGGCCTTGTTAATCCCGCCCTGTCAACAATATGTCTCTGGTGATACCATTGTACTATTTTCCAGAACTTTCTCTTTTCCCCTTCCAATCCTAATTCCATCTGTTATGGAAGAAATCTCTTCCACCTTCCCTCACCCCCACCTGCAAACCCTAGCAGTTAAAATTGCTGTTCCAAATTGCCCAAATTACAGCCTCTTAACTTTCCAGTTGCTCTGAGATTTCTGAAACAATCAAGCTGCTTCATCACACACTGTTTTGCCCTTATCCCAATTAAACCAGTATTTTCTCTTGTTATTTCATCCCAGCGCAGCCCGCATCTTCAGTCACGAGGTATTCAGAATTGAATGTTTATGACAAGCAACTGGTTCAGCCATTCATAGCCACTTCTAGCTGGGCAATCTACCACACAACTAGGTCTGACTGTCCTCTGCCAAATATGTTGACTAATCCAAAAACCTGCCACCTCCGCTCTCGCCTTCCTGGATTTCTTGCACTCGAGAATTCAAATGATTTGTTCCATTTACTGCCATTTTCCATTCTTCCCCTCACCCAGAAATCCACATCTTCAGTTTTGCTGTCACCTCCTCTCATGCATTCCTGACATTTCCTCTTCCTTCACCATGTTCATACTAAACTGCCCCTCCCCCAAGTCCCTCCTCCCTACCTTTTATCTTAGCCTGCTGGACACACTTTCCTCATTCCTGAAGAAGGGCTTATGCCCGAAATGTCGATTCTCCTGTTCCTTGGATGCTGCCTGACCTGCTGCGCTTTTCCAGCAACACATTTTCAGCTCATACTAAACTGCTGACCACCAAATTCCCCTTTCTGGTTCCAATGTTAGCTTATAGTTGTATAAATCTATCTTCGGGTACCTTGCCTTTTCCTTTCAAATCTGCTGTCATGATTCCTCTCATCAAAACAACATATTTGATCCCTTTATTCCTGCAGTGGGTACCACCACATCTCCTGTTGCTGTCTAATGTGGTAATTCTATCCAAATGTGTGTCTTTTTTTGGTCCAGAACTGCATTGTTAAATTTCTCCAATTCAGTTTTCATCCTGGTCCAGTGCTGAAATGCCCTAATTCAAGTCACAAGTAACATCCTTTGACTGTAGTGAACAATTACTGCTCATCTTTCCTGTTAACAGTGGCTATGCCATCTTCCACCTATGCCTCTCTATTGCCCCAGTAGATAATTCTGCACTTAGCTGGTTCCATTCTTTCTGATATAATCATAAGTCAGAGAATCAACTCTAATAGCTTCACTTCCCACTGCAACAATATTACTTCTGGAAATGAAATCTTCAAAGTTCTGTCCTTCTCACCCTCTTCTAATTCTTAGCTGCAGTCTGAGTTTTCATGGTATTATCAAAATATACATCAAGTTCTATAGGTATTCTGACACACTCACCACCTCAATTCTTGCACTGTCAGTAATTTTTTCATGTTGTTGATTGAACATGAAACATGAGGACACTGAATGCCTTCTGAGCACTGGGATGAAACTGCTAAACCACAAAGTACATTCCCAAACACCAAAATTCTCCCTCTCTTCAAGAAATTTTCAAACTAAGCCAGGTTGTTTGCAGCCTTGACACAGATGTGTTTCTGACTGTATACTCTGTGTCAGCAAGACTACCTGCTTGCACTGGTAACATTGACTTCTGTGCTGATGCCTCTGCTCACCTGCTGATGAAACACTCATCCGAACCTCTAACCTGACTATTGAAACGTACTCATACTGCCTCCCACCCTCTAGAAATTTGAGATAATCAAAAGCTCTGCCATGTCTAATTTTGATCAAGTTTAGTTCATCCATCTTCTCAGATTTCATTGATTAATGTGGATTCATTGCCTGGTGGCACCTCAGTTTAAATTCTTATTTTTTTAAGACCTCTGCGACCTGTTCCTCTCTATCTTTGCAATTCCCTCCAGCCCTGGAGCCTTCAAAGCTCTCTGCACATCTCCAATTTCCACTTCTTTTTGACGGCTCTGAAAGCCACCCATGGCCAATTCGATTTTGTTTTCTTAGCTCTCGCACAACTATCCAGGAATTACTATATATTATCATCAGTGACCTCTTCCCTAAGCTCCCTTCAAGAGTATGCAGACAGATCCTGACGAAGATCATGTGCTTGAAACATTGACTCTACTCCTTGGATGCTGTCTGACCGGCTGTGCTTTTCCACCACTCTTCGACTCTGATCTCCAGCATCTGCAGACCTCACTTTCTCCAAGACATTTTTATGTAGAGCAACAAAGACTGTGCAGAACTCGTATTCAAAATAATTTAATCTGTTTAGCCCTATGGTATAATAAGTTGAATTCTCCTAATTGTTGCAGCTAAAGACAGTTAAGATCCATTAAGACAGTTAAGGGCAGCGCAGTGGTTAGCACTGCTGCCTCACAGCACTAGAGACTCTGGTTCAATTCCCGCCTCAGGCAACTGTCTGTGTGGAGTTTGCACATTCTCCTGTGTTTGTGTGGGTTTCCTCCGGGTGCTCCCACAGTCCAAAAATGTGCAGGTTAGATGAATTGGCCATGCTAAATTGCCTGTAGTGTTCGGTGAAGGGGTAAATGTAGTGGAATGGGTGTGGATGGGTTGCTCTTTGGAGGGTCGGTGTGGACTTGTTGGACCGAAGGGCCTGTTTCCACACTGTAAGTAATCTAATCTAATCTAATACCTTACTCTTAGCAACTGATCACCTTTGTGACCACTTTGTACTTCTTGCTATTCATACCAAATTTAGAACCATGTAAGTTTTGCTCTGGCTCAGCATCTCTATAGTCACATGCTTTACTGTGTGGAAAGCTTCAGTCACCACTTAAAGCATTGCTGCACAGATTTTTAATGTTAGTGGAAGAACCAACAGTCCTCTAAATACTTCAGTCACATGACAAAGCAACATCTGGAATACTTTTTAAAGTTGGAATTAAGTGTGGCCCATCTTTGTTGCAATTATGATGCAGATAGTGTGAGACAAAAGTGGATCATTGAAGTGACTTTGCTGTGCTTACCAAAATTTGAAGCTCACAAACTGTTGAAAATTGCCATTATGTTGTAGTCTGTGCACTACTAGATCATGATTTGACTTGCAAATGCTAGCTTACTTGAAAAATTAATCATCATGCTTTCAGGTTCATGTCATTGAAAGCAGGTTACAGAATAGTCGAATGATTTCAAATATTAACCAGCTACTTAACTGATAAAGCTTAATCCCTCAGCATTCATCTGCAAAGAAAACTTAATCCATGTTGTGTTTGCAAGAAAGGGAAAATTAAGCTGTGTTTTCTTTTTGTTTTTCAGGACATGGACATAGCAAAACTATGCAGTTCTTTCAAATGATTATGTTGGAAAAATAATTTCCTGTGCTGGACCTGCCAACAACCAATCTGTGAGCGAATTTAATCCTGTTTCTATTTAATCATAGACCATTCTTTATCCCTTCTCTGGGTCACCTATTACCTGTCCTTGTTACTCCATATAAATTGTTCACCCTTAACCTCTCCTGGTTTAGGTCACTTAATTAACATAAATTCTCCACAGATTATGCCTGACCAACTGAAAGTTGGTCGCGGTTTCTACTTCAATTTCACATGCCCACAGCTTTCAGTACAGGTATTTTGTTTTTAGTTTCCTAGCATTGTGTATAAACAGAATTGGAAGTGTTCTTTCAAAAAATGCACTGCATAAAAAAGGTAGAATATACAGTTCTGAAATCTTGAATTATATTTAGACACAACTGGTTGCATCATAAGGCATTTTAATTGTGTTTTTTTTTTAAACTAATGTCAAATTCTTGTAATACGTAAGTATGAGAGACTGTTGTTAGCAATTTTAGAACTAAGGTAAAAACACTGAGTGGATGGATGCTTTTATGTGGTGTCTCAGCCAATCACACCCTCCCAGAAGTATGTTAGTCATTTTATTGGTGCATTATCTAATAATTGCATTGCATCCATTTAAGAATACATATTTGAAATAGATTTGGAGGAACCGGTGTTGGATGGGATGTATGTGAGTGCATATGCTGCTTGTTATCTCTTCCTCCAAGAATTCTAATAAATTGACCAGGCACTCTGGACTTCTCTTTTACTAAAGAATGCTGACTCATGGGCAGCATGGTGGCTTGGTGATTAGCATCGCTGCCTCACAGAGCCAGAGACCCAGGTTCAATTCTATCCTCGGACAATTGTCTGTGGTGTTTGTACATTCTCCCCATGTCTGCGTGGGTTTTCTCCAGATGCTCCTGTTTGCTCCCACAGTCCAACAATTGTCAACTTGGGTGGAATGGCTATGCCTTGTAGTGTCCAGGGATGTGCAGGCGAGATGGATTAGCTGTGGGAAATGCAGGGTTATAGGGATAGTATGGAGGGGTGGGGAGTGGTCTGGGTGGGCTACTCTTTGGAGGGTTGGTGTGGACTCCATGGACCAAATGTAGGGATTGTATGATCCTATTGTTTACTTTCCTCTTAGTATGGCTCAGTGGTTAGCACTGCTGCTTCAGCGCCAGGGACCCAGGTTCGATTCTAGTCTCAGGCAACTGTCTGTATGGAGTTTACACATTCTCCCAGTGTCTGCGTGGGTTTTCTCCAGGTGCTCTGGTTTCCTCTCTCAAACCAAAGATGTGCAAGTTAGGTAAATTGGCCATGTTGAATTGCCCATAGTGTTCAGGGATGTGTCGGTCAGGTGTAGGGGTAAATGTAGAGTTATAGGGTAGGGGAATGGGTCTGGGTGGGTTGCTGTTTGGAGGGTCGGTGTGGACTTGTTGGACCGAAGGGCCCACACTGTTGGGATTCTATGATTCTAGTAGAAATGATCCATTCTCTCTTTCACAAGTTAATTTCTATCTATTTCACATGCCTTTTTCTCTTTCATTATCATTGCTAATCTCTTTGTCTTTTCTTCTGAGCTTCACACCATCTGCCGCCTTTCTCCATCTTCACCTCAGACAAAAACATATTTCCAACAACTTTCAGTTCTGAAGAACAGTCACCATAAGACATAGCAGCAGAGATTAGGCCATTTGGGCCATCAAGTCTACTCTGCCATTCAAGCATGGCTGATAGGTTTTTCAACCCCATTTTCCTGCTTTCTCCACCATAAGCTTTGATCCCTTTGGCAATCAAGAAGTTAGCTATCTCTGTTTCAAATATACGCAATGACCTGGCCTCCACAGTCCTTTGTGGCAATGAATTCCACAGATACTACCAGGCCTGTAGAGTTTCTCCAGCTTTGTGTTTGTCCCTGATTTTTAAAATGTGATCATGGGATGTGGCGGTTGCTGGTTATGTCAGTGTTTCTATTGTCCATTCCTAATTGCAGTTGATGGTATTGGTGATCTGCCATTTTCAAGTGCTGCAGCCCAAGGTGGTGTAAGTACACCCACAGTGCTGTTCTGAACAGAATTTCATGACTTTAATTCAGTGACAATGGAAGAACAAAATTCTTGTTCCAGCCAGGATGGTGTGTAGTTTGGAGAGCAACTTGCAGATGTCCGTTCATCCATGTATCTGCCATTGTCCTTTTGGATGGGAAAATTTAGGTTTGGAAGGTGTTGTCAAAGGTGACTTACTGTGGTGTTGCTTTGTGAAGGTATACACTCTGCCACGATGCATCATTGGTGAAAGGAGTGAATGTAAGGATGGGCTGGTGATCAAACAGTCTGGATTGTCCTGGACAGTGTAAGAAGCTCCTTGAGCATTATTAGAGCTGTATGCATCTGGGCAAATGCAAGGTATTGTGTCATACTCCTGACTTATAGATGGTGAACAGGTGCTGAGGAGTCAGGAAGTGTGTTATGTGTCACAGAATTCCTAGCTTCTGCCCTGCTGTTGTACCTTTTAGTATTTGTTTGGCTATTCCAGGTTAATTTTTAGTCAGTGGTAACCCCAGAATATTGATAGTGGGGTTCAGGAACATTAATGTCATTGAATGTCAAAGAAGGATTGTTAGATTCTCTTTTCCTGGAAATGGTCATAAGCCTGAAAGTTATCCATGTCCATGCCTTGCTGTCTACAGACATAGAATACTTCAGTCTGAGGAGTGCCAAAATGTTAATTGATTTCAGTCTTGACTATATTTATCAATGATTTCAGTCTTGACTATATTTATCAATTAACTATTCATACCACTCTGGAGTAGAAAATGTCTTAAGTTTCACAGCCCTGATATAGATATATATTTACTTATATCTGTTATAAATGGCTGACCTCTTATCCTGTGGATTTCAATTTTAGTTTTGCATTGTCCAGCAAGGGAAAACAGATTGTCAGCATTATTTCCATCATGTCCTCCAGGAACTCTGTGTTTCAATGCGATGACCTCCTATTCTTCTGACCTCCAGAGGATAAATATCCAATTTCCTCACATTTTCTTTGGAGATATTGGCCTCATTCCAGGAACCAATTTGGTGCAGTGTTGTTAGTGCACCAGATGGTGAATGAGCAGACGTGGCAAATTGATGCTGTTAACTTTTAGAGTCATTCAATGCTGAATTTTTGATACGATTTAAGTGATGTTTATGGGTATATTTTGCAAGAGAGCTGTTTAACATTCACCCTTGATTGTGCATAGACGATAAATTACATTGCTATCCAAGAGGAATTGAGTATCAGTCAGGCCATGGACCCATTTTGCAGAACGTTGTTCATTTATTGAGTTTCTAATGACCTGAAAGCTGACGTGCCACTTGTTTAATGAAACCGAAGAAAAATAGTCTGCCATTTGTTGCCATCTTGCCCCTGTTAGAGTCATAGAGTCCTACATCACAAAGACAGGCCCTTCGGCCCAAACCATTCCATGCTGACCAAAATGTGCATCCACGCTAACCCCATTTCCGTATAATTGGCCCACATACTTTTAATCCTTTCCTACCCATGTATTTGTCCAAATGCCTTTTAAATGTTGTTAATGTCCCTGCCTCAACCACTTCCACTGGCAGCTCATTCCATGTGCGTACCACCCTCTGTAAAAAGTTGCCCCTCAGGTTCCCTTTTATTGTTTGCCCTCTCACCTTAAACTGATGCCTTCTGGTCCTTGATTCCCCAGCCTGGGGAAAAAGACTGAATGCATTTACCCAATCCATGCCTCTCATGATCTTTATACACCTCTATAAGGTCCCCCTCAGTCTCCTATACTCTAAAGAAAAATGTCCTAGCTTGTCCAATCTGTGCCTCTAACTCAGACCCTTCAGTCCCAGAAGACTGGAGGGTAGTGAATGTGATGTCCTTATTCAAGAGGGGCTGCAAACAAAAACGTGGGAATTACAGACCAGTAAGCCTAGCATTCGAGGAAGGTAAGGTACTTGAGAAAATTCTGAGAGATAAGGCATGCGTGCATTTGGAAAGACAGGGTTTGATTAGAAGTAGTCAGCATTCCTTTATTGTGGGAGATAATGCCTCATAATTTTGTTGGAGTTCTTTGAAGTGACCAGGAAGGTTGATGAGAGCAGGGCGGTAGACATAGTCTACGTGAATTTCAATAAAGCCTTCGATAATGTTCGACATGTAGACTGCTCTGAAAGGTCAGATTGCACGGAATCTAGGGAAGCTGGCAAATTGGACACACAGTTGGCTTGATGGTAGGAGGCAGAGGATAATAGTGGAAGGATATCAGTGTACTTCCTGCATGTGCCTCTAAATTTATGATCACTGAAAAACACTGAAAACCGGGTCAACCTTTGGAAGAAAAGCTGTTCAATTAATCATCAAGTTCTACGGGAATCGAGTGGCACAGGCTGCAAACTGGAGAACTTGATTTTCTTTAGTTGGTAGTTTATGCTTTACACAGAACAAATTGAGTATTTGTTTCAATAATGTTGCATATATTTTATGCCTCATGGTGTACATACCCTGAGCACCACAAATTTGGCAAGCATTGAAATCCATTTGGATGGCATTGATCTGGTCAAGCTTGGTTGCATGCCATCTTCAGCAAGTATATACTGCACTTCAGGTATTGTCGTCTCTGCAATGGCACTTTATAACTGCCTTGTGGAAATCAATGTCTCTGACATCCAAGAGTTTTCCCTCAACCCACCCCACGTTTTACATAGAATCGTAGAATCCCTACACTGTGGAAACAGGCCATTCGGTCCAACAAGTCCACACTGACCCTCCGAAGAGCCAGACCCATTCTCCTATCCTATTACTCTGTGTCCCCTGACTAATGCACCTAACCTATGCGTCCCTGAACACTGTGGACAATTTAGCATTGCCAATTCATCTAACCTGCACATCTTTGGATTGTGGGAGGAAACCGGAGCACCCAGAGGAAATTCACACAGATCCGGGGACAATGTACAAACTCCACACAGACAGTCACCCAAGGCTGGAATTGAACCCGGGTCTCGGCAGCAGTGGTAACCACTGAGCCATCGTCTCAAAAGAATTGAACAAATTTGCCAAAACTTATTTCCCTTTTATAAAATCATGGTGAATCTGCCTGATCATATTATGGTTTTCCAAGTAAAAGCAAAATACTGTGGATGCTGGAAATCTGCAATAAAAAAACGTGCTGGAGAAACCCAGCAGGTCTGGCAGTGTCTGTGGAGAGATAAACAGAGTCCATGTTTCAAATTTGTTATGACTCTTATTCAGGTTTTCAATTGGATCTGAAATATTAAGTGTGTTTTTTCCTTCAAGGCAGCTGCTAGATTTGGAGAAAGTGAGGAATGCAGATGCTGGAGGTCAGAGTCAAGGGTGTAGTGCAGGAAAAGCACAGCAGGTCAGGCATCATCCAAGGAGCAGGAGAACCGTTGATTCTCCTGCTCCTCGGATGCTGCTTGACCTGCTCTGCTTTTCCAGCACCACACTTTCAACAGCTGCTCCATTTATATGGTCTTCCAAATGCCTTGTGGCAACACCCCCGAATGACAAAATCTTGCATTTTCTGTTCTAACCATGCCAGGCTGCTTGGCCAGTAGTGCATGCTTTTCTCTCTCCCTCTTTTCTTGAGCAACTTCCTTATTTCCCACCTTCCAATTCGTAGATACTCTTCTAGAACTGATGGTAGATCCAATGTAATGCAACTAGGATTTCAACAGTCGCCTCCTTGAAAACTCAAGGATACAAGTTTTCAGGGGATTTCTTGGTTTCTATCCCCAATAATTTGTCCAGTATGCTTTCTTTCATATGAATGACTTGATTTTCTTCACACTCATTGAGGTCTTCAAAATTGTAAGTGGACTAGATAATGTGAAGCTGTTTCTGTTTGTGAAATAAACAAGAATGGGAGGGCATAGATTAAAGCAATGTGAAAATGGAGCAGGGGGGTCACGAGAAAATATTATCACATCAACTGGTTACTGGATGCGTGGTGGAGGCAGGTTCAATTGAAGTATTCAAGAAGGCATGGGATGATTATTTGGATTGTGATGGTGTGCATGGATATGGGTAAAAGACAGGATTTTAACACTTGATATTAGAGCCAGATGTGAAAATACAGCTGGTTGCAGGCATGATGACTGACTTCCTTCTCATCATAACAATTGTGATTGAACACTTAGTTCCCCACAATTTTTGCCTTTTCCTGTGAAGACAAAGAGAGGGCAGCACGGTGGCTCACTGTTTAGCACTGCTGCCTCACAGCACCAGGGACCCAGGTTCGATTCCAGCCTTGGGTGACTGCCTGTGTGGAGTTTGCACATTCTCCCCGTGTCTACGTGGTTTCCTCTGGGTTCTCTGGTTTCCTCCCACAGTCCAAAGATGTGCAGGTCAGGTGAATTGGCCAAGCTAAATTGCCCATAGTGTTAGGTGCATTAGTCCGAGGGAAATGGGTCTGGGTGGGTTACTCTTCGGAGGGTCGGTGTGGACTGGAGGGGCCGAAAGGCCTGTTTCCACACTGTAGGGAATCTAATCTAATCTAAAATATTAGTTTAATGCCACTGCTGTTTCCTTCTTGCCATTGGAAGATGCTGTCCCCAGATACTGCCAGACCTGCTGAGTTTCTGCAGGAATTTCTTTTTGTTTTAGGTCTTCAGCATCCACAGTTCTGTGTTTTACAATTTATGATGTGTTTACTTCTAAGGAAACCACATCAATATTGGCCAATGTCTTCCTTTCTATGTACTTGTAAAAAGGCTTAGATTCTGTGCTGCTTGGGTATTTCTTGCTCATTTACTTTCATTCAGTTTTTTTCTTCATCAATTTAATCGCTATCCATTCTTTACGTGAGCTTGAAAAAATATACAGGAATATCTTGAATTAGGCTGGAGAGATTACTTGAGTTTGATATGGAGATGGGGACTAGGAACATCAGTAAGAAAATCTGCAAGTTTGTTCAGAAAGTATTGGCTGTAATAGGTTACCCAAGTATGTAGTTAGCATGGTTTCTTTTTAGGCCTTACGGGGGAGCTGGACAAATTCCTGTGGTTTAGTGGAGGTCAGCAAGACTAGTGTTTGCAACGACTGCAGTTTCTTGATTGTTTTGGAGGTCCAGGCGGACTCCCATTGGATGACTGGATGGATGTAGACAGGCTGCACGTTTTGGTGGAACTGAGCTCAGCTGGGTTTTCTCTTGTAGAAGTTACAACATTATCAACATTTGATATCTGAATAAGAACACAGAAACAAAGAGCAGGAATAGGCCAATCGACCCGTCGTTCCTGTCCCACCATTTGATAAGATCAACTACAATCTCAAATCCACCTCCCCTCCGTGCTGTTCTGAACGGAAATCAAAGGGAGCTTTGCGCCTGGGTGATATGTCTTCCTGGTTTTACAATAAACATTTCTGCTAGTGCTGTTGCACAGAATGTCATCCACAATCATTTCGATTTTGTCCAGGACATTCAAATACCCTTGGAAAGCAATGAAATATTGTGAAAAATTGGCTACAATTAGAGTCGAAAATCGGCGGAGCTAACTTAGATCCAGCAGTCGCCACTTTCCAGGGTGTCAACTTGCGTGGTAGACACTATCTTGAAATGAATAACCTAAAAAGGTTTTTTTTCCCCCCCAGCTGTAATATTAGAACATTAGCACTTAGCAAAACATTTCTCTAATTATGGCTGGAGATCTTTAGCAAGCTTTTAATAATCGATTTCTGAGAAGACAATGTTGAGTAGAGAAAAAGGCTAACTCCAAAAGCTGCTGTATAATATTTGCACTTGTTTACAATTATTAACGTGACCATTATCCAAATCACCACGCTTTTTTAAAAATGTGGTATTGATTGTAGACCAGCATTTCCACTGCACTCGGGAAAATTCACAGGGGAAGTTTTGGAAGTTGTCAAAAATCTGATGTTGCCCCTCCCCCCAGGTACAGTGAGCCCGCCGAGAGCACCAGAAACCCATTTTTGCTGTTTCATTAGTGTCGACGTGTTTCCACTCCAGCCTTCTGCGACCGACCTCGTTTTGTACATCCACGAGGCACTATGGAAAGGCAATCAGTATCTTTGCCAGAATTACGACTCCTTTTTATTCACTTGCTGGCCCCTTACTGATTTAAAACAAAATCTCCGAAGCACAGCAAGTGAAGGCATAATTCGAGATGATGTTTTACACCCTGGAACCGTAACGATGAATATATTATCGAATAACGGTGGAAAATCGAAGATCATCAAAACAGGCCTGGGTTCATGCTGAACGTGTTTTTCTAACCTGCTCGCCATCTGTGTTGTGCTAAAAAGGCCTTTTGCTCGATGAATTGAACTTTCACATGACCAGGTCTGATATTGACACAACGAAATGCATTTGAACAACAATAAAAACACTTTCACATGGGTGGTTAAATCCGAACACTTTCGCTGTTAGAAAACCAATGTTCCCCCTCTATTTTTGAAAAACGTACTGAGGATGCTAGAAAGCTGAAATGAAACAGTGTTGGAGTAACTCAGGAGGTTTGGCAGTGTCTTTGGAGAGAGAAACAGTTAACGTTTCGAGTCTACATGACATGACTTCGACTCGAAATGTTAACTCTCTCTCACCACCGATGCAGCCAGACCTGCTGAGTTTCTCCAACACGATTACGAAGGTGCAAGAGGGAGGAAATAACACCGCAGTGTGCCTATTGTATGTTAGCACAGTTCTAAACATAAACTCCATCTTTAATAGCGATACAGTCAATTAGTCTCCATTGAACATGTTGCGCTTGGAGCTCCGTTAGTCGGTTTGTAGGAGCGCGGAAAATTGGAAAATGAATGTCCTCTAACAAGTTGCGAGGAACCGAGCTCTTCCTCCAGTTTGAATTTGTAAGCCATGGTTTGGTCAGAGGCATGGTAACTATACACTGTTCTCGATCTGACCCCCACCGTCTTCCTTTTAATCCGGCTGCCTTCAGCCTGGACAAAACGGTTCAGCACGTCGTCATTTCCCGTGGGACGTGATCGAGTATTTTCCCTTGAATTGGAATGGGAAAGGCGATGGATAATGGATACATTGGCTGCGAGAAGCTCAAAGACAACGAGGTCGGCGCATCATGTGGAATGGGCGTTGGGATCGTCTGTGTTCACTGAGAACCATTTACACCCTGGAGCTCGATGCTGCAAAGAACTAATTCGGGACACAAGAGCCTTGAAGAGGTTGCCACGGATTAATGACTGGCTCAGATAAGACAAATAAGTGGACTGAATAGGAGTACATATACAGAAATACTGGACTTGTGAAGTATGCAACTTGCTGCTGGAACGCTGAAGGGGATCAAACGTGAGGAGTGAACGTGACAGTGAAACGTTGAATTGGAACAAAAATAAACGCGATGAAATAATTTGTACTTAACAAGACCTTGCTTGTCCAAAGCGCTTCGCAGTCGCTTGTTTGAAGTGCAGTTAGTTTTGTTACCTTGTTAAATGCAGTGTCCAATTTACACATTTTTCCGAATATTGTTTGTGCAATCTAACAATGACCAGTTCACCTATTGCTGCTTGAGAGGTGTGTATTGAGAGACGACAAAATGAACTCTTTAATCATGTCTTGTGCCTGAGTTGATTCCCTGTCGGATTTCGGTTTAATACCTTAACTAAAGAAAGAGAAAGACAAATATCTTCCACTCATCAGTGGAACAGTGTAGAGAGTACACAGTGAGGCGAAGGATGTATGAATAGGGGCAAAGGTGCTGCTTGTCTTCACATTTTTTACATGAAAGAGATAACAGGATTTCAAAAAAAAAACGCCACTCTTACTTCGTGATATATCCATTAATATGGAAAAGGCTGTGCTGCATGTCTTATCTGGGCCGAAACTGAAGATGAGATGTGGCTCACGTGCTGAAGTGTACGAAGTTAAAAATCACACAACACCAGGTTATAGTCCAACAGGTTTAATTGGAAGTACTAGCTTTCGGACTCCAAAAGCTAGTGTGCTTCCAATTAAACCTGTTGGACTATAACCTGGTGATGTGTGATTTTTAACTTTGTGCACCCCAGTCCAACACCGGCATCTCCAAATCATGCAGAGCGTGAGAAATGCTGCAGCAGTGCATGGGTAAGGTGGATAGGTATAAAAGTGCACAAAAAGAGGAGCAAGTTATTGGAAGTCGGCAATAAATGTCCGCATCCGAAAGAAGAAGAGATACTTTGTTGTGCGTTTACACGGGGTCATTGATCACAGCGATGCAAACTCAAAAGATCAGCAGAAACCAACGAGAAATGTAAGTTTGCATTAATTCGTGGCTTGTGGACAGAAACGCGCGTAGTCTTGATGAGTGAAGTTTCTGTCCCATTGCGATTCCCATGGGTATGTCAACATTTCTGTGTAATCACAGGGACTGATCAACTGTATCCACCGTTCTGTTCTAAAGGGTTAAGCTGAGCTGTGGATGTGATGTATTTATCTCCGAGCCCGTGACAGTTCCGGTGTGTGTATTTCCTAAGACACCAGCTTGTAGGTGAGCGGGTCAGCCCTGGGCGCGATGTGCGCAGGCTCCTGTGAAAAGCCGGCGAAGGAATCGGCGGAGCGCGGATCTGCCGCTGCAGCCCAGATCAGCGATGCTGGGGATGGGAGCACCGAGATCCTCGAAATCTCGCCCAGATTTTATGTTGAAGCTGCAGCCAGAAGGGACGGCGAACCACGGGCACGAGGTATTTCCAGGGGATGAGGGGATTGTCTTTTCTCTCTGTGCTTACGGTTGCACTGCTTTTGGAGCTGATCATTCCAGCGAAGGTTGTATGTTTCTTTTTCTGAGTTTTTTTTTGCTGGTGTAATTTTAAGCCTTTTCTCTATTATTAGGCGAATCAGGTCGCTGCCGGGTGGTCAGCCCGAGGAAATGTTTTATTGAGAGCTGGAAGTGGTTTAAAATTGTTGTCAATTTCAAGGACTCGTCTCATTATTAAACAGAAATTCTTTGGCATTGAATTCGAAAGGGGCACTTGGAGCATCGGTTTGATGGGGAACTGTATAGAACCGTTGCTTTCCTATTCTGGATTGAGATGGGTGGAAATGTCAGAGAAACTTCAGATGCATGGCGAATAGTTCAACTTGTGCCTTAAATGGCTCCACTGAAGTGACCTACATTGTTTCACGGTCTCGCTCATTTTAAATCTGTAGAATACAAACAAATAACACGATTCCTTTAAAAATAGAAAGCGCATTTGATGTTAAAAGTGATCATGCTTACAATGTATTTTACTGTTTAGTGATTTTGTTAAAATGGGGGCTGTCATCAAATATTTCCGAGGCTTGATGGAGCGGGGTAATCCATCCAACGATCTTGACTAAAATGGGAGGGGGAACTGCGCCTTTATCCAGTCCCTAATTTAAGTTAGACAGCAGTGCTATTGATAAATCATGTAATTTTGGTACAGTGTTTAACTGCCGTATAAAGCGAGGCAAAATTAATATTGTGATGTCTGTAGCCATGTCGCATTGTTTTCGAACGATTGATCCCAGTAGTGTCTTCAATGTTGGAAGCAAGGTTCTCAGTTACAGTGCTCTACAGTTGAATTCCTCCGCGAATAAACGGAAATCTCGTGAGACACCTTCACTGGTTATTAATCCAACGTGAGACTGACATATAGTAATGAAGAAACGGTTTGCTTTGATAGGTTCCTGTCAGTCACTCAAGCCTCAGATGTACTGCTAATCCGCTTTGTTCGAGACAAAACCAATTCAGGTCTAAATATAGCACTGTGGCACGGAGAGAAAATAATTTTAATTACGAGTTGTACATATGGTCATGATCTAGAGAGTCAGACATCTTTTTTATCTTCCCGTGGTTATTTTATCCAGTTCTGATGAGTTCATCTAATGTTCTGTTATTGATTAGAGAGAAGGAAGGTAGATGGATTTCCTCAGATCAATGCTTTAAAATCAGCTAGTTGGCTGTTTCTTTGAAAAGTCCAGAGTGCGGTGCTGGAAAAGCACAGCAGGTCAGGCGGCATCCGAGGAACAGGAGAATTGAATGATTCCTGGTGAAGGACTTACGCCCGAAACGTCGATCCTCCTGCTCCTCAGATGCTGCCTGACCTGTTGTGCTTTTCCAGCACCCCACTCTGATCAGCATCTGCAGTCCTCACTTTACCTTGGTTCTTTGAAGAACTTGACTTGATGAGGTTCAGTTTGCAGCTTCTAACGTGAGCTTCATGGAGGCTTCACTGTGACCGAGATAATTGAGTGTGTGGGCAAACACGTGGAGATGTAGTATAATGTGGATAAATGTGACTTTATGCATTTGCGAGTGGAAAGCAAAAAGACAGACTATGATTTAAATGGTAATTAAATTGGGAATTGTGGATGTACAAAGGAATCTGGGTATCCTTGTCCACCACGCAATTAAAGTTAACAGGCAAGAACAGTAGGTGATGAGAAAGGCAAGTGTGTAGGCTGGGTATCATTTACTTGTAGGTCTGAAAACCGAAAAAGATCCAAAAACAGAACCTCTTTTCAGAAGATGGCCCAAATAGATCTGTAGACACAGAGTTCAGGCCCATTGGAATATTACTTTGCTTAACT
This sequence comes from Chiloscyllium plagiosum, assembly GCF_037043375.1. Lineage (NCBI taxonomy): Eukaryota > Metazoa > Chordata > Chondrichthyes > Orectolobiformes > Hemiscylliidae > Chiloscyllium > Chiloscyllium plagiosum. The sequence continues at coordinate 47,018,714 of NW_028270145.1, forward strand.
TAATCAGTCCCAAACAAATCTACATTTTTTTTCACAAATGGCCAAACACAGCATGCCAATGGTTCTATTTGGATCTGTTCAGGTCCTTTTTGAGAAAAAAAAATGCTTTTCGGTTCATTCAGGTTGTGAAATTCTTTTCCAAAGGACCCAAGCAGACTAGGAGAATCAAAAACCAAAAATATATTTTATCTGAAAACCAGTAGGTGATAAGGTTTGCAGATTAAGGGTTTCCGACTTGTCTACTGGCCTTGAAAGACGATTTGAGTCTTTAAGTAGGCATGATAATGCAGGCCTTGATGAGACCATACCTGACGTATTGTGAGCAGTTTCTTGTCCCTCCCTAAGGAAAGATGCAGTTGCATTGAATTGAATCAATTATTGTTACATTATTCAATATAAAATGCAGTGAAAACTGTGTATCATTGCCATGCATAGGTACCATTCACATTAACTTAAAATGAAATTATTGATAAAGAAAGACAACTCAAAAAGCGTCCAACGTTTCCTCTGCACTGTTACAGTCTCCTGGGCTTCACCAGCCCATACCATGCTGCAGTCAGTTGACGTAGATGAAGGACAGTTCAGGTTCACAAGGCTTGATACTGAGTGCTGTGCGATGAAGAGAGCTTTGTTTGACTGGGCCTGTGTTCACTAGAGTTTAGAAGTCTTCAAAAGGGAGTTAATTGAAAGGCATAAATTCTAACCAAGCTGGACAGACAAGATGCAGAGAGGTGACTTCCCTTGGTTGGGGAGTTGAGGATCAGAGATCTCAGGGTATGGAGAATCCATTTAGGACTGAGGTGAGATGTTTCTCCTCTTAGAGAGTTGTCAACCTGCAGCGTTTGCCACACAGAAGCCTAAGCAGACCAGGTCACTGGGTGTATTCAAGAAAGAGATTTGATGCAGTTTTGGATATTAAAGGCACCAAGAAGTTTGGAAGGAAAGTGAGAATATGGTGTAGAGATAGAGGATCAGCGATGATCATATTGAACAGAGGTACTGCCTCAAGGAGCTGAATGGCCTGCACTGCTCCTCATTGTTATTGAGACAAAGATTCCAGGCCATGTTACCTGTGTTAGATGCCACCCTAATCAAGAGTTAAGTAGGAAGGATTGTGAACCAGAGGTTAGCACCTTTTCAAACCTAGTTTGAAAATTTAAAAAGTGGACTCGAAAGACAGATGCTAGCAAAACTCTTTTTTTTAAATGTCCCAAGGAAAAAATGTGTTAACATGAGTGATGATGAATTTAATCTCCTGTATCATGTGAGTAAATGGGCAAAAGGACAGCTGTGCCGATAGACCAGATTTGCGGCTTGGAAGAGAAAAGAGAGTTCAGATGTCTATTGATATCCCCACCGTGCTTTGATTTGAAATGTATTCTGGAGAAGTTGCCCCCGAGTCGATTATGGCCAAAGATGAAATGGTTGATCACCACTTGGTTAACAGTATTTTCTGATAATGATCTCCAGGTATTGGAAAATTCTCCACAGCAAGGGGTGCAGCACTATAGTTCTGAAATTAATAGCACTGATTGGGAAATGGGCATTTGACATGAAATGAAAGCTGATGTCTTAGACACTGCTTTATTAATGACGACTGATGTGGGAATGATGCTTGAGATGGGAGAGAAGAATGAATATCGATGAATGAAGACTGTTTTGGAATACAGCTATGAAAGTTTTTAAAAAATGGTTTGCATGTGATAAAGATGAAGGAACAGTGTCTTTGGGGGCTTCAAAGATGACACATTCCAGATTGAAGGCGATACAAGAATGGATTGCTAAATCATTGCATTGAGCGGAATGGACTGATTGGTATTAAAGAAAGATGAGTGACTATAAAGTGGAACAGTTTTATGAGTCACTTGGGATGTAGATGTTGCTGACAAGGCCAACATTTATTGGCCATCAGTAACTGCACATGAGAAAGCAGCAGCAAGTTTATTCCTTGACATCTTATAATCCACATACTGCAGGTAACTTGGTGCTTTTGGTTTGGGGAGTTGGAGTATTTTGATTTGTTATATTTCAAATTTGCATGGTGGATGAAAGAAGCATACAATAGTGATGATATTCCTGTGTGCCTGCTACTAATGTACCTGTAGGTTAAAATAAAGTTGGGTGGTGGAAGGGAACAGCGCTGTCAAAGAACTTGTGCCGAATTGTTGCAATGCATCAAATACATGTTGTGATGCTTGATAGGCCAGAAGCTTACAATTATAGATGAGATGTGGATCAAGCTAGCTATTTTGTCTTGAATGTGCGTGAATGATCTTTGGTTTTAAAGAGTTTTACCTACTGAAGTATGTATCTTTTAGGTGGTGGAAAGAGTCCTGAAGAGTGACCCATCTCTGTTGAGGTGATTATAACCACAGCATTTATGTGACTGGTCTGGTTAGCATTTTGGATCCTTCGTGGACTTTGAAGAACAATGATTTAACAATAGTTATGTTGTATAATGTCAATAGAGGTTAGATACACTTGTTGAAAGGCATCACTGTATAGCACGTGCGAGACCATGTTACATCCATCAGCCAAAGCTGAAATGTTCTTATTTGTGTCACGTGCAGGTACCGGCTGCTTCAATATCTGAGAAGTAGCAAAATTGGAACTGAACACACTTCAATCATCAGTTCACTCTCCCATTTCTGACTTCAGATTCAGGCAATGTAATTGATGAAGTAGCTGAAGATAGTTGGGTTTGAGGTACAGTCCTGAAGAAACTCCAGCCATATCCTGGGACTATATTGACTGGGTTTCAATGACCACACCCACCTTCCTTTGTGCTGGGTTATGATTTCAACCAGTTGAGATTAAATATCTCCATTCCCCACACCCCAACTCCCCTATCTGAATTAATTTTAATTTCTATAGGGGTCCTTCATGCAACAGTTGGTCAAATCATGCCTTGGATCAAGGGTTGTGGCTGAGACTCTGGGGCTGAAGTTAATTTCTTGTGCATGTTTGGATCAAGGCTGTAGTAAATTGTTCTCAATAAAATCCAAACTAATAACATTGTCGGTTTTACTGATGATTGAGAGTTCAAGTGTTCTTGTTGCATGTGTTATTGTCCTTATATCTGAGCAGGAGGCCCAAGTGCAAGTCCCACATGCTCCGGAGGTGTATAATAACATCTCTGAACATCTGAAAATATTTCTGCAAGCTAGCTATTTGAATAGTAGTGGGAGTGGATTCATCTGGCCTTTCATGAATGGGTTCACCTCTTAGTTTTCCAATTTGGGTTGATGCCACATTTGTAAATGTACTGGAAAAACTTGGCTAGAGATCCAAATAGTTCTGACGTACTTCATATTCATTAATGACACTTGGTGGTTGCTGTTTGGGCCAGGTCCCTAGTTGTTTTTGAGAAGGTGGTGGTGAACTGCCTTCTTGAACTGCTGTGGTCCCTGAGGTAGCTATCTGATGAAGGAGTAGTACTTTGAAAGCTTGTACTTCCAAATAAAACTGGACCATAACCTGGTGTTGTGTGATCTTTAACTTTGTACACTCACAATGCTATTGGGGAGCATATTTCAGCATTTTGATTCAGCGATAGTAAAAGAATTGTAATATATTTCCAAGTTGGGAAGGTGAGTGGCTTGGAGGAAAACTTGCAGGTGGTGATGTTTCCCTGTATCTGCTGACCTTGTTCTGGATGGCAGTGGGTTGTGGGTTTTCAAGATGCTTTTTAAGGAGATTAGGTGAATTTTTGTATTGCATCTTGTGGATAGTAAACACAGCTGCCACTGAGTATTAGTGCTGGAAAGAGTGGATGTTTCTGCATGTAGTGCTAATCAAACAGGCTGCTTTGTCCTGCATGGTGTGAAGCTTCTTGATGTTGTTAGAGCTACTCATCTAGGCAAATAGGGAGCATTTTATCATAGTCCTGACTTGTGCCTTGTTGATGGTGACCAGTCTTCAGGTCATCAGGAGGTGAGCTATTCGCTGCAGGATTCCTAGCCTCTGACCTGCTCTTGTAGCCACTATAATCACATAACCTCTCCAGTTGAGTTTCTAGTCAATAGTAACCCCCAGGATGTTAATAGTGGAAGACTGTACATTTTCGGTAATCAAGCAAGGGTGATGACAGGGTTGAGAACTTTTTGGCTGTATCTCCACACTTTTCTTTAAGCATAAAAGTGGTCGCATTATTTAGAAAAAAGAAACATAGGACAATTCATCAAATATTCCAGAAATATTATATTTATGGATATTTTACTGCTTAATTTGTTTAGTACATGTCATTTGACAGTTGCAAATTTGAGTGCTGCAGCAACTTTGTGTCAACTGAGTCAACCTGTTTATCTCTGTTTCATTAATAGTAAAAAAATTACTTAGAATGTACAGCATAGAAAGAGGCCACTTACTTCATCTGATTCAAGCTGCACACACTCTTTTCTCTCACCGTAATTTGGCTGAGTTGTTTTCATTTGTCAGATCCTTTCATCTGTTCTCACTTGAGATTATTGGACACTGGGAGAATTGAGGGATATGAGAGGTGGGTGAGAAAGTAGAATTGAGGCAGTTGATGAGCCATGATCTTACTGAGTGGTAGAGTGGGCTCAAGAGGCTGTATGCCTTCTCCTGCTGTTTCTCATATGTTGCGGTCATCCTGAATATTAACTATACCATCTAGTTTGGTATTACTTGCAAGTTTTCAAATTGTTCAAGTACAATTCACAAAAACACATTACCTTTTGTAGGTCTAGATTTTAGAACCAACAATTATGACTGTTTGAACCGCTCCAGAAAGAACAATCCGAGTCTAAATTTTACATCAGCATATAAAACATCAGTCCTTTAAATATTTCTTTCCTGCACGCTCAGTTACAATTTTTTTGTTTTTTAATGTAGTAAATGTATTTTGTTTAGAAACTGTTATACTTGATTTTAAGTATTTGTTCATTCATGCATACTTATGCATTTTTTTTGTTTTGACAAAGCTGTTCTGTGTCAGCAAACAAACTATGATGTTTGTAGTTCATTTAAAGTTATTCTGGCTTGTGGCAGAACTTTGAAATTATGATCGTAGTTTTATTAAAATTATGTCTTATTAAAATTTTCAAGTTGAGTTAAATAGGTGCAGCTTTGTATCTGCTTAAAAGATCTGAAGCATTTGAAGTTTTATCAATTGTCTTTTATTGTTAATTAGCAAGAAACATTTGTAATTTTTCTCTGTTTAAACTTATTCATTATTCATGTAAATAGAGCAAGAAGAATGACATATCCTTTTGACATTAACCTATTTTCACAAGTTCAGAAATAATTGTAACTGGGAAGAAAGTATTATTTTGAGCACTTTTGTATTAACACTACTCTGCTCCTCTAACTGTGTAGTGTCACTTGAGTCAATATTGCCATTCCAATGTAAAAATTTAGCGTACTTTAGTGAACTGCAAAGAACTTCACAGTGGAGAGAGATATGAAAGGCATTTTCTTGGGATCATCTTTGAACCGCAGTACAAAATCTTTGCTTGTCTTTAGCAATCCAGATGTGTTTAGTGAGAACACAATTAATGATTGAGACGGTTTCAATTATGTGTTATTGGGGTCTTCGATCTCAAAACCGAAGCTGTTTTCTTTTACATATCTGTACACTTACTTACTGCAGGTGAATTTTCAGACCTGTGCTATCTTTTAAGAATGAAAATTTCTGAATGAATCTTTTCACTTTTTCTTTCAATCACCTACTGAGTTTTCAAACTTGGCAGCAATCAGTGCTGAACTCCAGTTCGTATGTTTAGATTTTATAATGCTTAATAATTTTATATTTTGTCTAAGAAAAAAATTCTGGGGATCAAGTATTTTGTTTACATGAAATTGCCATATATACCCTTTGGATGAACTTATACAGGGAAGATCAGAAGTTTGGTTATATATCACTTGTGAATTGCCTAGGTCATTTGAAATCATGTTGCAAATGATATTGAAGTTACCGTACTGTTTGGATTTGAACAGGGGTCCAAACTTAGTGGAGCAAACTGTATCTCACCACTTGGACTATATTCCAGTACGTTAGTCATCGCCAGTTTAAAATAAATGTCCTGCTGCTTAAGTCTTTTTCTAAGCTTATCCAGATTAATTTATAGGTTGAATGCAGGAGCTGTGATCCATGGTTTCTTTTTAAAAAAAAGTGTTGTGAAATTCTTGCAAGATAAAATGGCCAGACTGCTTTTGAAGATATGCGCAGACTCCCTCCCTCTACTGTTACAAACAAACAGAATGTATGTTGTACTTTTTCAAAGCACTACACATGAGAAATATACTTGAAAGGCGTGGATGTTTTTATGCAAGTTCGGACCACCCATGCTTAGAAGTGTCCACCCATCGGAAGAATTTCAATCGCATCTAAGCACTGTATAAACAAGGTGCTCTGGCAGAAACATTCAACAATATTGGAACACAATGGAATTTTTGAAACAAGTGATTCCACCAAATGTAACCTTGTTCTTCCTGGGTGTTTCTGTAGTCTATTTCCTTCCTCTGCTCGCAAGGTTATTCCTCTCAATGACTTGAATTACATCATTACAGCACAAAGGGATTGTTAGGTCTGCCCTCTTTCTGGTAAAGTTGTAACTGATGATGTTTGTGTGTGAAAGATTTCATGGTACAGTCTGCAACAGAACAAGGAAGGGAGGATGCCAAACTTGAAGAAATTCTCTTGGTGTCCAAGCCATTACTTAAAAATTTATATCTCAAGTAACATCAGAATAAAAGTGAATGTTAATTTATGTTGCTGTTTTAGGGTTGAGTCTTTTGCTTTGAAGTTTAATTTTCTGGAGCTACATTTGGCAATATCATGTTAGTGTTGTGGAATTCTGCCTCTTCCTCTATCAATCAAAAACATTGAATACAATCTTTTATTACAATCCACACCCAATTTTTGTAACAGTTTAACTGTTCGGAAAATGCTTAATTAGATTGCTAAATTTGGAAATGCAGAGTTATAAAGTTATTCAAAATGTCATCCCTATACTGGAGATCATGACTAGAGAGATTATAAAAGAGGAAACATTAGGCAAAATTGTCTAGACTGGAATCCTTACACCTTGCAGTTTGTTTTTACCTCTTATAAAAAGAACAGAGAAACAGTAGAGAAGGTACAACAAAGGTTTGTGAGGATGACATGGAGCTGGGAATTTGAGCATCTGCAGTATTTTTGGTGTTCAGGGGCAGTTTGGATTCATTTCAAGGTGAGGCAAGGTGAATGAATAAGATGGAAATAAAAAGCAACATATGCTTGAAGGGTTAGATGAAGAGGAGACCACATTTATTTATGAGGAGCTTAGTTACTGGTGGAGATGAGATAAGCTGATTCCCTTGCCTGTGTTGTAGTTTACTTTTTGTGCCAATTGCACACTACAGAGCTGAACAAAACTAATTGTAAGTCAGAGGTACACCTCCTTGACTGTCTTGAAATGTGGTAGCTTCCTGAGGATAACATCAGCTGTGTTTGAGTTTATACCACACGTGCGACTGTCCATACTGTGAGACATACGTTAGGTATATGTGATGTGATGACTAAGCCATAGTTATTTCACTAGCGTGATCATTACAAAAATGTCTCTTCTGTTTCACTGTAAACTGCATAACTTCACTATATTTAGTTCTCTACATTGATCAGCTCAGAGCAATAATTTTAATTAGACTCATGGAGTTACAAGGTTACTTCGGTCCAACTAGTCCATGCTGACCAGGTTCACAAACTAAACTAGTCTGCATTTGGCCCACATCCCCCTCAGATTACAATTGGATCTTGATCAAATGGGTGAATGGGCTGAGAAATGGCAGATGAGTTCAAACTGGATACTTGTGAGGTATTGCATTTGATATAACAAACAAGGGTGTAGGACTTACACAATTAACGGTAGGGCCTTGGGTAGCATTATAGAACAGAGACCTAGGGGTGCAGGTACATAATTCTTTGAAGAGATTTACCAGGATGTTGCTGAGTATGAAAGGATTGAGTTATAAAGATAGGCTGGATAGGCTGGGACGTTTTTTCACTGAAGCGTAGGAGGTTGAGAGGCGATCTGATAGAAGTTTAGAAAATAGTGAGAGGTATAGATAGAGTTAACGGTGGTTGTCTTTTACCTCGGACTGGCGATTTCAAGTTAAGGGGGCACATTTTTAAGGTGGAAGGAGAGAGATTTTAAAAAAGACATGAGGCAAATTATTTTACACAGAGGCGAATTCATGTGTGGAATGAACTTCCCGAGAAAGTGATGGATGTGGGTATAGCAACACTATTTAAAAGACATTTGGGTAGATCCATGAATAGGAAAGGTTTGGAGAAATATGGGTTGGGAGCAGACAGAGGGGACTGGTTTAGTTTGCGATTATGTTCAGTGGGGACTGGTTGGACTGAGTGGTCTGTTTCGGTGCTGAAAGAATCCATAACTGCATTATTCGTGCACTTATCCAAATGTCTATTAAATGTTGTAACTGTCCCTGAACCCACCACTTCCTCTGGCAGTTCATTCCACACGCAAGCCACTCTCTGTGTAAAACAGTTATCCCTCATGTCCATTTTAAATTGTTCTCCTTTTACCTTAAAGATATACCCCCTAGGTTTGAACCATCCCACCCTGAGAAAAAGATCATTGCTATTCACCTTATCTGTGCCCTTCATGATTTTATAAACTTCAATAAAAGGTCATCCTTCAACCTCCTACACTCCAGTGAAAAAAAGTCCCAGCCTAACCAGCATATTTTTTATAACCCAAACCCTCCATTCCCAGCAACATCCTGGTAAATCTTTTCTGAATTCTCTCCAATTTTATAATATGCTTCCTATAACAAGGCGACCGGAACTGTACACAGGACATCTGTACAACCTCAACATGACATCCCAATTCCAGTTTTGATTGGTCTGAGCAATGAAGGCAAGTGTGCTAATGCCTCCTTAACACCTTGTCTACCTGCGACGCAAATGTCAAAGAATTGCGTATCTGAACCCTAGGTCTCTCTCTTCCACAAAACTACCCAGGGCCTTACCATTAATATTTATGTCCTGCCATTTTTGTTTTATCAAAATGCAATGCCTCACATTTATCCAAATTAAAGTCCATCTGCCACTCTTTAGTCCATTGACCCAATTGGTCAAGATCTCTTTATAATCTTACATAACCTGCTTCACTGTCCACTATACCACTCATTTTGGTGTCATTCACAAACATACTAACCATGTCACCTGTGTTCTCATCCAAATGGTTTATATAAATGGCAAACAAAAATGCATGCAGTACTGATCTTGTGGAACCCAGCTGGTCACAGACTTTCAGTCCAAAAAACAGCCCACCACCACCCTCTGTCTCACCATCAAGCCAATTCTGTTTGAGTTACTTTCTTCTTACTTAAAACCTCATAAACTACTGAAACTAATGGAATACTAGAGGATAGTAAGGTTGCAAATTAAAGATCGGCATTGTGCATTGACCAAACTGATTAACACGGGAGAAAAAGGAGGTGATGTCCCATTGATTTCATTCGTTATGTATTTAGGTGGCGCCTCAACTCCTCATCAAGGGTGTCATAATTTTCAATGTAATTTCCAAAGCTTGTTTTTTCAAGTGTTTTTTAAATATACCATTAGTTCCCAGTTTCCCTGCCGCACTAGGGAAGTTAAGAGCAAGGTAACAAGTGTTTTTAATGTCCTGTCTCACATGTTGCGAGCCATTAAGATGAACTTTGGTTGAAATACTGGTTACATTTTTGTGACCTGCTCCTCGTTCTAATGCAATTGTTCTCCTCTCTATCGAAAGTCCGAGATCTTTCCTGAGGTATTGTTCAAATATCTTGCACATGGATGTTCTTCTGTGGAAAAAGTGGAAGAAAAAAAGAGAGATGGTATTTATATAACCTTCAGTCCATCCACCTGTATTTAATAGTTAGTAAACTACTTGAAGTGTAGTCACTGTTATAAACATGGCAGCAAATCTGTACACAGCAAACTCTCTCAAACAGCAATACAATAATAATCCGGCAGTCTGCTTTTTGTAATGTTAATTCAAGGAAAAATATTGATCTAAACGTTGAGGTTAATTCCACTCATCATCATAATGACATATTGGAAATGTTTATGTTTGCCTTAAACTGAGGACCTGGCTGCATTCTAACATCTCAGTTCAAGGTGACACCTTCAATGGAACAGCTGTCATTCAAGAATGCTTATGTTTGGTGTTGATGTCTCTGGAGTGAGGTTTAAACCCAGATAGTTGTGACTTAGAGATGCAACTGCTGTCATACCTATTGAACACATGACATGTTTTAGTAGTTGATTCCAAGCAAGTCAATTACTGGGAGATTAGAACAACAGAGAAAATGCTGGAGAAACTCAGCAGTTTTGGCAACACCTGTTCAGAGAGAAATGTAATCAACATTTTGAATCTGATATGGCTCTTTTTTATAACTGAAAAGTATTGGAAAATTGTGTTTTTTAGTACTTTTGATAAAGGTAGAGCAGGAGCAAGAGAACAGATGGTGTGAAGGTCCAGTGCAAAAGGCAGAGGGATTATTCATAGTACCAAAAGAGCAATAGAGATGTGACTGTACATGAAAGGGCGAGAATGGGTTCTCTCCAAAAATGACTAAGTAATCAAGCCACAAAGAAAATAAGGCTTGTTATTGAGTGCTTGAAAGGGTGGAATGTGGTGAAGTTGCTTTGAAGAGGTTTTCAGATCTCTACTTAGCCTGAAAAGTGTGCTTGGGATTTGGACAGTGAGCAAGGAGAAGGTAAATGGGCAAATGTTACACCTGAAATTGCATGCTAAGGTGCCATAGGAAAGTCAGGAAGTCTTCGTACTCATGGAGGAGTGAGTCAGGGTCTCATAGAGGCAATGGCCCCTGTAGATTCCTTACAGTGGAGGGGAAGATGTGTTTGTTGGAGGCATCCTGCTGAACGTTGTGGAAATGGTAGATGATGATCCTTTGAATGTGGAGACTCTTGGGGTGGAAAGCGAGGACAAGAAGAATGCCATCATTGTACATGAAAGGAGGGCAATGGGTGGGGGCAGAATTTGGGGAGATGGGTCAGACACAGCTTGTGGCTCTGTCAACCACAATGTGGGAGGATCCTGAGTTGGGGAAAAAAGAGCAGCCTGTTGGAAGGTGGCATTATCAGAACAGAAGTGACAGAGGTGGACAAACTGAGCAAATGAAATGGAGTCCTTGCAGAAAGTAGAGCAGAAGGAGGTGTTGTCAAGGTAACGGTGAGCTGATGGGTTTTTCATGGAATTTGGGGGACAGCATACCCCCAGAAATGAAAATAGTGAAGTAAAAAATGGGAAGAGTTAGAGACGGACTGGGTGAAGGTGAAAGAAGGATGGAAATTGGAAGCAAAACTGATGAATCTTTTTCACTTTTGGACAAGAGCAGGAAGTAGGACTGAAGGTGCCATCGGTGTATTTGACAAGGAGTTGTGGGTTGGGACTTGAATGCAGCTCGAATAGGGAATGATTCACATACCCCATGAAGAGACAGGTATAACTGAGACCCATGCGGGTCCCCATAGCCATACCTTTGACTTGGAGCAAATGAGGTGAATTCAAGGAGAAGTTGTTCAAAGTGAGAACGAGCTCAGCCATGCGAAGGAAGGTGGCACTGGGTGGAGACTGTGCCAAGTCTAGATTAGAGTGGTGCTGGAAAAGCACAGCAGGTCAGGCAGCATCCGAGAGCAGGAAAATCGACGTTTCGGGCAAAAGCCCTTCAACAGGAGGAGACTGTGCAGGCCTCTTCATGAAAGAAGCAGAGAGCCTTTAGGTCTGTCTTAAATACAAGCGATTCCATCAATCATTAGGAGCATCATTTTAATTTTGTTTCTTCAAGCATCATGGGATAGAGGACCAACTTGCTTCAGAGCTCCGTGCTTTCACAAGTTATTGTACTTAAAATATCCAAAATGTTTTTTGGCCAAAATATTGTGGTAACAAACCACTGGCACTTGTTAATATATATTAGTGGGAAGTTAAACCACTCAGTTTGAGATACTGCTCAGCTGGTATTCTTGGAATGTAACAAGGATTGCTATTAAAATAGCTAGCTCAGAATTTAATGCATTTTTGTTCTATTTATATCAGTGAGAGGCTTTAAACATAGCAGGTGATAATGAGCTTCCCTGCTAGGTGCAGTTCTGACTAGTTATTTTTGTGTCTAATGCATTGAAATTGAGATTACCATGATGTTTGACTAAGCAGTTTATTTGATGAATCTTTCACATGACTAAATTGGTGCATGCTGTGTTTATTAAAATTTTTGAAATTAAGGAAATAATTAGGAGTTTGGGGAGATTTTTCTCACACTGACGTGTTCACAATATCTCATTGGACATCCTTCTCTTCTAGGGTATGTGGTACAGAAACTAGCCATGCAAGACCAACTGTCCAAGCCAATGTTGATGCTATACTCCAGCCTTCTGTCAGCATTGCTCATATAAATTTATCAATGTAATCCTCTTTCCTGTACTCCCTCATACACTTGCCTGGTTTTCCCTTAAATGCATCTGTACTATACACTTCAACTGCTTCCTGTGGTCACAACATTTAAACAATTATCTCTTTTAAAAGAAAATGATAGGCTTTATAACTTAAAACTATTGGAACAACAGAGTATCCTAGAGGAAAGATGTTGTTAAACTTGAGAGTGCAGAAAAGAGTTAGAAGAATGTTGCTGGGACTGTGAAGGGTTTTAGCTTGAGGGGGTTGCTGGATAGGCTCTTTGTTTTTCCCCTGGAGCATTGGAGGCTGAGGGGTGACCTTATAGAGGTTTATAAAATCATGGATGGATAGGTGAATAGCCAAGGTCTTTTTCCTAGCATGACAGTGTCTAAAACTTGAGGTTTAAGGTGAGAGTAGAAAGATTTCAAAAGGACCTGAGAGGTAACTGTTTTTGCAGAGAGGGTGGTGTGTGTATGGAACAAGCCTCCAGAGGAAGTGGTGGAGGCAGGTACAATTACAACATATAAAAAGCATCTGGGTGGGTTACGAATAGAAAGGGTTGAGAGGAATATGGGCTAATTGCTGGCAAATAGGATCAGATTAATTTAGGATATCTGGTCGGCTTGGACGAGTTGGACCAAAGGGTCTGTTTCCCTGCTGGACAGCTGTATGACTCTTTGATTCTAACTGATGATTGTTTGTGTTGGTGCTCAGTGATTTGAGTGCAACTAGCTGTATTTGTATCTTACTCGGTTTCACAAGTCTTGAATCCTTTCGGCCAGTTGTGCAAACCTTGTGGTTTTAATTCTCGTTTGACTGTAAAATTCCTTACCTTCTACAGTGTACTTCAGTAGTTGAGGTTTGGAACTGCTTCTTTGGCACGGTCACCAGAGATACCCGTCTTTTTAAGCAAAAAAATGAAAACGTTGCCTGTTGGTTAACCTGTTCTGTAAAATTAGTTTATTTGTCAAAAGGTAGATTATTCCAAGTAGTTCCTGGCATCTTATGCTGTAGATGCCATCACAGATTTAAAAGATAGACTGAGTAGTTGTTGCAGGCTCTGAAGAAATTCTCACTGAGAGACCTTTGTGATCAGAATGGGAACATTTGATAGGCAATTGATTGTGCATGATTTTCTGGGTACTCTCAGCATTGAATATAATGTCATGAACAAACAAACACAAAAAAAGGACTAATATACAGAACTGATGTGTTATATTGTTTTTAACTGAACCAGCAACATGTAGCTTTTTAAGAGTCTGGAACTCTCTGCCTAAAAGGGAAGAAATTGGAAAGCAGAGGAATGTTTTAGTAATATAGTACATGGAAATATATTTGAAGTGCTTTGATCTGGAGAGTTATGTAGCAAGAGATGTAGATTGGGCCAAATAACACTTTTCCTGCAGGCGCAAACACTGCCTCCTCTGCTCTAATGTTTCCATGTTTCTCTGATTTTCAGAGACAGCCAACTTGGAAATGAGAAAACAAGAATAACCAAACTGTGTTTTAAAATGTCTTATTGAAATAAAGATTGGGACTTTCAGATCGATGTGAAGGTAGAAGCTGGAACGTTTGGAAGAAATCTTGATTTTAAATTTAAGGAACATAGTTTTCAGAATAGTAATTAATTATATTGGGAACATTGAACTATGTGCTCTCTGTTTTTCAGGGCTAGCTTAGTTGCTCAGCAGTAATGTTCATTAAAATCCATTTGTATTCCTCCTCCTCAATTATATATTCATGGTTGAACTTTGTGCTAAGGTAATACTGTTATTTATCATTTGATTTGTAGAGGGTTATGATAAAAGATCCTGTTTGTGATGAGGGCTTTAATAAGGTGTGTGCATGCACATTTAAGATTCTTGCTGAAAAGATCATACTTGGGACTTATTAGCGAACAGCAAGACTAATTCAGATGTTGTATCTCAGAATAAACAGAAGCATTTGTAATGCATGAAAACGTTAAGAATTTTTCACTTGGGAGTTCATCTTTTGCATGCTTTTTTGAAGGTCCTCCAAGTGCACTTTTTTTGGACTAGACAAGTTTGATTTCTGTTTTCTTGTACTGGATGCCATGCTGGTATCGTTCAGTATGAATTTACAGACTAGACAGTTGCTGTGTGATCAACACTTGTTGGAAGATATTGACAAATTTCTGCAGTTGATTCCAAGAAAAAAAATGAATGAACTAGAAGATGAGCACAGTGACAAAGAAACATGATCTCATCAAGAATTTGAGTCTGACCATAATCTAAATGTTATTTGCAATACCATCTTTAGGTCAGCTTCCATTCACCTGAGGGTCATTGGCTTGATGATTCTCTGGGCCTTCATTGATATAACATAACTTGATTGAGCTCTCCTCTTTACATACATCCACACATGCAGAAGATGAAATATTGGACTGGCAAGGTATGCCACCAGTTTTACACCACGTCAATGAAAAGTTACATCAGAAAGTTTTCAAATGGGCAGTCTATCAATGCTTTAGGTCAGAAAGATTATTTTAATCTTGTTTTCTTTCTCACCCTGCGAGTAAGAGCCTGGTTTCCATTTGGTACAGATTAAAAGTCTGAAGTGCTTTGTGGTAGGCACTGTTAGTACAAATTTATATCTCATCATTCTGCATTGCAGCATTAGTCACAGTACCCTTGAGGCAAAAACTGGGCTAAAGAGTCGAATGGTAAATTTAGGTGATCCACTAATAACACAGTGGGTTCTGCAGCAACCCATCACTTTTTACTCTGCCACTAAGATTTTCTTTTACTTAATTCAAGACAGTTCCAGCCAGAATATGGGTTTTGGGCAACCTGTAGCAGGCATGTCAAAATGTGGTAAAGGGGCACTGAGGATACATTTGTAAGAAAGCCATTGAACTGCAGTGTTTTCTCTCAAGTCGAGTTACTCATTTTTGAGGGGCTGATGTGACATTATCCCCATTGGGCAGGGCACATAGTCTATGTTGAAAAGTGTGGCACTGGAAAAACAAGTGTTTCGGGCTTGTGCCTTGATCTGGAATATGACCATGAAGGGCTTATGCCCAAAAAGTCGACTCTCCTGCTCCTTGGATGCTGCCTGACTGCTGTGCTTTTTCATCGCCACACTTTTCAACTCTGATCTCCAGCATCTGCAGTCCTTACTTTCTCCATATAGTCTGTGTGCCTGATGTGAGATTCTGGAAGCAACTGTTCCTGTCAAATATTGGTCATGGCAAAACAGTGATAATGCTTTAGCAATGCCTGCAAAGGATCTCCAATCAGGTCAAAACTTCCTGCTGACTTATAACTGACCAAAATGAAGAAGTCGCATTCGGGATGGTACCAAACACGTCGAGAGACTTTGGAATGTGCAGAAATGAAGAAGTGGCCAAGGGAGCAGATTCTAAGCAATGATGTTTTTATTTGTGTGTGACTGTAACAAACGTGCATCAAATGATTTCTATTTATATACCAATTTTGTACTTGTCCACATTTCTGTATTTAATTTCACTGAAGGTGGAAGATGTAAAAATGTTTTCTTTTCTTTAAGTAAAAAAGTAACTACATAATTAAAAAGCAGGCTTGATTTCCAAATGAGGAATTCATTTCCTTCGCTCAATTTTGGTTAATGTTTGATTCATGAATATCCTGTCTGCAAAAAAAATGGATCTGAAAGCTGTATGCTTCTGCATGGATAGATAAACCAGAATTGAAAAACTTGCCTGCGCCAGAATGAAATTGTTGCTCAAATAGAATTTTAATTTTGTCCGTGTTCAAGTTGAAGGATCACTGTTGAGATTCTTGCGGTTCTGAAAAATGAATTGCCAATTGGTAGATTCAGGATTTGGCTGAAATTGCATTGAAATCAATTCAGAGATGATTTTGTTTGGAGAGTTTTCAGTGCTGAACATTCGGAAAAAACAATGGGACCATTTATTTAAAAGTTGTTCCCAAGGGCTTGTATTAGGATTTCACCCCACTGCCATGCATCAAGGTCCTGAAGAAGGGCATGTGCCCGAAACGTCGAATCTTCTGTTCCCTAGATGCTGCCTGACCTGCTGTGCTGTTCCAGCAATAAAGTTTCAGCTCCTGATAAAACAACCCTAGCACAGAAAACAGTTTGCATTTATGTAGTGTTTGTTGTGTAGTAAAATGTTTGAAGATGCACAGAAGTTTAATTGGAAAAACAAACAGAATAAAAAGGACAATATTAGAGAAATGATGATTAACAACTAAAATGATGTTCCAGGAATCAAATTTTAAGAAGGTTATTTCAAAAAGAGAAGGGTAGAGGGCATTAGGTCATAATACCAAGCAGCTGAGGGCATATTTGCCAATGTTTTGAGAAGGATAAAAGGGAACCATAAAAGGCCAGAATTGGAAATTGGAGGAATGAAGAATGTGTCATAAGGGTGAGGCATCTAGACTGAAGAAGATCAGGTAAAACTAGGGGGCATAGGTTTTATGTGAGGGGAAAGATACAAAAGGAACCTAAGGGACAACTTTTTCACGCAGAGGGTGATGCATATATGGAATGAGTTATCAGAGGAAGGGGTGCAGGCTGGTACAGTGACAACATTTAAAAGGCATCTGGTTTCAAATATGAATAGGAAGGGTGTTGGGGGATATGGGCCAAATGCTGGCAAATGGGACTAGATTGATTTAGGATATCTGGTCAGCATGGACAAGTCGGACCAAAGGGTCTGTTTCCGTGCTATACATCTCTATGACTATTAACGTGAGACAAAACCATTTCGGGACTACTTCATTTAAGATGAGAATCGTAAATTTGAAGTATCTGGGGAAACAGAAACTAGTATAGTTTAGCCAGATTGATACAGAAGCTGTTCTTATGTGGTAGGATGCAGGCAACAGCACTTTGGGTGAAATGGAGTTTTGGAGGATAGGGATGAGGAATCAGATTGGGATTGTTTACTACACACGTGTTCAAGATTTCAATGAATGCTTTAGTATCAGGTTGACGTGCCATTTTGCTTTGTACCCTTTTGACTATATCCGTTGCAAGACAAGCAGATGCTCACTGAAGGAAGTTAAAAATCTCAACACCAGGTTATAGTCCAACAGGTTTATGTGGAAGTACTAGCTTTGAGTGCTGTTCCTTCTTTAGGTAACTATTGTAGCAGGATCATAAGACACAGAATTTATAACAAAAAAAATCACAATATCATGCAATTAAAATGATACAGAGTCATAGAGATGTACACCATGGAGCCAGACTCTTCGGTGCAACTCATTCATGCCGACCCGATATCATAACCTAATCTCGTCCCATTTGCCAACACTTGGCCCAAATCTCTCTCAACCCTTCCTATTCATATACCACCCAAATGCCTTTTAAATGTAATTGTACCAGCCTCCACAACTTCCTCTGGCAGTCATTTCATACACGTACCACCTTCTGCATGAAAAAGTTGCCCCTTAGGTCTCTTCTATATCTTTCCCCTCACACCTTAAACCTAGGCTTTCTAGTTCTGGACTCCCCCACCCATGGAAAAGACTTTCTCTATTTATCCTATCCATGCCCCTCATGATTTTATAAACCTCTATAAGGTCACCCTCCCAGCCTCTGGTGCTCCAGAGAAAACAAACCCAGCCGATTCAACCTCTCCCTATAGTTCACATCCTCTAACCTTAGCGACATCCTTGTAAGTCTTTTCTGAACTATTTCAAGTTTCTTAACATATTTCCGATAGGAAGGAGACCAGAATTGCATGTAATATTCCAACAGTGGCCTAACCAATGTCCTGTATAGCCACAACATGACCCCTCAACTCCTATACTCAATACTCTGACCAATAAAGGAAAACATACTAAATGCCGCCTTCAATATCCTATCTACCTGTGACTTTACCTTCAAGGAGCCATGAACCTGCACTCCAAGGTCTCTTTGTTCAACAACACTCCCTCGGAGCTTACCATTAAGTGCATAAGTCCTGCTCTGATTTGCTTTCATAAAATGCAGCACCTCGCTTTTATCTAAATTAAACTCCATCTGCCATGCCTCAGTCCATTGGCCCATCTGAACAAGATCCCCTTGTACTCTGAGGTAACCTTCTTTGCTGTCCGCTGCACCTCCAATTTTGGTGTCATCTGCAAACTTACTAATTATACCTCCTATGTTCACATCCAAACAATTCATATAAATGACTTAGCACTGATCCTTGTGGCACGCCACTGATCACAGGCCTCCAGTCTGAAAGACAACCCTCCACCCCTACCCTCTGTCCTCTATCTTTGAGCCAATTCTGTATCCAAATGGTTAGTTCTCCTTGTATTCCATGAGATCTAACCTTGCTAACCAGTCTCCCATGAGGAACCTTGTCAAACGCCTTACTGAACTACATATAGGTCACATCTTCTGCTCTGCCCTCATCAACCCTCTTTGTTACTTCATCAAAAAACAAACTAAATCAAGTTTGTGAGACATGATTTTCCATGCACAAAGCCATGTTGATTATCCCTAATCAGTCCTGTCCTTCAGGATTCCCTCGCAACAACTTGCCCACCTCCGATGTCAGGCTCATAGGTCCATAGTTCGCTGGCTTTTCCTTACCACCTTTCTCAAATAGTGGCACCATGTTAGGCAACTTCCAGTCTTAATATATTGAACAAATCTAGTTAAGTCTTTCATCTTTTCAAATGGGTTGCAGGTTTCACTTCATTAATATGTAAGTCCCAGAACTTCTTTTAAGTCATATTTTCGAGAGAATGTTTCATTAAAAAAAGTGACATCTCAGCTTAGACAATGTATTAAATGTGTGAGATTAGAGTCTGTCTGTATACCAACTTTGAGTCTCGGTCACCCTCCTATGCACACGCAAACATTTCCCTCTCACGTATACACGTACTCAGATGTACATAATTACACTCTGTCTCTCTCCCTCCAACACAGGCATGCGCACACACGTGTCTATGGGGTGAATTTGCATTTGCAGTATTGTATTTGTAGCTATGTTCTATTTTTGCTCAAAGAGCACACAACCTGCAGGTAGTCAACCCATGTAACATTTTACAGATTCCTACTTTGGAAATAGAACCTGTCTGACCCAAGATTGGGATACAGGCAGACTCTAACCTCACATCTTTGACATCTCAGCTCAGACAATGTATGAATGTGTTAAGAGTAAGAGGTTAGAGTCTATCTGTATCTCAATCTTGAGTCAGACTGGTTCTGTTTCCAAAGTAAGAATTTATAAAATGTCATGTGGATTGACTGCCTGCAGGTAGTGTGCTTTTTGAGCAAAAATAGAATGTATCTACAAATGCAAATTCACTCCATACACTTGTGTATGTGTGTACGCGCGTGCATATATGAGGGAAAGAGAGAGAACATAAGTCTGCATGTGTGTGCGCATGTGAGAGAGAGAGTGTGTTTGCAAGTGTGCGTGAGAGCGGCAGAGTCTCAAGGTTGGGATGCAAACAGACTCTAAACTCACACCTTTTATGTATTGTCTGAGCTGAGCTGTCACCTTTTTTTTAAATGAAACCTTAAGTTATCTTGTTACATATTAATGAACCGAAACCTGCAATCCATTCTAAAAGATGAAAGACTAGGTTTGTTCAATATATTGTTTTAAATGCATGACACTGTGATCTTTTGTTATAAATTCTGTGTCTTATGATCCTGCCCCACTAATTACCTGATTAAGGAGCAGCGCTCTAAACGCTAGTACTTCCAAGTAAACCTGTTGGACTAGAACATGGTGGTGTGTGATTTTTTTCACTTTATCCATCCCAGTCCAACACCGGCACCTCCACATCATAACTGAAGGACGTCACAGTCAGGAGAAAGGAATAGTCCATGTTGCCATGGCCATTACTTTGGCTCACACACACCGTGAAACCAAAAAACCTAGACCTCACTTCTGATGTAGAGTCTAGATTCATACTTGCGTTAGCGTTTTTTGTCAGTGCTGGTGGTAATGCTAAATTAAACCAAAAATGTTACAATAGAAGGGACTGTTCATCCCTTGGCTCTAGTCAGTCTGGCCATTGCTGAAATCAGTTATCGAACTGACTGAATTCACCCATGAGCTTTTTGCTTTGTAGTATTTTTCAAACCTTGAACAAAGTTCATGTCTACTGTACCAATTATAGTGTGTGTGAATGATGTTGGAACTGATGTTAACGATCACACCAAAGCAGAATGAATAGTGGGAAGAAAGAAACATGTACAAGATGAAGACATTGCATTGAACATCTGTACTCCATAACCTATAATTGCGTGAATGTAAAGAGCATGAGAGAAACTTGCCCTCGGGTAAGGGTGATCTAGGGCTGCGAGAGACCAAGAGGAATGGTTACCTCATGAGAAGGGAATGGATCCTGGTGTGTCCCTCTCTGTACTAAAAAAAAAATCAAAAAATGCTGTAGTAGAATTTATGTAGAGCATAGAGGCAACAATGGGACTTCAAAATCATACACTGTGAACCAATGAGGCAGAGGATAAAAAAGAGATGACTCCAAAGGGTAGAACAGAAACTCTGAAACAATGTGGGAACATTTCTAGTTTCCTCTGGTGTAAAGAGCATATTGAATTTGAAAAATTATGTTCATGTGACTTTTTATTTTTCTCAGAGGGTTTGATTCGGCAATAATTTTTAAGTGCAAGCAGGAATCCTTTCTTAAAAATTGCATCCATTTGCTTTACCTTCTCTTGTGATTAAAGCTTAATGACTTGCAAGGTCACTGTGGAGGCACAGAAAGGAGTAAGTGCTGTATTACGTTCAGTGAATCATGTTGTGCTATCAAAGATGTAGATGCAGAGCATTCATTGTTTTTTTTCATGGAAGCGTGCTAATTTTCAGGTGTTACCTGTAACTCCAGGACTGCACTGATCTTGCGCCCAAAGGCTGTAAGTACAAACTTATTCTGAGAAGTCAGCACAAAATCACAGTTGATGCTCAGTGTTGGATATGCTTTTTTTTTTGAATAAAATTGTTCACCTAGTGTCCCGTCAGTTGTCAAAAGACTGTAAATATTTTGGCTGCATAGTTTAAAAAAAGCATGAAGTTTTCTTGCTGTTTTAGCCAAACTTTGCATTTCAACAATTTTTCCAAAGTGACCATTGATTTATTTACTTATGTAATTTCACTGTCTCAGTACAAATTGACTGCTGTGTTTGTCTGCATTGCAACTCTGCAGTGCTTTCAAAAACAAAGCACTTCAGAATAAAATGACATCAAGAAATATACTAGGTATTGATTCCTTTGGCTATTTCTTGTGTTAAATAAAGTGTCTGTTATTTGAGTACAAGAGAGAAATACCGGTTGGCACTGCTGTCTCACAACGCCAGGAGCCCGGTTTGACTTCAGCCCCTGGCAACTATGTATTTGGAGTTTGCACACTTGGAGTCGTAGAGTCATACTTTCTTCCCACAGTCCAATAATGTACAGGTTAGGTGGATTGGCAATGCTAAATTGACCACAGCATTCAGGGATGTGCAGCCTGGGTGGATTAGCCATGGGAATTACAAGGTTGCTGGAATAGGGTATGAGGTGGGTCTGGGTGGGATGCTTTTTGGAAGGTTGGTGTGTACTCGAAGGACCAAGTGGTCTGCTTCCACACTGTCGGAATTCTGTGATTCTATGAAATGTTGTGACTGCAACACTGTCCAGCAATAAGGCTTGTTGATTGAATACTCCTGCAAATTAAGGTTTTCCAATTTCAGTGGAATTGTTTTACTGCAAGAATATACATATCGATTTTGTAACTTTAGCATTATCTTGAGCTGTGATTCAGTTGATTGCAAGCTTGCCCATGTATTGCAAGGCTCTGCGTTCAAGTTCCATTTCAGAACTTGAGCTCAAATATCAGGGTAGATACTGCAATGCAATACTGTCAGAGATTATAGGTTTTGGATGAGATGTTAAACCAGTGCCCCATTTGCCATGAAGTAAAGTGAAATTAACTCAAGTTTTCTAATCGAGTGCCCTTGTTCAACATGAAAATGATCTGATCATATTACTGTTTAATGGTGGGGGGGGGGAGGGGAAGGTGGGGTTGCTAAGCACAGATTATTTGCAATGTTTCCGACATTATAATCGACTGCATTTCAGTCAATACTTTATTGGTGATAAAATATTTTGGATTTTGTCCATCTGGTGGTTTTGAAAAACACAATATAAATGTATACCTTTTTTGTTCTGTGAGCTTTTAAACAAATTAGTCAGGTACAAAACCAATTCCAATATTGAAGTATGTTTTTAACTTGTGTTTCCATCACTGAATTTCTGTCATACCAGCAATATTAACATTTATTTTATAGCTTATGGAATGTGGTTATCCCTGGCTTGTCTCCATTGCTGTTCCAATGAGCAGTGGATGGTGAACAACTTTCTTGAATGCCTGCAATCCATGGGCTATAGGTAGACCCACAATGTCATTAGGGAGGGAGTTCAAGATTTGGACCCAGTGACAGTGAAGAAATGGCAATATATTTCCAAGTCCGGATAGTAAGTGGCTTGGCGGGACACTTACAGGGGGAGGTTTTCACATGTGTCTTCTGCCTTTGTCCGCCTGCATGATAGATGCCATGGGTTTTGATAATGCCTTCTGAGGAACCTTGGGGAATTTCTGTTGTGTGAATTTCTGTAGTGTGTCTTGTAAATGGGATGCACTCCTGCTAGTGGGTGTTGATGGTGGAGGTGGAGGGACTGACTGTGGATGGGATGGCAATCAAATGGGCTGCTTTGTCTTGGAAGGTATCAAGCTTCTTAATGATTGTTGGAGCTGCACTCATTCAGGCAAGTAGGGAATGTTCCATCACATTCCTGACTTTTGCCTCAAATGGTGGAAAGGCTTTTGGGAGTCAGGAAGTGAGATACTCAATGCAGGAGTGCCGGCCTCTGACCTGCTCTTGTAGCCCCAGTACTTAGATGGCTTGTCCAGTTCCTGGTCAATGGTAATTCCAACAATGTTGGTACTCAGAATTCTGAGATGGAAATGCCATTGAATCTCAAGGGGCAATTAAACCAAATTGGCCAATATCAAGTTCTCCTATTGTCTTGTCACCGGGCAAGCTCCTGTATCTCTGTGGTATGGGTTAACTGTTGCACCTTCGGAGGTAGCTGTCCTGTCATTCCCTGGGGCCACTGTCCCGATCGGAGTCATTGACGGGAGGATAATGCCATCAGTGTCTTGTTTTGAATCAGACAGAGTTCCCGTTTTGCTCTGCTCCTGGTTCAGAGTGTTGCTGCACGTGGGTGCCCTGAACTATGTTGCGGTGGGTACCTGGGATTCACTGGGCCCCGCGCGGTGACTGTTTCTGGACTGCAGGAGCCTGCTCCTCTCCTTCCCGCAACTTGATAGTTTGCCTGTTCGTTTGTTTGTGGATCTCCTTCTGCAAATCTCTGTCATCAGAGGAGCTGCTGGTGTGACCAACATGCAGCTCTGTCTCTCCATTTTGCTCCAGAGACCAATGGTTGTTGGTTGTTGATGGGCCACTCACCTCAATCCAAACTGCAGGAGTTTCTCAGGATAGTGTGCATTTGGCTCAGAAGTGGGGAAATTCGCTGATGTTTTTACGTTTAGCACTGTATGAGACCGCTCGGAAACTGTCTGTATCCATTTGCAGCAAGATCCTGAGAGTGTCCAGCTTGACCTGATGACCAGCAAGCAATATTTGTGAGATGCGAGTGCCAGGTAGTGATAATCTTCAACGAAGAAGATCCTAACCATCACTCTGCATTCAATGACACTGTTGTCATAAAATCTCCTATTCTTGGCATCCTGCTGATTACCGTAGAGCAGAAGCTGAACTGAATCAGTCACATAAATACTGTGGCTACAAGAACAGGCCAGAATTCTGCTTGGGATAGCTCACCACCTATCTCACCAATTCCTGTCCATTTCTATTGGGCACAAGTCTGGAGTATGGTGGAATTCTCCCTACTTGATGAGTGCAGCTCCAGCAACACTCAAGAAGCTTGACACCATCCAGGACAAAGCAGTCCACTTAATCGGCATCACTCTTCACCACCTTCAGTATTCATACCCTTCCCCAAAGGCACACAGTGGCAGCAATAAGCACCATTTAAAAAAAAAAATACACCATGGTAACTCATCATGGCTCCTTTGACAAACCTGTGACTTCTACCAAATGGAAGGATAAGACAGCAGATGCATGGGAATGTCACTATCTGGAAGTTTCCCACAAAACCATACACCATCCTGATTTGGAATCACGTCATTGTTCTTTCGCTGTTGCTTAGTCAAAATCCTAGAACTTGCTTCCACCAGCATGTGGCCTCACATTCCAAGGACTGAAGCCTTTCTAGAAGACAGCCTGTCAGCACCTTCTTCAGGACTATTAGGAATAAGTGATGAATGCTGGCCGAGCCATGAATATACTTAAAAAAAAGGTCCAGCCCTGTTTTTAGAAGGATTTGTCCCTGCTTTAGAAGTCAAATTATTCACTGCAATATACTGTATTGACGGGTGTAGGAACTAAGAGGCATAAAGGCAATAAATGTGGTTTTGACCGATTTCTGTGCTGTGACAATCTATGTGTAATTTGTCTCCTGTGAAATTAACTCATTTATATTGAACACCAGTTTTTTTTTGTACGTTTACTTTTTTTTTTAAAACTCGTGTATGTTCTGCCCTTTCCTGAGCATGGTAGGTTGTATTGGATATCGTTCTAGTGTTTCTGTCATAGCCTACCCTGCGTATTCAGAGATGCTGATTATCATCTAGACTAAAAAATCTTATCTGTTTTGTCCAGCTTGCTGGAGTGTGATTGTGTACTAGTTTCAGTGCTGCTCTGGCTGAGATTAATTACCTCAGCATGGACATGAACTGAACCCAGGATTCTCTTCCTCTCAGCAAATCAATTGCACATAACTAGGGCAGCTTCATTGTCGGATTTGTTTTCTCAGTTTCAAAAATTCCTCTCCCCTTCAAATCAAAAATGAGCAGTTTGAGTACATGCCTCCATAACTCAGCATTGAGTATCTGGTATGTAACATTTTACAATCATTGTTCTGGGAAACTTCTTTCATTGTTTATAATATTGAGGAATGAGTTAAACTACCTAGTTCAGGAAAGGTGTCTCAAGTGCATTCTTCCCCCTGGCCAGACTTAAATGTTTTAGATTTTGGATTACTTGTTGACAGATTAATGTTGTCATTCCAAAAGACTGCTGACGTGTGCTTAAAATGTACATTTTAAATAGAGGGGTGGATTGGACCTCTCTCACTGAGTTGGATCATGACAAGCTACTGAATATAAACAATTAAAACATATGGACAGGTAAACAATATAAATTTTGCATTGTTGACTGGCACCCAAAGAAAGTAATGTCTGGTATTTGGGCAATTCATAGTTTTGGATTTGAAGTACTATACTTGTGGTACTTCAGTACCACTGGTTGACTACTGTCTTAATACATCTATTATTATGTGGATAGACAAGCACCCCACCTTTTGATTGAGGCAAGATGTTTTAAATTTTAGGGCAGCACGGTGGCACAGTGGTTAGCACTGCTGCCTCACAGTGCCAGAGACCTGGGTTCAATTCCCGCCTCAGGCGACTGACTGTATGGAGTTTGCACGTTCTCCCCGTGTCTGCGTGGGTTTCCTCCGGGTGCTCCGGTTTCCTCCCACAGTCCAAAAGATGTGCAGGGTTAGGTGAATTGGCCGTGCTAAATTGCCCGTAGTGTTAGGTAAGGGGTAAATGTAGGGGTATGGGTGGGTTGCGCTTCGGCGGGGCGGTGTGGACTTGTTGGGCCGAAGGGCCTGTTTCCACACTAAGTGATCTAATCTAAGTAATCTAATCTAATCTAATCTAAATATAATTTAAATAAGACAAAGGTCAAAGATGCACCTCTGAAATTGCACTGCCAATTTTCAAATGATACAACACTTCTGTGTGCTCTGTACAACCGAGGGCACAAAGTGGGTAACGGGATAATGCTTTAAAGTATGTCTGGAGACATGTGACAAGTTTGTGTCCATTCTTTTTATGATACAGTGATGTGGAAGCTCTTGATTGTGAATAATGATAGCTGGTTATACTCAGTGCTTCAGTTAGCACGCAAGATATATCTCATTAATTTAAAATTGTTGAGTGTCAACACAAGGCTACTGTAATTTGCCGTTTGTGAAATGTTATGAACCTTGAGTGTATGTTTTTATCCTAACTTTGATTTTGCACTTGAGTATCATTATCAATGTAGTTTTATGCAGTTAGAATTTGGAAAATCATAATCATATCTCAGAATTGATTGCCTCAAGCATATTTGCACATACATACCCTGTGTATATGCAAGATTAATCCTAATTGTCTATCTCTGCATCACAATGTCTCCACTTCAATGTAGTAATAATGAGGCAAATCAGTCCTGGAATTATTAGGGTCACCTTACCCAAGATGTAGAATTCTGATTACCTTTCGACGCAAAGTGAAGAGTGGTGATGGTTCAACTTTTAAAATTACTGGTTCAATTGAAAGTAAGGACAAAACTGAGACAAGGTGAAGGAGTTGAGAAATTATTTAGAGAAAAGTGGCCTGCCCTTCTGAATTTCTTTCTTAAATTTGAGAGGAGAACTCACTAGGTTCTCTGAAAGAATAGTTAATTCTCCTAACGTTGCCTAATTATCATAATTCTATAGGTCGACATGCATGTGTATGAGACTACCTGAGTATTCCTGAATGAGAAAGTAAAAGATACTAGGAAGTCCCGGACCGATTCATACATTTGACTCATTGTAATCATTACTCTTCAATTTTCAGATATAAAATAAAAAACGTGAGTTAGTTAGTTTTTGTTTTCAGTTAATTATGACATTTAGACATTTGATTTTCAGATGAATAGTATTTCATGTTTACCCTATATGCAATTTGTTGTCTCTAATGTGAATGAAAGGAGTAAATAATGCCTAAAATTTTCTGTTACATTTTCATCAAACACAAAACAGGTGTTAGAACTTTACTGGGAAGAGTGCACCATAATCAAGCCTCACTGTTACACAACTGTCACAAATATGGAAGCCACCAAGGTCATCAATTTGTCTGACTGATTCCTATTCAACCCAAGAATAATTCACACCAAGTTTCATCATTAATAGGAAGATAAAAAATGGTCATAAAAGTTCTTCATTAGCAAATGGCAGAGAAAGTGACAAAAAATTTTAAATCCATTCTTCCGCAACCATCCGACATCACATTCAAGTCCCAAATGCATGTTCTCATTCAGGAGCAAGACTGTCAAAAGAGAGGATTTGACACAAATGTTATGGGAAGAAACCATAGAGGAGGAAATAAATTCTGGAGATCAAAGTACAGGCCATAGTACTTTGAATTTAACCGACAATGATACGTTTTTGGCTATACAGCAATGGTCATTTTTTGATTCACTTGTTGGTCAGATGGACCTAGGTCTGTTGATGTACACAAATTCTTTCCTTTAAGTGTCTTTTTTATTTTTTGTTTGGCTTTTCTCTCTGGTTCTGGCTGCATTGCTCCCACCAATTTGTAGCAACCTGCATCTTGACCAATACCAGGGCTTTCAGTAGTTGAAAGTGCTTGTTTAATACACAGGGCAAGCGGCCTTATGTTTCACTCCAGGAAGAATTTCAGTTTATATGTGATCTGCACTTTTATAATGAAGTTGTAAATGGTCTTGATGGTATGTGGAACTGTCAAGCTGCCATGTTAATTAAATCCTTTCCCTTTCAATATCAAAAGATCCCATAACATCAGGTTATGGTTCAACAGGTTTATTTGAAAGTACAAGCTTTCGGAACACTGCTCCTTCGTCAGATAGCTCCAAAGATTTGTACTTACAAATAAACCTGTTGGACTATAACCTGGTATTGTGTGACTTTTAACTTTATCCACCCCAGTCCAACACCGGCACCTCCACATCATGAATATCAAAAGAAGCTACCTGGCTTGTGTGAGAGAACTATAAATCTGTTCTCGCAACTTTAGCCTTGATATTATTCTGATAATATTGCTTGACAGCTTCCCCAGTCCTTTCTGCAGCCTCTCATTAGCATAGTGGTACATGGTGATACAGTAGTAATGTAATTGAACTGGTAATCCTGACACTTGTGCTAATGGGTTCGAATATTACACTGTAGATGGTGAAACTTAAATTCAATGAAAATCTGAAAATTAATATTTTGATTGACAGTGACTATGTAAAAACCCATCTAGTTCACTCATACCTTTTATGGAAGAACATCTGGTAACCTTACCTGGTCTGGCCCTGATTGATTCTGAATGACTCTTTGAAATGGCAAAGCAAGTTTCTCAGTTCAAGAGGAGTAAGACCTGAATAATGATATTGACATAATTGGAATGTGTACATCCCATGAGTGAGTAAAAAGCTGTAAATTCACATTTTATTTGCTAGCTCAAAATGATATTAAAACAATAAGAGACTTTGCTCTGTCAGAATGAATATAAATGTTTTTATTTTTCTATTTAGGATGCTGTTTTTGAGGGGATTTGGATTAATTGATTGTGCTTGCATTGGTATTTTATATGCTGAACTGTACAATAGGTGTCTAGAACTTAATTTCATTTCCTTTCTATATGGTAGGCACTTGGTGAATTGGCATTAAGAGTGCAAGCCACATAGCGAAGGGCATGCATTAGTGCTGAGTTAAGATAAGGAGCAGTGATGGATGGACAGTTATGAGCTGATAGTAAGATTAGATTTAGATTACATTACAGCGTGGAAACAGGCCCTTTGGCCCAACAAGTCCACACCGACCCGCCGAAGCGCATCCCACCCATGCCCCTACATTTACCCCTTGCCTAACACTACGGGCAATTTAGCATGGCCAATTCACCTGACCTGCACATCTTTGGACTGTGGGAGGAAACCGGAGCACCCGGCGGAAACCCATGCAGACACGGGGAGAACGTGCAAACTCCACACAGTCAGTCGCCTGAGGCGGGAATTGAACCCGGGTCTCAGGCGCTGTGAGGCAGCAGTGCTAACCACTGTGCCACCGTGCCGTCCACGGTGCTTGCTTTCTTAGTGTTCACTCACTTCGCACTTCTTGGATGCTCAAGGCATCTCGTCCTTGCCTTGCTCTGCATTATTGTATATTGTTGCCTTACTTAGGACTCACAGCCTTCCAGTACTTCTGTATTACCTTGCCTCTTAGTGCTGTCACAAAATGACTGGGGTATCTGGAAGAGGCAACGAAGTTTGCATTGAAACCAAAAGCTGTTGGACCGTGGGTTGATATGGAGGTTATGACATGAGGGTGACTGAGTATGTGGGTTAGTTTGGGTAGGAGCACTGGGGAATTGACATGGATGGAGAATGGGAGTGGGTGAGTACTAGAAGGCCTAATGTTGAACAACACAACCAAAACCAAGTCACAAAGAACTAAAGTGAGGACCAGTTCCACCACAGAACACACCAGATGGCCTCCTCCTTTAGAGATCGCAATTTCCCTTCCCACATAGTTAAAGATGCCCTCCAATGCATCTCGTCTGCATCTCATTCACATCCCGCCCCTCCGCCCGTAACATGGACAAAACCCTCCTGGTGCTCACCTTCCACCCGACTAACCTTTGCATAAACCACATCATCTGACGACATTTCTGCCACCTCCAAATGGCTCCCACCACCAGGGATATATTTCCCTCCCCACCCCTTTCCGCCTTCCGCAAAGATCATTCCCTCCGTGACTACCTGCTCAGGTCCACACCTCCCAACAACCCACCGTTCCGTCCTGGCACCTTCCCCTGCCACTGCAGGAATTGCAAAACCTGCACCCACACCTCCTCCCTCACCTCCATCCAAGGCCCCAAGGAGCCTTCCACATCCATCAAAGTTTTACTGCGCATCCACCAATGTCATTTATTGTATCCGTTACTCCCGATGCGGTCTCCTTTACATTGGGGAGACTGGACGCCTCCTAGCAGAGCGCTTTAGGGAACATCTCCAGGACACCCGCACCAATCAACCCCGCTGTCCTGTGGCCCAACATTTCAACTCCCCCTCCTACTCTGCCGAAGACATGGAGGTCCTGGGCCTCCTCCACCAATGCTCCCTCACCACCCAACACCTGGAGGAAGAACGGAACATTTTCCGCCTCGGAACACTTCAACTCCAGGGCATCAATGTGGACTTCGCCAGTTTCCTCATTTCCCCTCCCTACACCTTACCCAGTTCCAACCTTCCAGCTCAGCACTGTCCCCAGATTTGAAAACAGGGACTTAACTTGTCAATGGGTCCCTCCTTAAAGGAAATGTAACTGACTACATTTCACATTTTGCACCACTAAAATCAAAGGTGAAAATGAAGCTTCTCCCTAGTTGCTACAAGCCTTCAATGCCATAAGTGTCAATTTTCACTCTCCCAGTTCCAGAGTAATGCTCCTGGTTGAAACAGAAATCTCAGCAAACTTTATTTTAATCAGGCTGACATCAATGTTATTGGTCTTGAATGTCAAAAGACAAATTGTACTTTGTCACTATTGCACAATGGTTGATCACAAATCCTTTATGTACCCGAGATTCACACACTAACAGCAGGAACTCAGAAGCGGTCAAGAGCAAAGTCGTGGTTGATGTCAGGATCAGAGTCGTGGCTAATATTTCCCCTGCCCAAGGCTGGCAATGTTGGGGTCAAGGATGCAATTACAACTGCATGCCCTAACCAACAGAAATGACCAACAAGCTTAACATCTGTGGTAGCTAAGTCACTTGAGTAGATTCTGAGGGATAAGATATACATGCATTTGGAAAGACAGAGTTTAATTAGGAATAGTCAACATGGCTTTGTGCAAGGGTGATCGTGCCTCACAAATTTGATAAGGGTTCTTTGATAAAGTAACCAGGAAGGTTAATGAAGGCAGGGCAGTAGAGGTAGCCTATCTGGATTACGATAAGGCCTTTAAGGTTCCACACAGGCTGTTTTGGAAGGTTAGATTGCATGGAAAGCAGGAAGAACTGGCAAATTGGATACACAATGGTCTCAATGGTATGAAGCAGAGGGTAATATTGGAAGGATGCTTTTCAGACTGGAGGCCTGTGACTATTGGAGTGCCTCAGGGGTCAGTGGTGGGTTCATTGCTGTTTGTTATCTATATCAATGATTTGTACAAGAATGTAGAAGGCATCATTAGTCAGCTTGCAGACACGAAAATAGGAGGTGGACAGAGAGGAATGTTGTCAAAAATTGCAGCAGGACCTTGATCAGCTGGGGAAGTGGGCCGAGAAATGACAAATTGAGTTTAATCTAGATCAGTGTGAGGTCTTGCATCTTGGAAAGTGAAATCAAGTAGGAGTTTCATGGTGAATGGCAAGGCCTTAGGCGTATAGCGGAACAGAGGGACCTTGGAGATCAGGTGCATGGTTCTTTGAAAGTAGAGTCACAGGTAGACAGGGCAGTGAAGAAGGCTTTTGTGACACTGACCTTCATCAGTCAGGGCATATGGTATCGTAGTTGGGAAGTTATGCTGCAGTTGTATAGGATGTTGGTGAGGCAGCACTTGGAGTATTTTGTTCAATTTTGGTCATCTTGCTATAGGAAGGATGTTACTAAACTGGAAAGAGCACAGAAGAAATTTACAAGCATGTTGTCAGAACTCAACGGTCTCAATTATAGGTAGAAGTTGTAAAAGATAGGATTTCTTTTCTTTACAGCATGGGAGACTGAGGGAGGATCTGACCGAAGTGCATAAGACCAGGAGAGGCATGGATAGGGTGAATGCACTCAGTCTTTTTCCCAGGATTGGGGAATCGAGGACTAGAGGGCATCAGTTTAAGGTGAGAGAGGAAAGAATAAAAGGGAACCTGAGGGGCAATGTGTTTACACAGAAGGTGGGACACAACTGGAATGAGCTGCCAGAAGGACAACATTGAGGAACGTACATTACCAACTTTTAAAAGGACAAATACATGAATAGGAAAGATATAGAAGGATATGGGCCAAGAGCAGGGAAAGGTGGTTACAGCATGGATGGATATCTGGGTTGCCATGAGCCAGTTTGGACCAAAGGGCCTGTCTCCATGCAATAGGCCTCTATGAAAAGTTGAATCTCTTGGTGTTTGTGAATTAAGTCTTTGGAGTAGCAAGTACATACTTAAAAAACAATTTCTTTGAAGCAGAACATTCAATTGTTAAAAATGTAGCTGAAAGAAATAATTAATTGTTCAACACAAATGTTTCACACTTCCCTCCCTTCAAATTTGCCCTTGGTGTGAATTATTGATAGGCATCAACTGACCTTCAGAAATCATAATGTCCTTGCCACTACAGTCATTTATGAAACTCCGCAGGGAAATGATGCACATAGCCAATTTACATCAGTTCTGTACCCCAGCATTCTTGGATTGTTGCCTGAAGCATCCTTCAGAATGCAAGGAAAATTTCATTCATTAAGGAGGTCACTGAATTTTAGAAACTGGGCCAGACTTCAGTTTTTCAACACTGCAATTTCTTCCAAATGCAAAATTGTAAAATTAGTCTTTGTTGAAGCATTTGAATTTACACTCAAGATAGTATTTAAATATTGACCCAACAATTTTTATGGAAGACTGCTCGAGTTGCAAAAAATATCTACATGCACTCACTTAATATCTTGATAAATTAAAATTAAATGTTTACTACAACAATATCCTGCATTTATGTAGCACCGTCAACGTAAAAGCAATGCTCCAGTTATTTCTGTCCCATGGAATAATCCTGTAACAGAGGATCCCTGCTAGTAAAACATTATTAAGCAATTTTAGGTGCAGACTAATCAGAGAATCTGAGTTTGTCACATTATTTATCTTTTTAATGCACAAAGCAATAAATCATTGCAGAACAAAAGAACTAATGAAAGCGTTAGCTTAGTATCTGGTTTTTAGACATCACTGAATTTGGAAAAGCACAGTAGCACTCAGTGTTACTTGTTACTCATTTGTACTGAATACTGTTTTGATGTTGAGAGATAGAATTACTCTTCATGTTTTGTTTAGACATTTTATTTCAGAAACCTCATTAACACACATTAATCACTGGATATTAATAAACATAGCTATTTACATAACTATTTTCTGAATGAAACTATTTGCATTTTTATTCAGTTCGCTGCGATTTTTGTTTGTCTATGTACAACGTCAGGATCTACATTGTTAGCTTGAAACCAACTGCAGTAATTCGCTGCAAATTTGTTCCTTATTAAATTTACACTATCAGAAAAGTACAAATGCTGAATTGTTACTTTAAACTTACTGAAGAAATACACAATTCCACACCGACAGCAAATTTGAATTACAATGGAGCAACGTGAAAATCAAAGTTTGCAACAATCAAGTTATTTGTACAAATTTTCTGCTGAGCACAGATGAATGCTTCATTAAGACAGCTCAATTTTTCCTCTTAGGAAATATATGTCTAAATTATTTTTGTGTCTTTTTACAAGGTAAATTAACTCAGCTCATAATAGCCAATAATACTGATTACCCTACCAGTGGGCAGCATGGTGGCTCAATGTTTAGTCCACTCAGTTTGATTCCACTCGGGTAACTGTCTGTGTAGAGTTTGCACAGTCTCCCTGCGCCTGCGTGGGTTTCCTCTGGGTGCCCTGGTTTCCTCTTAGTCATGCTAAATTGTGCATCGTGTGCAGGGGTATGGAGACTGAGTGGTTTAGCCGTGGGAAATGCAGAATTACAGGGATAGGGTAGGGGGTGGAGCTGAGTGGGATGCTCCTCGAAGTGGCCTTGATGGGTCGAATGGCCCACTTCAGCACTGTAGGGATTCTATGATCAAATACCAACGGGACAAGATCCAATACACCTTTGGGAATACGATCTTGGGAATTTAATTAGGGTGGCACAGTGGTTAGCACTGCTGCCTCACAGCGCCAGAGACCCGGGTTCAATTCCCGCCTCAGGCCACTGACTGTGTGGAGTTTGCACGTTCTCCCCGTGTCTGCGTGGGTTTCC
The DNA here is from genome assembly GCF_037043375.1 of Chiloscyllium plagiosum. NCBI lineage: Eukaryota > Metazoa > Chordata > Chondrichthyes > Orectolobiformes > Hemiscylliidae > Chiloscyllium > Chiloscyllium plagiosum. Next base: position 47,053,053 of record NW_028270145.1, read on the forward strand.
TCTGGGTGCTCCGGTTTCCTCCTACAGTCCAAAGATGTGCAGGTCAGGAGAATTGGCCATGCTAAATTGCCCGCAGTGTTAGGTAAGGGGTAAATGTAGGGGTATGGGTGGGTTGCGCTTCGGCGGGTCGGTGTGGACTTGTTGGGCCGAAGGGCCTGTTTCCACACTGTAAGTTATCTAATCTAATCTAATCTAATCTAATCTAACCATCTGCATACTTATAGCATTGAGGACAGAATAACAGATGAAACACACAGAAAACACTCCCGGTACAGAGAACAGAAGACAAGATGGCCGACAGCATTCATTTCGAACCTGGTTTTGCTGTTTCACTGATCCAGTAAACCAACTATCTGCAGCTTGTCAGATGACATGCAACTGTAAATAGTTGGTTACACTATATGAACTAAATCCCACATTTACCTGAAATAACCCAGAAGAAAAGATGGTTAATGACTGTAATATTTCCATTGAAAAGCATACGACAGCTTGCAGGTGCATTGAATATTGTCTTCTTGGACCATAACAATGTCTATTGCTCATGATTTGTGTGTTTAGCAGACTAATTCACTCCTCAGATTTCTGAAATTCCTATCTCACCAGAAGATTCCATGTTTATTCATTAACAATCTCTCAATCTATAAAGGTAACGAACACTTCAGCAAATGTTTGAATTATAGATTTGTTATCATACTATGTCAAACAGGAGAATGTCAAAGAACATTATTAAACAGAGTGCAAGTCAAGATTGCACTCTCCTATCATTAAATTCTTCAACAACCTGCTTCAAATTTGCATTCCCTTATTTAAAAAAAATGGCAAGTGTAATCATGTGGTTGCTTTTCTCCCTTCTACTCAAGGCAAACTGCCATTGGGGTTCAGTCCTAGGAGTTCACTTTTTTTTTTAATAATAATAAACAAGCATTCACTTTTTAAAAAATAATTGACCATGGAGGTCATCCAGCTGAGTCCAACCCAGTTTTTAATCTGGGAGACAAGACAGTGATCAAAACCAAGAACACAGTTTATCTCCATATGTCAGTAACCCCAGTGCTGCATGATTAAGATGTTCATGTCCCAAGATCAAATCAAATCTGGGACCTTCTGGGACTCTTGTCTTAATCCAACAAATGTTTTGATCTCCACACCATATGAGTTCTATAAATCTGCTTCATGGTAAACCCTAAATCATCACTCACTGATACGCAGTCCAGTATTTTTATTTGTGAATAACCTACATTGTATTCCTCTAATTTAAAGAGCTTCAAAACTCAGTTTTACTCACCTGGGAGATCCTGCAGAATAGGGCCTAGTGACAGATGACAAATGCAGTGAAACTATATTAGTTTAGTCAGCACAACTTAAAATAGTGAAGGATATTACTCATTTGCATCTCAGGTCAGACTATTGCTCCAGAATCAAATTAGAACTAAATTCTAAGTGTACCAGGTGTAATTTGAACAAAATATTCCAGTTCCTCATGTTAGCACCACTATAATTAAAACTGCATGTGAAATATAATGGAATAATATAACTTGATTGGTATATCTTTGTAGTTTCCAGAATGCTGTGTGAGGTGAGATGAAATAAACATCACTACCTAACAGACATAAATGTGTGACATAAAAAGAATAGGATGCAGCAGACCATAAATTGAAAGAATTTCCCTAGAAGACCTCAGGTAACGGAGATTGGGCTGGCTCCCTAACTTATATCAGGCGCTCCCCCAGCTACCCAAGTAGGAGATAACTGGGGCTCTGCTGACAAGTAACAATTGCAGGGCAGAGCATTGAGAAGCGAAACCATTTGAACCTGGGAATGGAGTCAGGAGCCTTGAACACAGATGGAAGAGGTAATCAAGAGAATAGAGGAAGCAGGAAGTAGCAGGGCCATCAGCATTTGTCAACACTTGGCCAGTATCCCTTTAAACCCTTCCTCTTCATGTACCCATCCAGATGTCTTTTAAATGTTACAATTGTACCAGCCTTCACCACTTCCTCGAGCAGCTCTTTTCATACATGCACCACCATCGGTGTGAAAAAGTTGCTCCTTTTAGGACCCTTTTAAATCTTTCCCCTCTCACCTTAAACCTTTGCCCTCTAATTCTGGACTCCCCCAACCCAGGGAAAAGACCTTGTCTATTTACCCTATCCATGCCCCTCATGATTTTATAAACCTCTATAAGGTCACCCCTCAGCCTCTGATGCTCTAGGGAAAACATATTCCAATGGTTAGAAATTATTGCCTTTCTCCTGCCTTTCCCTGTACTCTTGCACATTGTTCTTATTCAAATGATTAAATGCTGAGTTCTTCAATGAGTCAATTGAGCCAGTCTCCATAGTACTTGAGGCAGCGCATTCTTGATTTGAGCCAAGATTTATTGTCCCATCACATTTTCTACTTCTGCAAATCACTTCAACCTATGCCCTCTTATTCTCGATCATTTTAGGAGCAGGAACAGTTTCTCTCCACCCACTCCATCTCGACCTCGAGACTGGAAAATTTCTAATAGGTATTCTCTCAGCTTGCTTTTCTCCAAGGAGAATAGAACAAACTCTCCAATCTCTGCTCATAACTGAAGATTGATATATAAACAGAAAGGGATGCAAATACTAAATAGGTCAGACACTGCTTGTGGAGATAGAAACAGAGATAACTGCTTGAAGTTTTACTCGCAAGGCTCGACAAAGAAGTGCCCCAACTGATGCAATTTTCACTGGCACAGGGTCAGACAAAAGGGTGGAATGGAGTTGAGCACATTGCGACACGACACACTGCGGAAGTGGCTAACGGGACTATCAACTCCTGCAATCAGGTAGTTAGAAGGCTCAGTCTGGATTAAAGTGGTGCTGGAAAAGCACAGCAGGTCTGGCAGCATCCAAGGAGCAGGAAAATCGACGTTTCGGGCAAAAGCCCTTCATCAGGAATTGAGGCAGGGAGCCTGCAGAGTGGAGAGATAACTGAGGTGGGGGTGGGAAGAAAGTGGCATAAGAGTACAATAGGTGAATGGGGGTGGGGATGGAGGTGAAAGGTCAGAGAGGAGGGTGGAGTGGATAGGTGGAAAGGAAGATCGACAGGTAGTACAGGGTTTGGAGACAGATAACAGTGATGATGCCTTGTCGTGAGTGACAAAGTTCTGAGATGTTAGCCTTTTTCATCTGTTTTAATTTTCATTATTTGTTGATTGCTTTCCAAAAGTTTTAGACCTTCCTCAATTTTCTTTGTGTCAATTTTCCAAGAAAAACTAAGGTTGGAAGAGTAATGTCTGAGCTTGGACTTATAAATATTTCCTTAATTGGATTGGGTAAATCGGCAACGTCTTTTTTCCTGGGGTCAGGGAATCCAGAACTAGAGGGCATAGGTTTAGAATGAGAGGGGAAAGATATAAAAGAGACCATGGGGCAACTTTTTCACACAGCGGGTGGTACATGTATGGAATGAGTTACCAGAGGAAGTGGTGAAGGCTGGTACAATGACAACATTTAAGAGGCATTTGGATGGGTATATTAATAGGAAGGGTTTGGAGGGATATGGGCCGGGTGCTGGCAGGTGGGACTAGATTGGGTTGGGATATCTGGTCGGCGTGGGCAGGTCAGACCAAAGGGTCTTTTTCCGTGCTGTACATCTCTATGACTCTATAACTATATTATTTCAAACAGATTGCTTTGTGTGTGATTCTGTAAGAGTGACAGGGTGCAGGAGGGGAAACATCAGAGTGGGGAGGAAGCATGAGCTAGGGCAGAGGTGAGCACGAGGGAGGAAAAGAGAGGAGTGTTGGAAGAGCTGAATGGCAGGGCATAAGGGGAGAGTGTGCATGAGCAAGGAAGTATGGGGAAAGAAAACGGAGGTGGGTACGTGAGGGTGGAGGACATGAGCAAGGGAGATAGCATGAGTGGGGAGAAGGGGGCCACAATGTTTTTCATTCCACTGGAACCTTCTTGGAATCTAGTGAATTCTGAAATAGTTTGACCAATGCCGCTTGCTTCCAGACCCTCTGGCCCAGGTGATTTATCTGTCTTTAGTCCCATTAGTCTATCCAGTATTTTGTCCCTTGTGACAGAGATTGTGATATGATCCTTCCTCCCATTAGCACGCCTGTTTCTGTTATATTGAGTTGTTTCTCATGTCCTCCAAGCTGAAGGCAATTGCAAAATATTTGATTTTAATTACCTGCCATCACCCTGCTCCGCATTTTTAATGTGAGACTAGCTAAGAGGAAAAAGGATGCGTACATAAGGTCTAGGCGACTGAAGTCAGACGAAGCTTTGGAAGAATATCGGGAATTAGATTAGATTAGATTACAGTGTGGAAACAGGCCCTTCGGCCCAACAAGTCCACACCGACCCGCCGGAGCGAAACCCACCCATACCCCTACATATACCCCTTACCTAACACTACGGGCAATTTAGCATAGCCAATTCACCTGACCCTGCACATCTTTGGACTGTGGGAGGAAACCGGAGCACCCGGAGGAAACCCACGCAGACACGGGGAGAACGTGCAAACTCCACACAGTCAGTCGCCTGAGTCGGGAATTGAACCCGAGTCTCTGGCGCTGTGAGGCAGCGGTGCTAACCACTGTGCCACCGTGCCGCCCACTTATGTGGGAATGTAGGACAAATCTGAAATGAGGAATTAAGAGGGCTAAAAGAGATATCCTTAGTTAGCAGGGTTAAGTAAAATCCCAAAGCCTATATAAGGAGCAAGAGGGTAACGAGGGAAAGGGTTGGCCCACTCAAGGACAAAGGAGGAAAGATATGCGTAGAGTCAGAGATTCTTAATGAGTACCTTACATCGGTATTCACCGAGGAGAGGTACAGGGCGGATGTTGAGGTTAAGGCTAGATCTTTGAGTACTGTTAGGCCAAGTCAGCAGGAGGGAGGAAGCGTTGTGTATTCTAAAAGATATTAAGGTGGACAAGTCCCCAGAATGTGAGAGAGGAAATAACTGGGGCTTTAATCGATACCTTTGCAGCATCCTTGAAAGAAGGGAAAGACCCAGAGGACTGGAGAATTGCTAATGTTGTCTCCTTGTTTAAGAAGGGTAGCAGGGATAATTCAAGTAATTACAGATGTGTGAGCCTGACGTCAGTAGTAGGGAAGCTACTGGAGAAGATACTAATGGAGAGAATATATACCCATTTGGAGGAAAATAGGCTTATCAGTGCTGGCCTCTTACCTGCCCTCGATCTCACTCCACGCCTACTACTTCAACCAGGATTCTCGCCCACTCTCTGATGACCCCTTCTCACCCGTCCAACACACCCCATCCACCTGGACAACCCATGCTGGCCTCTTACCTGCCCTCGATCTCCTCCTTCAAAGACCGCAATTTCCCCCCAGACGTGATCGACGATGCTCTCCACCGTATCTCCTCCACTTCCCGCTCCTTTGCCCTTGAGCCCCGCCTCTCCAATCGCCACCAGGACAGAACCCCACTGGTCCTCACCTACCACCCCACCAACCTCCATATACATCGTATCATCCGTCGTCATTTCCGCCACCTCCAAACGGACCCCACCACCAGGGATATATTTCCCTCCCCTCCCCTATCAGCGTTCCAAAAAGACCATTCCCTTCGTGACTCCCTCGTCAGGTCCACACCCTCCCCACCAACTCAACCTCCACTCCCGGCACTTTCCCCCGCAACCGCAAGAAATGCAAAACTTGCGCCCACACCTCCCCCCTCACTTGCCTCCAAGGCCCCAAGGGATCCTTCCATATCCGCCACAAATTCACCTGCACCTCCACACACACCATTTACTGCATCCGCTGCACCCGATGTGGCCTCCTCTATATTGGGGAGACAGGCCGCCTACTTGCGGAACGTTTCAGAGAACACCTCTGGGACACCCGGACCAACCAACCAACCCAACCACCCCGTGGCTCAACACTTCAACTCCCCCTCCCACTCCACCAAGGACATGCAGGTCCTTGGACTCCTCCATCGCCAGACCATAGCAACATGACGGTTGGAGGAAGAGCGCCTCATCTTCCGCCTAGGAACCCTCCAACCACAAGGGATGAACTCAGATTTCTCCAGTTTCCTCATTTCCCCTCCCCCCACCTTGTCTCAGTCCCAACCCTCGAACTCAGCACCACCTTCCTAACCTGCAATCTTCTTCCTGACCTCTCCGCCCCACCCCCACTCCGGCCTATCACCCTCACCTTAACCTCCTTCCACCTATCGCATTTCCAATGCCCCTCCCCCAAGTCCCTCCCCCCTACCTTTTATCTTAACCTGCTTGCCACACTTTCCTCATTCCTGAAGAAGGGCTCATGCCCGAAACGTCGATTCTCCTGCTTTTGGATGCTGCCTGACCTGCGCTTTTCCACCAACACATTTTCAGCTCTGATCTCCAGACTCTGCAGTCCTCACTTTCTCCTCATCAGTGATAGGCAACATGGTATTGTGCAGGGAAAGTCAAAGCTTACAAAGCTAATAGAATTCTTTGAAGAGGTGACAAAGTTGATCGATGAGGGAAGAAATGTAGATGTCATAAACATGGCTAAGGTTCCCTTGATAGGCTGATGAAGGTGAAGTTTCATGGATTCCAAGGTGTCTGGCTAGATGGATGGAGAACTGGTTGGGCAACAGGAGACAGAGTAGTAGTGGAAGGGAGCTTCTCAAAATGGAGACCTGTGACCAGTGCTGTCCCACAGGGATCCGTGCTGGGACCACTGTTGTTTGTGATATACATAAATGATTTGAAGGAAGGTATGGGTTACCTCATTAGCAAGTTTGCAGATGAAAAGAATATTGGTCACAGATAGTGAAGGGGACTGTCCAAGAATACAGCAGAATATAGATAGATTGAAGAGTTGGGCAGTGAAATGGTAGATGGAGATCAATCCAGACAAATGCGAGGTGATGCATTTTGGAAGATCCAATTCAAGAGCGAACTATACAGTAAATAGCAAAGTCCTGGGGAAATTGATGGACAGAAAGATCGGGGTGTTCAGGTCCATTGTTCCCCGAAAGTGCCGATGCAGGTCCGTAGAGTGGTCAAGAAGGCATATGGCATGCTTTCCTTCATTGGATGGGTTTTGAGTACAAGAGTTGGCAGGTCATGTTACAATTGTATAAGACTTTGGTTCGGCCACATTACCAAAAGGAATTGAATGGTTTGGAGAGGGTGCAGAGGAGGTTCACCCGGATGTTGCCTGGTATGGAGAGTGCGAGCTATGAGGAGAGGTGAGTAGATTAGGATTACTTTCATTGTTAAAAAGGCATTTAAGGGGGGACCTGATTGAGGCCTACAAAATCATGGGAGGTGTAGACAGGGTGGATAAAGCAAGAAACTTTTTCCCAGAGTGGAGGACTCAATTACTAGGGGTCATGAGTTCAAAGTGAGAGGGGAAAATTTAGGGGAGATATACGTGGGAAGTTTCTATGCAGACGGTGGTGGATGCCTAGAAAGCGTTGCCAGCGGAAGTGGTAGGGACTGGAATGATAGCATCATTTACAATAAAGGCAGTTGGTATGCTTTCCTTTATTTGTCAGAATATTGAGTAGAGGAGTTGGGATGTCATGTTGTGGCTGTACAGGACATTGGTTAGGCCACTTTTGGAATATTGCGTGTAATTCTGGTCTCCTTCCTATCTGAAAGATGTGAAACTTGAAAGGGTTCAGAAAAGATTTACAAGGATGTTGCCAGGGCTGGAGGATTTGAGCTATAGGGAGAGGCTGAACAGGCTGGGGCTGTTTTCCCTAGAGCATCGGAGGCTGAGGGGTGACCTTATAGAGGTTTACAAAATTATGAGGGGCCTGGATAGGATAAATAGGTAAAGTCTTTTCCCTGGGGTTGGGTAGTGCAGAACTAGAGGGCATAGGTTTAGGGTGAGAGGGGAAAGATACAAAAGAGAGCTAAGGGGCAACTCTTTCACGCAGAGGGTGGTACATGTATGGAATGAACTGCCAGAGGAAGTGGTGGAGGCTGGTACAATTGCAACATTTAAGAGGCATTTGGATGGTATACGAATAGGAAGGGTTTGGAGGGATATGGGCTGGGTGCTGGCAGGTGGGACTAGATTGGGTTGGGATATCTGGTCGGCATGGACAGGTTGGACCGAAGGGTCTGTTTCCATGCTGTACATCTCTATGACTCCAGACAGATACATGAACGAGCAGAGATCAGAGGGATACAGATCCTTAGAAAATAGGTGACAAGTTTAGACAGAGGATGTGGATTGGTGCTGGCTTGGAGGGTCGAAGGGCCTTCCTGCACTGTAATGTTCTTTGTTCTTTTAACCCCGCATTTGTATCCTCCAAGAGTTCCATGCTCATTTTAGCCACTCTATTTTTATATACTTGTAGAATCGCATGCTCTTTGGTTATATATTTCTTGCCAATTCATTTCCATCATCAGTTTTCTCCCTTTTTTAATTAGCTTTTTAATCATAAAAATAAGTTCTTAGTCCTCTGGCCTTGCAGTAGGTTTTGTCACTTTGTGTCCATCAGTTTTTGATTGGAAGCTCTCCTTGACCGTTTTTCTCAATCATGGTTGGTTCTTTCAAATCCTTAAGTCTGCCATGGTAAAATTCGAACTCAGGTCCCCAGAACATTACCTGAGTCTCTGGATTAATAGTCTAGCAATAATACACAAGACCATTGACTACCTCTTGCACCTTGACTATTCACCATGACAGTGATAACTTCCTTTATGAGCAAAACTGCCCCAAGCCCCTTTTTGTTTTTGCCAATTCTTCTGGAATGTCAAATACCCTTGAATATTGAGTTCCCATATTGGTAACTGTGCAACCATGTCTCTATAATAGCTGCCAAGTCATATTAATTTATTTCTCTTTGTGCCATTAACTCATCTATTTTGTTGCAGATATCGCATGCAATCAGATAAAAAAGCCATAAGCTTTGCCTTTATAACCATTATTAATTACTCTAGTTCTGCTTTCTGCTGCACTCTTCTGCTTATAATCTTACGTGGGAGTTTGACAATAATTTGCCTCCTCACTGCCCTGCGACATTCTCTCTCAATCTTTTTGGATTTTTCAAAATCTACCTTAAATGGAACCCTCCCCATTCCCCTCCCCACCTCCCCAACTTAGTTTAAACTCCTATATAGAACCCTAGTTATGTAATTCTACAGGGCAAATGAAGTCTATTGGAACTGTGTTCTCTTTCCACAGTAGTATTGCCAGTGGTTCATGAATTAGAACCCATTTTTCCCGCATCCATCTGTAAGCCACCATTTACCTCTCTAATCTTATTTACCCTGTACCAATGTGAACAAAGCTCAAGTAGTAATTGAAAGATGATTAACTTTGGAGTTTAGCTTTTTGGTTTCTGCCCAAGCGGCTCGAAATGCCTCAGTAGAATTGATTGGAGTGATACTTCACAGGGATCAAATATCCACAATGGATAGGTGAGGAAAAGGATAATCTTTGTTTATACTGTTTAAGTTAAGATTTTTCTAACTTTTTCTTGGATGTAATAAATAATTTGTCCTGCTATTAAAATACCATTGGCAGCCAGTTGTGAATATGTTCAGTGACCAGGGAAACCCAGTGAATGTGGTCTATCTAGACTTCCAAAAGGCCTTTGATAAGGTGCCACACGGGAGGCTGCTGAGCAAGGTGAGGGCCCATGGTAGTCGAGGTGAGCTACTGGTATGGATTGAGGATTGGCTGTCTGACAGAAGGCAGAGAGTTGGGATAAAAGGTTCTTTTTCGGAATGGCAGCCGGTGACAAGCGGTGTCCCGCAGGGTTCAGTGTTGGGGCCGCAGCTGTTCACATTATATATTAATGATCTGGATGAAGGGACTGGGGGCATTCTAGCGAAGTTTGCTGATGATACAAAGTTAGGTGGACAGGCAGGTAGTACTGAGGAAGTGGGGAGGCTGCAGAAGGATCTAGACAGTTTGGAAGAGTGGTCCAGGAAATGGCTGATGGAATTCAATGTGAGCAAATGCGAGGTCTTGCACTTTGGAAAAAAGAATACAAGCATGGACTACTTTCTAAACGGTGAGAAAATTCGTAAAGCCAAAGTACAAAGGGATCTGGGAGTGCTAGTCGAGGATTCTCTAAAGGTAAACATGCAGGTTGAGTCTGTGATTAAGAAATGCAATGTTGTCATTTATCTCAAGAGGGTTGGAATATAAAAGCACCGTTGTGCTACTGAGACTTTATAAAGCTCTGGTTAGGCCCCATTTGGAGTACTGTGTCCAGTTTTGGTCCCCACACCTCAGGAAGGACATACTGGCACTGGGGCGTGTCCAGCGGAGATTCACACAGATGATCCCTGGAATGGTAGGTTAACATATGAGGAACGGCTGAGGATCCTGGGATTGTATTCATTGGAGTTTAGAAGATTAAGGGGAGATCTAATAGAAACTTACAAGATAATACATGGCTTGGAAAGGGTGGACGCTAGGAAATTGTTTCCGTTGGGCAAGGAGACTAGGACCCGTGGACACAGCCTTAGAATTAGAGGGGGTAAATTCAGAACAGAAATGTGGAGACATTTCTTCAGCCAGAGAGTGGTGGGCCTGTGGAATTCATTGCCGCGGAGTGCAGTGGAGACCGGGACGCTAAATGTCTTCAAGGCATTTCTTGATGTCACACGGAATTAAGGGCTACGGGGAGAATGCGGGTAAGTGGAGTTGAAATACCCATGAGCCATGATTGAATGGCGGAGTGGACTCGATGGGCCGAATGGCCTTACTTCCACTCCTATGTCTTATGGTTTTATGGTGATGAACTGCCCTGTAATCAAACTACAAAATGAAACCTCTGATATATTAAGTCAGGTTTCACTCTATGATGACTTATCCAATATTGCCATCACCTTGGATCATAACCTTGGCAGGATAGGAAGTCATTGTATTTCAAACAGAAATGTGATTGTTTGAATGAAATGGCAACGTGGAACTATCATGTGCATTGGACATTGAAAATGGCTTTGTTGCTGAGACTTTTCTGGATTGAGAAGACATAACAAGTGGATTACTTGAAATATCATTGAATAAGGCAAACATTGAGAGAGATAGCATATCAAGGTGAGGATGTGCAAAAGGCCAGAAGTGATGCAGCAGAGATCTGAGGCTCTTGTATGAGATGTTTAAAGGGATTGTTTAACATTGAGAATTAAAAAGAGCAACTTGAAATTGCTAAGTCACAGCTAGAATGAACAAATATTGTTAGAAATTTTTTAAAAAACTTGAATTGGAAGATTTAGAAAAAAATGAAAAGGGAGTTAAAGACAGGAAAAGTGAATTGGAAATAAAACTTGACTTCCAAACAGAGGGAGAACTTTGACAACATCCCTTGGAAACAGAAAAGCTTGAACTATGGGAAGAAAGGCAACTTGCATGCTCACTTGGTGCTGAGCATTTTCATGTGATTCTTTGCTCCAGACTTGGCAATTCCAATATTCTTGTAGCAAATCTGCCATCTTCCATCCTCATTGTAAACTTGGGCACTTCCAAATTCTGATGCTGATATCCTCATCAAATCTCGTTGACCCTTCACTTCTGCACTTCTCAATGAAATGCTTACATTTCAAGTTTTAACAGTGTCAAATCATTTTGTGGCCATGGCTTTGCTATTTCTTTAGCCCCATAATCCTCTGAGATCTCTGCTGCATCAGTTCTGGCCTTTGGTGCACCCCCGGCTTTAATTGCTGCAGTACTGCTTAGCATGTCTTCAGGTACCTCAGCCTCCAGCCTCAGAAAGTTTCCTCCATGGTTAGCACTGGGGCCGCACACAAAATGGATTCAATTCCACCCTTGGGTGACTGCTTGGAGTTTGCACATTCTCCCTGTGGCTGCATGGGTTTCCTCTGGGTGCTCCGGTTTCCTCCCACAGTCCAAAGGTATGCAGGTTAGGTGGATTGGCCATGCTAAATTACCCATAGTGTCCAGGGGTGTTTAGGTTAAATGGATTAGCCATGAGAAATGCAAAGTTACAGAGATAGGGTATTGAGGTTGGTCTGGGTGGGATGATGTTCGGACGATTGGTATGTACTTGATGGTCCAAATGGCTTGCTCCCACACAGTCAGGATTCTGCAGTTCTAATCCCTTGCTTACTTCTCCTCCTCTAATCCCTTGTTTACTTCTCCTCCTATAAGCATTCCTTAAATCATCTCTTTTTTGATCAATCTTTCTTTCAAGCTTGGTGTCAAATTCTATTTGCTAGACCTTGAGATGTTCTACTCTGCTAAAGGCATAATTTGAAAGCCCATTTTTATCATCTGATTTAACAGGTCAAAATTTGGACTTGATTGTGCTCCGTATTTGTGAAATGATCCACAAAACACCATTTTCAGCTTTAAAAAAGTGCCCATGCTAGTTTATTGTTACTGAATCTCTGATCTCCAGCATCTGCAGTCCTCACTTTCTCCTATTGTAACTGAATATCAGCATTAAATAATCTGAAGTGTAGTAAATTCTGGGTTCACTAGTAACATAAATAGATTGACGAAAGGTGTTGAGCGACATGTTGAGCCTGTGTCAGCCATTGAAGTATCCCTGTTGTATTTGTTTCTGCACTTAAAATCCTTCAATGAAGATTCCACGAGTTACTTTTAAGGTTATGCTGCTCTATAATGTTGTTCAAATATAAAATGTTTCCGTGACCTGATTAATGAATGTTACCATTTATCGATATGATTGTGCTGTGCTCCAAACTATACCATACAGATCTGTATGAACTGACGTGCTTTGGAAGTATCATCTGACTATTCATTTGTCTCAGAAAGATTATCAGCTGAAAGATAATGATGACGTTTAATTCAAATCCCAAAGAACAGCAGCTGTCGCATCAGAGCAAGTACATCAGAGAGCTGAGTATACCATCAGGCTGACTCTCTGTTTGCATCTTATTCTTTCCTTAGCTTTTAACTTTCACATAGTCTATCATACCAATATTTTCTATCGGAACAGAAAATAAACTGTGCAATATGCAGTGAGTTTAACCATGAATTATATTTTCAAAATAGGCATAAGGGCATCCTAGCTTTTAGATTGAATTTTCTAACAGAAAATTGATAACTTCCTGAGAGGATTAAGCATTAAGCATTGGTTCCTGGGGAATGAGATTAGACGTTGATTAATGTTGCTGTATCTTTCAAATTGTATACATAATGTGAATTAACAATGACAACAATAGCAACATTAATAAATGTAGCAATTTTATTGAACGACTATGCCACCTGAAGTGAATGCATTACTTGCATAAGCTTTATATTCTAGACAGTTCTTTGAGATAAACAGAAGTTCCTTGGAGGGGAGTGAGGAAGTGCTGAAAAAAAGACATATGTGCTAATTTTACATTTTATGCATGGAATGTAAGCTTTAACTGCAAACAAAGCAATTAATTGATGCGTTCAGTTTATATTCACCTCCTTCGGTTGGTGCCTCAATCTTTAACAAGCTACTCACATATGTCTTTATTCATTCACAAACCATGAACTTTCAAGAGCTTTCAGTTGTGACTTCAAATAAAAAGCACATCACTCAAAGAACCCATATGTCTAATTATAGTGAGTCTTGGTAAAAATATGATGAATGTATGAAGCAGAAAACTGAAACCTGATGGTGTCACCTCTCATAACCTCAGTGTAACCCAAGGAGCTGCATAGCCAAACACAGATTTTAAAATGGAGCCAGTGTTGTAGCTTGAGGAAACATGGCAGTCAATTTGAACAAAACAAGGTTGCACAAAAACAAATCGAGTCACAGAAGAAACTGAGAGAGGAAAGCAGCTGGAAGAGAAATGAGAGGGAGAGACTAACCATGTTACTTCCTGTATATGGTGATCCACCAATATTTTGATAATTTTGTCAGGTGTGTAATTTATGATTTGGAACACAGTACAGGCTCTTTGGCCTATGATGTTGTGCCGAGCATTTATCTTAATCTAAGATCAACCTAACCTACACACCCAGGAGAAAGTGAGGACTGCAGATGCTGGAGATCAGAGCTGAAAAATGTGTTGCTGGAAAGAGAATGTGGTGGAGGCTGGTACAATTGCAACATGTAAGAGGCATTTGGATGGGTATATGATTAGGAAGGGTTTGGAGGGATATGAGCCGGGTGCTGGCAGGTGGGACTAGATTGGGTTGGGTATCTGGTCGGCATGGACAGTTTGGACCGAAGGGTCTGTGTCCATGCTGTTCATCTCTGACTCTAACAGCCCTCAACACTATCTGCAACACCACTGACCTCGTGTCATCGGCAAACTTATTAACCAACCCTTCCACTTGTTCATCCGGGTCATGTATAATAAGTACAAAGAGCAGAAGCCCAAGAACAGATCACTGCGGGACTCCACTGGTCACTAACCTCCAGGCAGAATATTTTCCATCTACCAGCCCTTGCTGTCTTCTTTCGGCCAGCCAATTCTGTATCCAGACAGCCAAATTTTCCTGTATCGCATGCCTCCTAACTTTGTGAATGCCTTGTTTTACTGTTGCTGACTTGTGAGGCAGTCAAGTGAACTTTGAGATTGACAGAGATTAAATTTTATCTGTAAAGAAATGATAACCAATACAAACAAAATAAAAGTTGATTTCATGGAAAAGTTTGTGCATCAGTTTGCATTTGATTGACATTTGATTTATTTTCCTGGTTAGGTTAATGGCAGCTATTGGAATGGTCATGTTTCACAAGAATTATTTATGTGCTGAGGGAAAGTTGAGAAGCCATGTCCATTTGATATTGTTTGTCGAGTGACTGTGGTTTTGGTCTCTCTTCCCTTTTTGTTTCCGTACAGTATGCAGTGCAAACTGAAAGTACTGTGGTTGCTGGAAATCAAACAAAAACAGAAACCCAGTTTTGAGGAAGGGTCACTGGACCTGAAAGGTTAACTTTGATTTCTCTCCACAGATGCTGCCAGACCTGCTGACATTTTTCAGCAATTTCTGTTTTTGTTGTTGTCCATGTACAGTGAACTTGATACAGCGTGTCTCAATGATTAGATTCTCTACAGTGTGGAAACAGGCCCTCCAGCCCAACAACTCCACACCGACCCTCCGAAGAGTAACCCACTTAGACTCATTTCTCTCTGACTATTACACCTAACACTATGGGCAATTGAACATGGCCAATTCACTTGAACTGCAAATCTTTGGACTGTGAGAGGAAACCGGAGCACCCGAAGAAAACCCACGCAGACACTGGGAGAATGTGCAAACTCCGCACAGGCAGACACCCGAGGTCTGGAATCGAACCTGGGACTCTGGTGCTGTGAGGCAGCAGTGGTAACCACTGAGCCACTGTGCTGCCCATATTGGAAATATCTTAACACTGGAAAAGCATGCCTTAGAAATAAAAGGGCATATTAGTTTTCGAGCTGTTTTGCTTTCTCTGCAAAATTAAAACTAATCTTTATTATTGCAAGACTAATGTTGAACTTCTAAGTGTCAAATATAGATTTTTTTTCATCTGGTTGAGTAATACAGGAGCACATTTTAAATAAAAATGGATACTTGATTGTCATGTCCAGAATTAAATTTCATTTTGAGGGGTAAAATAAGTGGAATAGCAGCCTATCTCTTATTTCATTCAATTTAGAAAGAGTAAAAGAAGCATAAATGTTGGTAATTGAACGATGTGATGTTCGATTCATGTCTATTGGTTAACTTCCGTTCTGTGTGCAGAAAGTCGACGTTGACTTTGGGAACAATGACCTTTGCACCTTGCCTGTTCCATGATTCCATGACTAGCTGATAAAATGATTTTAGATACTGTATGCAAAAATATTAAATGTTGCACATCGAAGATCTTTCTAAAATTGCACCAGTTTTATGGAATTAGGTTTTCTCTCATAAAATTACATGGTTTATTTGAATCAAATCTGATGTTCATAATTAGTATTTTGTTGCAAATGCACTGGTGGGATGACCTTCTAGTCGACACAGCTAGTTCTGAGTAACAGATGGAAATGGGTTTCATTTCTATTTTGCTGTCCTGAGGAGAGGGGACAAATGAAGTGTTGTGAGGAGCTGTCATTGTCCTTTCAGTCCCTGCAGTGTTCATACTTAATGCATCACTCCATTCAATATGCTCAGCCAGGTTGTCAAGTTCACTTTGCATCGTGATGCTTGTAATACATTTGCACTGTCAAAGAAAGTCCATTCAGCAATCAATATTCTCAATAGCAAATTGTGTCTTTGTAGCACTAGGTTGTTTTAATGTTTTTGTTTCTGATATTTTCATATTTAAATTACCATAGACATGATAGTAAAATCTCAAGGATATCTTATTCAAAGGGCACACAACACCAGGTTATAGTCCAACAGGTTTATTTGGAAGCACTAGCTTTCGGAGTGCTGCTCCTTCATCAGGTGGTTTTTTCGGAATTGGAATCAGAAGGAAGACAGCATAACAGACTGTGGACTTGAGATTAAGTTAATACCATGTTTAATAATTGTGTTACTGGAGCAGCATATTAATAGAATTGTGTTCAGTTAAGGGATAGTGATTAGTTAGGGAAAAGAGTGTTCGGTTTGTTAATAGTTTAGATTAATGTTCACTAGTAGAGTTAGGAAAATAGATTGTCATTTTTCTTTAAATAGTGGAAATTAGGGGTTCTCTTTTACCCACTCACACTTAGAGCAGATTACAAGGTGAGGTGAGCTTTTCTGGATGTTTGGTTTTAATTAGGAGAGGGGTTCGACCTCTGCATCGTAACAGTTACCGAGTTTGGTACTGGCCTTAGAACATTTTAATGTTTGTGTGACCAACAATGTGCCAGAGATGGTTATGTACATGGACCACAACCCCCTCACATTTTTGGAAAGATTTAATGTTACAGACTTTTAATTTCCAAATTGTACATGTTGTGGATCATAAAAATGTGATTACTGATACATTATCACAGATTTAAAAGAAAAGGAGTAGATAAGATTGGACCATATTGATTCCAATGTTATATGTGTGTGCAGAATTAATATGAGAGGTATAACTTAGATAATGGCATATGCATTTTATAATAATGGTATTAAGAATTTGATTATGATGGTTAATTTTTTCTTAAGGAGGGAGGTATTAGGAAGTCAAAATAGTGTATGTTCACTTTAAGATATAAAGTGTTTTCTGAATTTTAACATAAATTTGAAGAATAGCCTCAGCTATTGTTGAGCTATTTTATTAATAACCTCATCTTTTTTCAGAGACACAAGCAATTCCAGCTCCAGCTTGTCTGCCAATTGCAGTGGCTTTTCCTTGCTCACCTTTTGATAGATAGTGCCTTCTGATTTCTTTGAGATCTTTTCATATGAGATGGGCAGTTAGCTGTCTGGTTCTATGGCAGTTGCTCAGTTGTTCGGGGGCAGTTGCTCATTATCACTCCTCCTCACGAAGCCTACCTTCTAACTTCATCCTTTTAAATTGACTTTCTTGTTCAATTCAAGACTTTGTTGTTCAAAGTTCAGACTCTCTCTCTTTATCTCTGCCTTTCTCTTTCTTCTTTTTTTTTGTTCTTTTCTGGGTGTTGATGCCCTTGAATAATTTGTCTGGTTAGCACGTGAAACAATACTTTTAACTGTATCGTTCATTTATTATCACATGTAAATCGAAATTAAATCAAATCAAATATAAAAGATCCCACTATTTCTGTATAACATAATTTAAAGCCAGGTATGTTTTAGTGATTTGATGAGCTCTTGGAAGTCAACCACAAGAATTTTGTTTTACTTGAATTATCAGATTAGTTCTAATTTAGAAATTAAAATGCCACTGGTAATTTTGGGACAAATGCTAATTTTTCAAAATTAAAGATTATGTTATAGTTTTGTTGAATATATATAAATTGTACAAAGGCAAAATAGTTTGCAAATTGGAAATCTGAAATCAAACAAAATATTGAAAAGACTTGACAGGTCCAGCAGCATTTGAAGAGAGAGGAATAGAGTTAATGTTTCAGGGCAATGGTCTTTTCATCAGAACTGAAAGAATAGTCCTTCGTCAGTGTCACTCAATAGTAAAATCGAGCCATTGGATGCATTTTATTTGCTACATCCTTGACTTCTCAAAATTTGAAACTCCATTTAGTTGAGCAGTTAAAATATGATTTGCAAGTCTTGATGGTTTAATCTGGCCATGGCATCATGCTTGATTATTTAATACAGTTACATGACCTAATGATTAAAAGAGTTAAATGACTCGGTTAAAAAGAATGCTCACTTTCAATCCACACTTTAAAAGTTATAGACATAATTAAAATTGATTTTTGTTCTGGCACAATGTGTCAGGTTATCCTGAATGTGACCAATGAGCATTTTATTTTAGTAAAAGCATATAAATTTTTAAACCATTATCCGAAGTTGAATAGAATGCATGAAATGTGCACCCAGATTTATTGCTGCTTTGGAGATGGAGGAATTTAAAATTTGCAGTTGTATAAGGCTGTGTGTAGAATAAAAGGGAGAAAGGGCCGATCTTTGCTTTGCTCTGCCTCCAAGTGGTTAGCTTGTGAACAGCATGGTCTTAGTAGGATCTGGATGTTATTGCAAATTCAGCTCAACTTGCCTAAAATGTATTTTAATCGATGAACCACTTGTACTGTGTTAAAATATAAATTTATTTTAATCAGTTTGGCTTTCATTGATTTGAGATCCTAGGCATGGAAGGGTTTTCTCATGGAGGGGTTTGTACTCATTGGATCTTAGAAGAATGAGAGATGATCTTCTTGAGAAATGTAAGGTTCTTAGAAGGCTTGTCAGGATAGGTTCAGATAAATTGTTTTCCCCTGTGGAAGACTCTTGAACAAGCAGTTGTAATCTCAGAGGAAATGATAATCAATTTAAGACAGAGATATGAAGGAATTTCTTCTGTGAGGGTATTGAATCTGTGGAATTATGTATTGCAGAGGGCTGTAGAGGTTGGTTCAGTAATGAATTCAAGGCTGAGGTAGACAAATTTTTAATAATTCAGGGAATCCAGGCTTATGGGAATAAGACAGTAAAACAAGTTTGATGATTATCAGATCAGCCACCACCTTACTGAATGGTGGAGCAGATTTGATGGGCTGAATGGCCTACTGCTGCTGCTGCTGCTACATGTTATGATCTTATTACTGTAACTTTATTACTTCACCTTTGATGTCACCTGTGATTCAAAGCCCAACTTTCAAATTTACAGCAATGGAAATGATCGGAAACTCTTCCTATTATTAAAAATTAATCTCTATGCAATAGAAATATATTGGTTCAAGAATTACTTTCAAAGCATTGACAAGGATAATAGTGTTCTCTGCTGCTTAACTGCCGTATCTTTGGGAAAAGTGGATTAAAAGAAGAAGTGAAGAAGCTCCAATTCGAGGTTTGGGTCTCTCTCCCCTTCCCGCACTGTCTCTTCCCTGTCACAATTTCAAGTTTTCTTTATCCAATAAGTGTGTCTCCTGTAGGAGAGCTATATCAATCCTTTCTTTCTTGAGGTTTGATAATATTTTCTTCCTTTTGATTGGTGAATTACTCCCCGTGACATTCCAGGTGCACCATTTAATTGACTGATTAACCATAATCACTGGGCAAGCCCGAGACCCCTCGGGAGAAGAAACCCTATCCAAAACATCCCGAGCATACAGCATATAAAATTCACAAAAATAAAGGCTCTTTAATACACTCAGATCAATATAATAAAAAACTATTTCTATATTAAAAAAAACTTATTTAAATGGAGATTTTCCCCCTTGTTCCCAGGGGGCATCACTTCCTTTCCAAAAGTCCACCATATCCTCTCCCAACCAGTGCCCCACCCTTGACCCAGACACCCCACGATAGGATAAAGAAAACTCATATATACTACTGAGCTAGAGTTAACAATGAGTACCATACCATCCCCCCACTCCCACCCACACCAACACCTGGATATATTTGGTAATGTTAATACCATGTATGAATGTATATAACTATAAAATTACACAGTCTCAACAAATAATAATTAAATATAATAATACAAAATAACAGGGGAAAACAACTCCGCTCCTAAAGACAGAGATAAAATAGGATAAGGTAACCACCTCCCCCCACCTACATTAGCTAGACCCCCCTGGCCTATATATGTATTAAAAAAAAGGGGAGAAAATTGCTAAGTGAAGAACAAATAAATAAACCCCTCTCCCCACCCCCCCGGAGATAATATTAAACAGTAAGGTAACGAAAGGAAAGAAAAGGGGGTAAACTGGGGTGGGGGGGGGGTAAACTGGGGTGGGGGAGGGCAAAACAACATCAATTAACTCTTACAATTTATCTAAGCGAGTTCAAAAATTCCTTGGCTTTCTCCGGCGATCCAAAGTTGTACACGGACCCTTCATGGCTAAAGCGTAGCATTGCTGGATAGCGCAAGGAGTACTGAATGTTTAAGTCCCTTAAGTGCTTCTTTGCTTCATCAAACGCCTTCCTCTTTCAGACCAAAGCTGGGGAAATGTCCTGGAATAACATAATCTTGGATCGTTTATAAATCGTGGCTTACGGATCTTTCCCAAGATTTCTGGAAGCTTCCAGGAGCATCTGGCTCTCCTTATAGCTCTGCAGCAGGAACAGGACTGGGCAGGGGCGCTGGTTCGAGCCGGGCCCGCGCACTGCAACCCGGTAGGCCCATTCCACCCTTACCTGGCCTGATCCAGCCTCCAGATTTAACAGCTGTGGAAGCCACTGCCCGAGAAACACTGTAAGCTGGCCTTCCTTTTCCCGTTCAGGAAGGCCAGCGAACGAATGGTCGTCAATGTGATTTTCTAAGGTCCGGACCCGATCCACGGGCGATTCTGCTATAGTCTTGGAGGTCGCGGCCTTTATCTCCGCCCCTCCGACTCGGCGCTCGATTTCCTCGATGTCTCGGTTGTGCTTTTGTAGCGTGGCCGAGAGTGAATTCCATCTGCTCCTGGACACTTCGATGAAGGCATCGATCTTCGCGTCTAGTTTGGAGATTATCTCTGCGAGGCTCGCCACCGTAGGTAAGTCCCCCAGGGCGGCTGCAGACGCCTCTGCTGCAGCTGGAGAGGGTGGGGGAGGGGCTCCTGCCTGCTGAGAACTGTGGGCTCCTTTTCCCCTAGTCATTTTTACAGGAGATTAGACTGTTTAAATTTAGTACTGAGCAACTAATTACATTATGTAAAAACTATTTTAAATAATTTGATAAGTGTGGAAGAGGCAGGTGGCCCACTTTGCCCAAGTCTTGGGAGGGGCACTATAGATTCAGACTTGCTGGGTCGCCGCCATCTTGGATCTCCAAACTCACCATTTTAACTTCAGCTTTTCTGCTAATTACTTCACGATTCTTGAATCTGCTTAAGATCGTGTTTCTCCTGTTTGTAGGGCTGGGATCTGAGTGGAGGGTGCCATACTATTTACTTAATCCAATTTGCAATGAGCTTTTGCATAAGCATCCAAGACTGGATGGGCAAAGGCATATCATTGACCAGTTATAGGAATCTTTGGTCTAGTCAATATTTATATAAAAAAATTTATGCATGCTCCACAATCCAAAGCTTTTTCAAGAGCGTGTTTGTGTGTATGCATGACTCAGTAGTAGTACTCAGTCACAAGGTTCTGTGTTCAAGTCCCAGTCTAATCCTTGAATATAAATATCGCAGCTGGTTCTCCAGCTGGTATAGAATGCTACGCTTTGCAGGTGTTGTCTTTGAGGTGCAATGTTAAATCAAAACTTAATCTGGAGTAAATGTCAAATGTTCCATGATCTTATCCAGATGAAGCGAGGTCAAGAGTAAAGTTATCCCCTTGTGTACTGGTCAATACTGAGCCTTAATCATCATGACAAAAACAGATTATCAGGTTGTTTTGCAGAAGTCTGGCTAAATTGAGATGAATGGGTAATTTTCAGTTTGCACACTGGAACTAATGGAGTGCCAAAGACATTTATGCTGGGATTTCAGTTGTTCATGATCTGTGTTACTGATTTAGGTGAAGGGAAAGACTGTATTGTTGCCAAATTTGCTGAAAATACAAGGATCGGTAGGAAAATGAGATGTGAGGAGGATGCAAAGTCTATGAAGGGATTTAATTAGGTTAGGTGAGTTGGCAAATATTTGACAGCTGAAGTAATAAGGTGCAAATATGTAGGTTCAATCATTTTGGCAGGAAGAACAGAAAAGTAGAATGTTATTTACATCGAGAGACTGCAAAATATTGCAGCACAGAGGGACTTTGGTATCCTTGTACATAAATCACAAAAAGTACTACAAATAATTAAAGTTGAAACAGCATGTTAGCCTTATTGCAATGGAAATGGAGTGTAAAAGTGCTGAAGTCTTGGTTCAACTTATAGGGTGTTTTATTTAAGTGCAAGCCTTTTTGTCAAGGTGAGGAACATTAGTTTTATGTAATGAAATAATTGTAATTTCTCGCAACTGGTGTAAACATGCAAATGAATTATAGAGTATATGGAATTGTTCTGTTTAAGGTGAAGTGCTACAAACTCTGACATTACTCAATCTGATTCCAAGGAAATTGTCCAGACCATTGCCACATGGCAGTTCTCCATTTCACATGTGAGCATTTGTCGGAGTGCTAGTGTTATGTTCTGTGATCTAACATCCTCAAATGATTGTTATTAGAGGTGGCATAAATCATCTTCGTTCAGGACCTTAAGTAATTGGTTGCCAACAGCACTCAATCAGTGCACCTCTCTCACTGTATCATCTGCAAATTCATTCTGGTATTTATTATTGGCTTTCTGATGCCTTTTTTGGGGAGTAGGTTGCCTTCTGGAGAGAGAGAGAGAGAGATTCCATGATTAAAGCAGCAAACTCATTGCAAAAATAACTCTCCTTGCAGGTAGACGTGATGTCTATAAGAATAATTTTCTGGTGCTTAGCAAAGTTAAAAGCCAAACTAATGATTCTGCTGGTTTCCTGTCTTGGACCCTCACTTGTCAACCCAAGCCTCCAAAAATGTTGGTTGTGTGTTTGTTTAAAAATCTTTTGCAGGATGTAAACGTTGCTGGCCAGTCCAACATTTCTTGCTCATCTCTAGTGATCCTTGGAGATATTAGTAGTGAGTTGCTGGCTTGAACTGCTGCAGTTGGTGTCAGCTGTAGGTACACCCACAGTGCTGTCTTTGTACAAATGCATGGAGATTTGTAAGTTTTTGATCACAGATAATGTATCTTTTTGTAAGAAACCACGTATTCTCATGTTTGCACTGTGGATCAAAAAAGAAAGAAATTACTGCTTTTAAAAAGGAGAGAATATACAAGGTGTTGCTTGCAGATTGGGGAAAACAAAGTGAAGCTAACTGATGCATCTCTCCCGGTTAGTTTCTGGGGATATTCAGTTCAGACAAATGATGGCATAATTTGCTATGGGTTAAGGAGACCTCAGCATAGAAGCAACCCTCTGACTGAACAGTCTACAATGGAACCAGAGGAAGGAAGGACACTTCCAGGAATTGGTTGCACCAGTCTTTTCCTTTTTCTCCCTTCTTAGTAAAATTTCCCTCTTCAATTTTCTGTAGAGTGGGCTTATCTCAGTGCCATTTTCCCATCATCCCTTGATGTCATTAGTGACGAGAACCTCTGTCTTGAATTTAGTTGGAACAAGCAGCCAGACGAAGTGGTAGAGGCAGGTACAATTACAACATTTAGAAGACATTGATATTTGATTTGTTTTATTATTGTCACATGTACTGACGTACAGTAGAGTACTGTTTTCTGTACAAACCAGACAAATCATACATCACATAAGTACATCAACTAATAGAATGCAAAGTGTAGGATTATAGCAGCAGAAAAGGTGTAGAGAAAGATCAACTCTTCCATGAGAAGTTTGTTCATAAGTCTGAGAACAGTGGTGAGCAAGCTGTTCTTAAATCTTTTCAAACTTTTGTGTCTTCTCCCTGATGGGTGGAAGAGAGTAGAACAGAGATGAGAGGGCTCTTTGATTATATTGGCTGCTTTGTTGGGGCAGCGGGAGGTGTCAATGGAAGGAAGGTTGTGGGAGGGTTTAGAGGGATATGGGCCAAACGCAAACAAATGGGACTAGTTCAATTAAAGAAAACCTGGTTAGCAAGGACAAGTTGGGCTGAAGTGCTTATTTCCATGCTGTATGACTCTATTACAATGGCAAAAGATTTGGTAAAATGCAGTGACTGGGACAAATGAGATTCTTGAAGTCAAGAAACAAAAGTCTGATTTTCTCTTGAAGATGAAGCTGCTAGATGAAAATCTTACTATTGGGTAATAAGGACTCTATTTCCATGCTTTTGCATCTCACCATAAGTTAATAACACTTGACATACTGTGCGCAATTCTCCCAGGTCCTACTGAGAAATTGGATAGCACTAATTCTACACTTCAGAGTCTGAGCAGTTACCTGGAAAGTGCAAGTTCCCAGTGTCGTCTTCCAGTCTCCATATAGACCATCATTTCCGCCACACTCTATGGACAGCAGCTCTCTCCACCCTCTGTCCATGGAAGTTAGCATTGTCAAAACACCAGCCTTGCCACATTATGATGGGCAATCACAGATTACCTCAAAAGACACTTCAGCACTTCACTGCTGTGTTTTGGAGTACACAGACATCTTACACTGCCATGCTGCTACCGTTTCACTCCCACACAAGGATACACATCCATCTCGAGCATTTAAAAAAATAGTAATGCTGCTTTGGGCACTTGGCACCCACTCATCTTCTGCTTATTTGGACAGACAAGTATCTCTGCCCTGCCTTTTAGCACTTTATTCAAAACCTACAGGCTTGCAACGTGTCAGTCTTGTGATATGATCCCAGCTGATGTTATTGACTGGACAAATCCGATCCCAGACTGAAACTTGGCTTGATAGATCACACATTGTTTGCTATTTTTGTTTTAAAATAATGGTTTTTCACTGAAAGATAAGAACACAGTGCTGCAGATTTAGTTTTAAGAACAGGGGTTTATGACACAACAAGTAAATAAAATCGAAAAAAAATCATACTATGTATAACACAATTTGAAAGATTTCAAAGAACATAAATAAAATCCACCTATTCCCAACACCGTCATCACTTTGCAGTATCAAATACAAGGGAGAGTTTCCTTCTGCATTCTAACTATAGATTTGACATGACTGTTTCTTTCAATTCCTGGACTTGAAAAGCTTGGTAACCTTTTCCCTGATTTTTCACTTGAGCTTAAACTTTCTAAGGTTCAAATAATCACTTGGGATATCTCACTAAGCATTTGGTCTAGAATGTTCAAACTAAGCCCCTCGTGCTAAGGTAACTGTGAACTCCTCCAACTTTCAATCCAGTTTGCCAATTAACTCTCTCAAACTTTCCTGATGCTTCTGTGACTGTGCATTTGCACAAAATTATTAATGGGTGACTCCAGGGCAAGGAGGTTATGCTGAAACTTTATAAAATGTTGATTAGGTAATACAGTTAGTGAATTGTGTGTAGGTCTGGAATCCACATGATAGGAGGGATGTGATTGCACTGGAGAGGGTGCCAAGGAGATTTATAAGGATATTGCCTTGGTTGGAGAGTTTTAGTCATGAAGAGAGATTAGATAGATTGTGGTTGTTTTCCTTGGAGCAGGGGAGACTGAGAGGGGGGACGTGACTGAGATGTAAAAAACATTTGAGTTGTAGATAGTAAGAGGATTTTCCACTTGGTGGAGGGGTTAATGACCAACGGAAAGGATTTAAGAGGGAGGAGATTGAAAGGGGATGTGTGGATAGTGGGAATCTGGAACTTGCTGCCTGTAAAGGTGGTAAGGACAGAAACCCATATGACATTGCAGAAGTATTCAGTTGTCCATTTGTAGTGCCAAGGCAAACAAGACTGTGAGCCAAGTACTGAAAAATGGGATCAGAATATGGCTCTATTTAACTGTTGCAACCTTGATGGGCTGAAGGGCCTTTTTCTGTGCTGTAGATCTCTATGACTCTAATTGCTACTTTACTGGGGGAGAGCACTGGAAATCAAACCCCACTATCCCACAATCATTACACAAGTTCAAGATTTTATTAAAGCATGCAAAATTCATCAATGTACCTGTCTGTTTGACTCGAGTTAATAGTAAATACGGATCAGGATTCTCTCCTTAATTAAAATTACTTTTTTTTTACAAATAAGTAGATTATGCCACAGGTAAAAAATGATGAACTGTTGACATATAATTACAAGCTAAAACTCTGACCTCCTCCTAAAGACTCTGTACACAGACAAAAAAATTGGTAGAGGAAAGAAACTTGGAAGCAGTTCAATGGCCCCAGTCCACAGATTGGGATAAGATGATCACTTTGTTTGCTTGGACCTTTGTTCTTCAATCTGTCCTTCAGATACTTTCCACTTCTTTGCAGGAAGCACAGGCAATTAGTACACTCACTGCCAAGTCTGTTAGTTACTGGTGAGGGAAAGTAAACTGACTTTCTTCAAGCTTCAGGGATGACACTGGAGAAAAGGATGTACCCTTTGTTTGTTCTTTGCAGCAGTGCTTCTGACAATATCGTTCACATTCACAAGCTGTTCAGCCATGCAGGAGCCAATGAGGTTACTGTTGTCAGGCTGATGGTCTTTGTCATCCTCAACTGATTGTGACTCCACAAACCAATCAGCAAACAGTTGACAGTGAATCCCACTTTGAACACACCTCTTTGTGCTGCCCATCTACAAGCAACTGCTTGAACAAAGTAGCAATGTAAACCTGAATTAAAATGAGTTTCAGTAACTTCTTCCTAAAACGAGTGCAGGAATTCCTTCACCTCCGAGCAGCAGTGGAGGACAGGACACCAGACCATGTTAGCCAACGTTATTACCTTGTATAGAGAAGTCTCAGTCATCTAGAGGAATGCCTACCACTGTAGGTAGACAACCAACGTGCCACCATCTTTTTCCAATACCTCTTTCTCACACTATCTCTGTACCCACCTTTCACCAAGGCTCATGCTCTATCACCCTCATGATTGCCTGCAACATCTTTGCTCGTTCGCTGTCGCCCACCCCAACTCCTAACACCACTAGCCCTGCATGCCCTAAGTGTTGCCTCTGAGTGAGTCAACACACCCATCACCTACATGGATGGTAACAGCTGTGCCACCCACTTCCATCTCCCTGAATACCTGTTTCTCATTTTAGGAGGAAAGCACCCCTCATTGGGACAGCAATAGTCCAGGTGGGTGGTGTTGTCTCTGTCGTTCAGCTCCTCAACTCTGATATGAACAACATCCTGCTTCAAGTAGCCGACTGTCCGTGTCCAAGCCACTTGGCTGGTATCTGAGGCTTCCAGGACCCCTGAGCAAAGGCTCTGCTTTTGCGTTTGGCTGAGATCTGCTGACAATCATGACAATCTTCCTGTCTTGTGATTGTGCGATACAGCACCCGCGAGACCAAAGTGATATCAGGTTGCCAACCCTGACTTCAAGGGCAAAGTGCGCCAAGGCAAGGTCAGGATGCTGTGAGCATCCAGGCAAGCTCAGATCCAAGTTACCAGCCTGGCGATGCAGAGTCCTTGTCCCTGAGCATCAGGGTCTGTGTCCCGGAGAGCCAGGATTCGTGGTGTGTAGGGTATGTGTGGCTACCACCCATGGAGCATTCACTGGGATGTCAGGGTCTAGGGTCCAATAATATAGAGGGCCTTCGGAGCAAACAGTGAGCTGATGTTGCCAGGTACCTGCTCTGATTTCTATGTTGAGATTTCTTGATGTCCAGCTTGTTTGGCAAATTCGATAAGATAGCAAACTGAAATTTAATAAGGTGAGTTGGGCCATCACCAAGGCATTTAGTAAGCACAACTGGCAACTTGCTGCTGCCAAGTCAGAGATCTGCCTCGCCACTTGTGAAAAATATAAATTATGGTTGGAGATGCTCTCGGCTTTGAGATCAGACTTACTGGATATGTCGTGTGATTCTGCTATAGACCTCATCACAGCCCATATTACCCAGACCCCTAGAAGACACCATTCTCTATTTTTATCCTAAAATCACCTTATTATACTTGTACAGACAAGAGCACAACAAGTTCTGATTAATCCCAAAAATAAATACTTTTCAATCACTTACTCCCTCAAAATTCTCTCCACTTCCCTCTTAAAAATACCTGTTCCACCAAACACTACTCCAAAAAACATCACCAATCTCTGCAAAAAGTAATTAAATCTAACTTGGATGCAGCTTTCCTTTTCTAAGCAGGAACCCAAATCACTTGTAGAAATCTTAAACATGTTGTTTTGTTCTCTGTTTACTGAAGAGATTTAAATAAGATCTCTCTCATGACTACTTCAGAATGCAAACAAATCTGTACAGGTCACTGGACACTTTGGAAACATTGTCACAGTATGGAAATCTTTGGCTTGATATATAGGCATAGAGTACATAAGCAGGTAATTACAGTCAAACTTGCTGAAACAGTGGTACATAGGATCATTACTAGAATGCTACTGGGATGTGAGACTTCAGTTATTTAGACAGACTGGAGCAGCTGGATCTTTCTCGTGGGAGCAAAAAGAGGAGTTTCAGTAGAATCATTTGAAAGAGCAAACGGGACAAAGCTTTTGCCAGTTGCAGAAGTCTTAATAGCCAGCCTGCTCAGATTTAAGGTGACTGGCAAAAGAATCAATTCAAATGAATCGAGAGGACTTGCTTTAGTAGCAAATCATCAGCAATTTGCAGCCTAAGGGAGTGATGAAAGAATCATCACTTTTGAAAAGGAATTGGATGAGTACATTGAAACTTTGCTGGGCTTTGGAGAAAGTAGTTGAGTGGGTGTACTTGAGTAGATGTTTGAAAAAGCTGTCACAAATGTGGGCCAGGTTGTCTCCATCCACCTGTGTTACTGTCGAATTCTATAGTTTACATTTGTAGCTTTTTAATCGATTCCAGCTGTTGGAAAGTAAAATTTATGTTCATTGTGGTTGAAGTTATTTTGTGTAAACTGTTTACATTCCAATTACATACCAGATTGGAAATTAATTATTAAAGCAAAAGGTTTTCTGATATTACTCCTTAGAGTAACAATAACTGTTAAGGAATAACCGATATATGACATTATTGATGACTGCAGTTATTTGTGCCATGTTCATTGTGAGAATCAAGTGCTTAAGTGTCCTCTTGGTTGCTTCCCAGTGCTACTTGCTTCGTGTGTAAAGCCTTTGATTTCTGTTTTATTCAAATGAATGGAGTTAAGAAACCTTGAATCAATGGTTTCTTGGGCTTTTCTAGCAGATAATAAGATTATTTAATAAGAATCACATTTATGTCAAATATGAAGCATCAATGTAACACTGAGGTTGATTAAGAGACGCCGACAAATCATACCTGTTGAAATTAACAAGTATACAATGCAACAAAGGGCGCCCTCGAATCTGTTTGGCATTATTTTGAGATTTCAAGGATTTAAGTATCTGTGAATGTTTGTTACAAGACAGCTATTTTCCAGATTTGATGCTTCCTTTTCTTTCAGAAGAGGTCAAGTGTAACATTGAATAAGTTTGTATGTTCCCCATACAGAAGGCAGAGGTTAAAAGTTTTCAGCTTGACTTATCCATGAAAGGAAAATGTAATCACCAGTAATATCACATCATACTCAGTATCTGATCAACCATTGTATTTTTATAGTAAGTCTGAAGCAAAGCAACCTTGTACATGCATAATTATGCAAAAAGAAAATACAGAGAATGTTGATAATCTGAAATAAAATTTAAAAAGCACTGGAAATAACTCACAAGGCTGGTAGCATTTGTAGAAAGAGAACAGAAGTGTTTCAGGCTTAATCCTCTTTCATGAGAACTCTAATACTTACAGTAGATAGTATATGTGCAAGAAGATAATAGAGAATGAAGCTTTACAGTGTTGCATGCAGGTGAAAACAAATACACAGTTTCTAGTGGAAGAGATAGAGAGCAACTTAACTAAGACACATAGCGTGTGATGACATTTTCATTTAAGAAATTAAAGTGATCAGTGAGAGGCTGTTGTGACATTCAAACAGGTAACAGTGAAAACTTTCTTGCATTGCCTGCCTTTGTCAGATTGTGGAATGTTTTTTCTGTACTGATTAAATGTTTAGAGGATGAGAGAGATCATTATTTTCTGTGCACAACTTGATTTCATGCATTTTCTTCCCATTAGGGCCAGGGGTTGAGTTCTCTGAATATACATCTTGTCCATGTTTGGGGGGGTGGGGGGCGTGGAATCTGTATAATTGAAGTTTAGGTACAGTGGCAATATTACTCATAAGTGAAACTAATAATTCTTATGTACACTATTGTCTGTACGCATTCAGTGAAGTTTTGAGTAAGTAAACAGGCTCAAGGTCTTTGGGCTTCTTTGCCATCACTGAAAGTAGATGATGTCCTTTTAAGTCGTCCTGAAAAGGCAGAAGAGCCCTCTGGCAAGAAATCATTTTAGTGGCATGCAGAGACAAAAGCTTGAGGAGACAATCATCCTTTACTCACTCATGTCCTGAAAAGTTATTCCAATTTGAATTGCTGGAGACTTTCATGCCCTGGAGCAAGTTTCTTTCCTGCCCAACTTCAACCCTACCCTCAGCAGTTTATTTACGTTTTAGAATGGCTTTGTGTTTTTTTTGGTTAATGCACATGTTACATCTTGTTTTTTTTTCGCAGTGATGTCGAGGACAAAGGATAGTAAGGAACCTGGAGGTCAATTATAGGTTGAAATATGGTTTACTGACTTCGGTTGCTATTAATTAGATGAGACTGTGCAGGATGTTGGAGGAACAAAATCCTTTGGCCATCCATTGTAGTTGTGGTGATGCACTCTGTGGCCCCCTTAATGCCCCTATAGCCTTCACTCTTTGCTATCTTTATCAGTCACACCTCTATGTTCAACTTTTAGTTTAAAAAGATAGTGTTGTATGTGGATGCTCCTGGCAGTATTTATTGCCCAAACCAATTTACCCTTGTAAAGAAGGCAGTGTAGTTGCTTTCTAGAAAGCAAATTTTAAAATGTTCCATCAGTACCATCTCCATTTTTTTTTTTACTGGGGAGGTTCTGCAGAATTTGATTAATGCTTTATAAATGATATTAAGGAGGTGTATAAGATTTGAAGTCAGACTTCTAACAAAGCAGAATAGGTCTGGAGTAACCTTCAATCAAAAGCCTTATGTGTCATTTGTCACTGATAAAATATATTGAGTCATCACTGCAGATTGAAATTTCATCTAAATAAGCAACACAGCAGATGAGAAACTTGATTGGGCAGTTGAAGTGAGTATGTACTGAGACAAGATCAAATGCTAAATTTGAATTATTGGAAATAAGTAAACTCATGACACAGCTTACATTCGAGGATTTTTTTTCCTGAGCAAATAAAACATTAAAATCATTCAATTACGAGAAAGTGTTTTATACTTTCCACCTTTGCGAACTCAAAGGGTGTAAAATTAGTCATTTTTCGTGATGCTTTTCTGCCAAGTATTCCAGGTAAAGCTGATTTTATAATGGTCATCTTGGGAGAAAATGGAAAATGTGCTTCAACTGCTGAAACACAGACTCAAGTCGAAGCACTGGATGTCGAGTTTTACTTGTGAAATGTTTTAGAATAAATTCCACACAAGGAGAATTCTGAGAATAGTTTTGCCGTTGAATGTTGTATAGATGTTCATTGCTTAAGGAATAAAAAACTTCTGACAAAATGTGTAATTGAGAATGGTTAAAGATTGAACTAGTTTGTGTAAAAGACATGCTAGAAAGAAAAGAAATCTCTAAGCTAGAATGAGTTGATAGCAAGTGGGGAGTGTTTCTGAACAGAGATCTTGGAGTGCAGGTTCCTAGCTCTGTGAAAGTAGAGTCGCAGGTAGATAGGATAGTGAAGGTGGCGTTTGGTATGCTTTCCTTTATTGATCAGAACATTTGATATAGGAGTTGGGAGGTCATATTGCGGCTGTACAGGATATTGGTTAGGCCACTTTTGGAATATTGCGTGCAATTCTGGTCTCCCTCCTATCAGAAGGATGTTGTGAAACTTGAAAGGGTTCAGAAAAGATTTACAAGAATGTTGCCAGGATTGGAAGATTTGAGCTATAGAGAGAGGCTGAATAGGCTGGGGCTGTTTTCCCTGGAGCGTTGGAAGTTGAGGTTTATAACCTTATAGAGGTTTATAAAATCATGAGGGGCATGGAGAGGGTAAATAGACAAAGTCTTTTTCCTGGGGTGGGGGAGTCCAGAAGTAGAGGGTATAGATTTAATGTGAGAGGGAAAAGATTTAAAAGGGACTTAAGGGGCAACGTTTTCATGCAGAGGGTAGTGTGTATGTGGAATAAGCTGCTAGAGGAAGTGGTGGAGGCTGTTACAATAACAACATTTTAAAAGGCATCTGGATAGATATGAATTGGAAGGGTTTAGAGGGATATGGGCCAAATGCTGGCAAATGAGACTAGATTAATTTAGTATATCTGGTCAGCATGGATGAGTTGGACCGAAGGGTCTGTTTCCATGCTGTGCATCTCTGTGACTCTAGGTCACCATTTTACTGATTACAGAAAGGAGTCCTTGTCAAGGAATGATTGGTTTTCTGAGAAAAGTGACATTTGATTTTGTGGTATGCAGGATATGGAAACTCATTTTTTCTCTCTCTTCTGTTTGTTTTGAAATGTTGTTTGTTGGTGGTGCAAACTTTTTGATTTGAAGTTTAAAGGGACTATGTTAACTGGCATTTTCTTTTAATGAGGATTGAGGGCATTGATTGATGAAGCACTTTGAGCAAACATGGAGAGGCTCTTCTGGGACACTGGTCATTAGTTAGGTGGAGACAGATGTTTTGTAATGTTGCATTCTGTAAGAAACAAACTAGTGTTAAGTAAAAGATTAGTGTCTAGTTTCCTTGTTCAGCATCAGGCTGTCAAAGGTTGAACATCATTCACCTCATGTTTATTTGAGTGAAGAAAAAGTTGAAATTTATTCACAAATTTACAAAACTATAATCAGTACCAGAACTGGAGAAATTTTCTGCTATGTTTGAATTTATGGAACTTAGTCAGAGTACATGCGATACAACACTAAAACAACTGCAGCAGAAAAATAATGGTATGGCCCAGACCAAATCCTTCAAAACATGCCAAGGAGATAGCTTAGGCCCCAACTGTTTCTTATTTTAAAGGCAGGTGCCAGGTGTTATGTTCCAGATGTAATTCAATTGGTCAAACTACTGGGCTTGAAGTAACACATACTTTATTCGTATGCTATGGTTAAAATAAAAAGTAAAAATAAAAGAAAAGACTGGGCTTAATTGTAACTCTATTGAAATACATAACAAAATAATAAACTACTTATTAACTGTTCCAGTGTAGTCACATCCCATAAGCACACCCTTGGCAAAGGCAATGCCAGTAAAATAGATTGACTGATATGCAAGTCTAGTGGCAAGAAAAGCACCCAAGTTTTTAGCTCTGCAAAGACAGGGATGTTGCAGTTTTCACAATCCCAATAGTATCTGTAAGTTAAAATTCAATTCCTGGTTCTATGGGAGTTTGACCACACCCATTCAGGCTGCTTCTATTCCAACTTTAAAAATAAAACCTCAAGGACATTAGTGTGAGGCAAACTACTCAGCCCTCTGTCCCAACCTCCCTTTCAAAAAAAAAAGCCAAGGGCAAAATGCATCTCTTCAAGCTGTAGTATTGTTGTAGTAAACTGCGACCACAACCTTATTTTTGATGTAGACTTTTTTAATGCACTTGGTTTTTTTTTAGCAGTGCAATACTATCTGATGCATATTGCTGAACACCAACACTTAATAACATAAATTGTATCCTTTGTGATTATTTTGATTTATTATGAATAATGAGAATTTTTGTAATGCATAGTTGTGTAAACTTTTGGTTTACACATGATAAATAATGTGCATTTTTACTAGACAGTGTATGTTGCTTGAAAGAACAGCAATCAGGAGAAGTGTACTTCGAACTAATAGAGTTATAGAGTTGTACAGAATGAAAATGATCCGTTGTTCCAACTCTTTCATGCCGACCAGATATCCTAAATTAATCTAGTCTCATTTGCTGGTGTTTGGCCCATATCCCTCTAAACCTTTCCTATTCATATATTGATCCAGATGCCTTTTAAATGTTGTTATTGTAACAGCCTCCACCACGTCCTCTGGCAGCCCACTCCATACACGCACCACCCTCTGAAAAAGTTGCCCCTTAAGTCCCTTTTAAATCTTTTCTCTCTCACCTTAAACTTATGCCATCTAGTTTTGGACTCTGCTATCCTGGGGAAAAGACCTGAGGAAAGAGATTTAAAACAGACATGAGGCAAATTCTTTACACAAAGTGTGGTTCACGTTTGTAATGAACTTCCTGAGGAAGTGGTGGATGTTGGTCTAATTACAACATTTAAAAGACATTTGCATGGATACATGAATAAGAAAGGTTTGGAGGGATATAGGCCAGGAGCTTGCAGGTGGAACAAGTTTAGTTTGAGAATTATGTTCAGCATGAATTGGTTGGACTGAAAAGGCTACTTCTGTGCTGTATGATTCAATGACTCCATGACGCTCAGAAAAGTAGCCACTTTTGAAATACTGCCTTCAATTCTGGTCTCCCACCTAGAGAAAGGATGTTGTGAAGCTTGAAAGGTTTCAGAAAAGATCTCCAAGGATATTGCCATGGTTGGAAGGTTTGCTTCTAAAAGTTCTAAAAGTCCATCTCAATGTTGAATTACTGCATCGGGGCTCATGGAGTCTGGAGGAAACAGGCAAACAGAGAATTTAGAGTCTTAGACTCTTCGAGTTTACAGTTGCTCTTAGGATTATTGTGTCCATACCAGTATTCAAACATCCATCTATCCTAATCTGATTTTCCCATAGTCTTGCACTATGGCATTTAAAATAATATTTGTTAAATGTCTTGAGGGTTCTTGTCTCTACCACCTTTTTCAAGCAGTGAGTTCCAGATCTCCAAAATCCACTGCTGATTTTTTTTATTTTCTGATCCCCTCTGAACCTCCTGCTCCATATCCTAAAACTGCATCCCCCAATAAAAGGAACACATTTCTCCCTATATACTCTGCTTGTGGCCCTCAGAACTTAATACACCTCCATCAGATTTCCCACTTCTCCACCCACCCCCAGCTTCTCTGCTTAACAGAAATGACTCCAGCTGATGTAATCAGTCTCCATAGCTGAATTGCTCTAGTCCAGGAAAAATCCTGGTGAATCTCTTTTGCACCCTTTCCCATGCAATTGCATCTATAGTATGGTGAGCAGAATGCAAACCGTGCTCCAGCTGTCACCTCGCTAATGTTTTATACAGTACCATCATAACCTTCTTGCTCTTGCATTCAGTGGCCTTGACTAATAAAGGCAAGTATCCTATGTGTCGCCTTAACCAATTTATGTCCTTGGTTTAGAAGGATTGGTGCTAGATATGAGTTGCTAAGTGACCTAGAAGAATTTAAATGAAGAAGAAAATTGGGAAGACTCTGAAATAAACTACCAGTTGCACTGCATATTTTTTTTTATAAATTTTAACCTGTTACCTTTATGTAATGTCCTCATATCTACATTTCCAAATTGGGCCATGTATTCAGCAGCAAGATGTCCAATAGATTTTTTTTCTTAGTACCAGACATTGAGGTCACTTGCCATCATCTTAATGCTGTTTCAATCAGTCATTATCTTAGCACAAGTTGAGAAAACAGACAGGACCATGTTTGTTTCGAAGCTTTTGTATCCCAGCGCATTTATGCTGTTTCTTTTGGATAATATGTCATTCCTTAAAAGAATTATAGGGACATGGAGAATGTGGATTGATAAAATTTCATAGAAAGCTTGATTTTTCATGATGAATAATTTCTTGCTGTTCTGATCAGAGAGCAACTCTCTGCTTCATTTCATGTTTCTTGTAACAGTTGTTTATTGATTGCTGTACATTTCATTTATATATTTGTGTAAGAACAACATTCCGGGACTGATTTTGCTCTGCGTAAGAAAGGGTAGGCACTTGTTGATGGCAGTCAAAGGTTTCCTTGGGCTTGTCAATGAAAACTTTCTCCAATTTGGCATCTGCAGCAACACACCACCCACTTGGATATGTTTTGTGAACAGGGCATGAGTCTTTATTGAGCAACACCACCAGAAAGTTTAAGATAAGAATTATACATAAGATTTAAAGGGTCCACAGAATGCAAAATGAAGATTAGGAATTGCAATTAAGAAAGAGGCTTAAGGGAAAGCGGGATATAAGATGAACAGAAAAAAAAATAATGATTTTTGTTTAAAACATCTCCAACCCTCTTCCTTTGTGAATGAGACTTCCAAATGCACCAGCTTTAACTTTTTCAGTCACTTGTGATGGGGAACTATAGCGGGCACTCCAAGTTCATCCTGTTGTGGTCCTTTATCTGTTAAACCCATCACTAGAATATTTCAATAGTGCATCCCATTCAGCAGCAGGTATTTCTAACAGGGCCTGCTAGATTTCTGCTTTTAGTTGTGCAAATGCTCAAACTTTGCTGACCAATTGATCCCATAATGATGGTAAGTGCTGTTGGCCTCAGTTTTATCTAGAAATCCCAGAATCAAGACTCTTTTATCCATGGGTTCAGGAGTAGACTATTCAGCTTGATCCTACATCACTATTAAATATGATCATGGCTGATTAACAGTGTCAATGCCCACTTCCATACCATCTCCATATTTGTTTACATATTGGCATTTAGAAATCTGACATTCTCTATAAGTATTTCTAAATGTTTGAGCTTCCACGGCTCTCTGAAGTAGAGAAGTCCAAAGATTCACTACCTTCTGAGTAAAAGAAATAGTCCTCACTTGGTCCTAAGTGGCATCCTTTTTACTTTGGAATTGTGTCCTGGTTCTAGATACAGGAACCAGGAGAAATATAATGCCTGTATCTACCTTATTGATCCCTTTAAGTATCTTAGAAGTTTGGATGAGATCATCTCTCATTTTTCAAAATGCTAGGTAATACAGGTCCAGTTTTTCTAATTTCCTTATAGGACAGCCTCCTATTCCAAGAACAAGTCTTGGTGACCCTTCATTGCATGCACTCTCCGTGCAAAATATCCTTCCTCAGGCACAGGGACCAAAACTGCGCACATGACTCCCAGGTGTGGTCTCACCTAGTACTATAAAATTGAAGCAAGAGTTTGTTGACTCTGTACTCAAGTCACCTTGTGATAATGATCAATCTGCCATTAGCCTTCCTAACTGCCTGCTGCACATGCATGTTAGCCTTCAGTGACTTACAATTGCTAATCTCCTCCTGTTTAAGAAATACTTGCAAATCTGTTATTTCCAGCAAACTCTAGTATCTCTCACTTTCCAATGTAATATTCCATTATCCCATTTTTGCTCACTTACTCAGTAATTCAACATGTTACAGTTTTATCTTAAAAGAAGTAGTGTCTAAGTTTCACATGCAGTTTAAGAATTATGGTTAATGTGTGATCTGGTTGTCTAAATGTCTTGTGTTTAAAACTGTTGCAGGTATGAAACGCCCACTGAGTCCTGAGCAGATTACTGAAGATGTTGCGATGAAATCAGTCGACCTTTGCACTTACACCAGTGGGAAGATTTTAAGTAATGAATACTTGGACTATCAGTTAAACATAAAGAAAAGAAAAATAGGACTAGCGTTGTGTGAAGTGTGTAACATTCAACTGAACTCTGCAGAACAGGCTGAGGTTCACTATAATGGGAGGTCTCACTTGAAAAGAATGAAACAAGTCAATGGCTACACTCCAGTTAATTCAGCAACCAGTGCCATTGTTACAAGCGCCAGTACAGGTACATGGATTTATTTAATATGAATTGTCAAATTGTGCATATAATTATTGTCATAATATTAGATCATTTATTCATTGGTAGTTTCTATTTTGACTTAGTCTTAGTTGAATATTCAGTTGTTTTGTTTGTTTATGAAGTAAACAAAAATGTGTTCCATCTGTGTACTTTTCACCTATTGTGAGCTTGGCTTTTGGACCTGCAACTCTGCAAATAATTTACCTGCTCAGCTGGATACTTTGTAAACTGTTTTTGAATTGCCTATTGTCTAATATGGGTCCCATTGTGAATGAAAGGTTGGAGGTCATTTCCAACTTCGTGCTGGAGTGTAAATGCACTGTTGTAGGCTAGACACCCTCGGCAAATGTGTCAATTTATTTCCTTCTATTCAAATGAGTAGAAAGGAAAATCTGCCAGGGTCTAAAAGAAACACTTAACCTGAAACACCAGTTGTATGGTCTGATGGTAAGTTGAAAGTGATTCATGTGATTCGTAAGAGAAAAGTATTTACTTTGTATTATATCATTCTTCATTAGGATTCCAATAGACCATGACAATAAAATTGGGAAAGGGACATATTGCTCATCAAGATAGTTGAGATGAGTTTTGCAATGGTACATAATTCTAACATGTTTTGCAGCTTTCACAGAAGTATTTGTGGCGAGATCTGTTTTTTTAGTTGATCTCATTGTTCAAAAACACTTGTTTTTCAGTTTCCAGAGCCTGCATCAAACTTTCTCAAAATAATCGCCACTTAGCAATCATATTTATCTAAGTATCCATTTTATTTTGTTTAATCTCATTTCCTTTTTCATAATTTTGTGTGTTCTGTAATGTGAGTCATGTTGCACAACCATATCTATTTTCCTGAGTTTTCCTGAGAAGGTGGGTGCAGTGCTGTTCTGTGAGCCACTATAGTTATCGTGCCTTTGCTACCATCATGTTTATGGTGCATAGGAACTCTGGCATTAGAACTACCATTGATGATTCAACACATGGTATGTCTGAGTCAGGATGATATGTGATTTAGAGGGCAGCGTGCTCCCAGAGGTTTGCTTTGCTTGTCCATTGTGCAATAGGTCACTCTGTTGGGAGATGTTGTCAAATATTGTTGATGGCTTACAGAGAGTGGAGACCTACAGCATGGAGACAGGCCCTTCGGCTCAAACTGGACCATACCGACCAAAATATCCATCCATGTTATAAGCCCATTTCCCTGCACTTGGCCCATATCTTCTAATCCTTTCCTATCAATGTATTTGTCAAAATGCCTCTTAAATGCTGCTAATGTACCCATCTCACCAATTTCCACTGGCAGTTCATTCCATTTGTGTACTACCCTCTGTGTAAAAAAAAAAGTTGCCCCTAAAGTTCCCATTTATTCTTTCCCCTCTTACCTTAAACTGATGCCCTCTTGTCCTCGAACCCCCAACCCTGTGTTAAAAAAACTGAGTGCACCCTATCCACCCCCCTCATGATCTTATGCACTTCTATAAAGCCCCCCCACCCCAACAATCCCCTCAGTCCCCTATGTCCCAAAGAAGAAAAGTCCTCGCTTGCTTCACCTCTCCCTGTAACTCACTCCCTTGAGTCCTGGCAACATCCTTGAAGTTTTCTTCTGTACTCTTTCCAGTTTAATAATGCCCTTTCTATAACAATGTGACCAAAATTGAACACAATACTCTAAGTGCAGTCTCACCAACATCCTGTACTACTAAAACATAAATGCCCAACTTCTCTACTCAGTGCCCTAATTGATGAAGGCCAGTGTGCCAAAAGCCGCATTCACTGCCCTGTCTACCTGTGACTTCACTTTCAGAGAACTGTGCACCTGAACTGCAGAATCCCTCTGTTCCACTACATCCTTAAGGCCCAACCATTCATCATGAAACACTTCCTCATTGACTTTCCAAAATGCAACACCTCACATTTATCTACATTAAACTCCATTTGCCATTTCTCGGCCCACTTCCCCAGGTGATCAAGATCTTGCTGCAATTTCTGATAACCTTCCTCACCATTGTTGCATTGCATTCTGTAAAGAATTACTACTGCACATGTGTGGATTTAAGCAGATTGCTCTGATCAAAATAATGCCATATTCCTTGAGTATTGTAACTATACCTGTCAAAATGTTATGTTTATGAAGCTTTCAAGAATGCTATCTTTTTGGATAGTCTCTTCCACTTAGAGTGAAATAGAGGACTGAACAGATGGGTATTTAATATTTCCACTTGGATACAGGGCCTGTGTGATTCATGTTGCTATAAAGGTGGACTATATAGGAGAGGAGTTCATTAGCAGCCATGCTTTTATCGTGTTGCAGAGTTTGTTTCAGATATCCTTGGACTTTGCAGACTGGTTATTATATTTTTTTCTTAAATGCTTGGATTCTCATTGAAGACATGAATATAAATTTCTGTGGTATGCTTTTGGAAACAAAAATGAATTTGGTGATTTACCACATCACAAAGTAAAAGCTGTAAATTAGGATTTTTAGGGTGCTAGATATTGAGCAATTGTTCAATTTTCTCAAGTAATGTGTTTTAAGCTTGAAACAGCAACTTTTGGACATGAATTTTTCTATTTGTCATATCACCAGCACTTCAGGACTATCTCCTCCTTACCTTCCTCCTCCCTAAATGGTTAGACCTTAAGTTACTCAACTGTACATAAAAGTCACAAGTAGCCTAAATCATCTATGAAATAGTTTTCATTATCACAACATTTGAATGTTTGACTGTTGCCTCTTAAACTGAGAAAATCTAATATTCCCTCAGCTGCAAATAATCTCAAATGATGCTTCATTTGTTGTTAGTTCTTTCTCACAGCCTATCCTTGACATGGAATGCATATTAATTTCTTGACTTACAGAATAGTAATGCCATCTGCAGGCTGCCGTATAAAACAATGTTAAAAATCTCACAACACCAGGTTATAGTCCAACAGGTTTAATTAGAAGCACACTAGCTTTCGGAGCGACGCTCCTTCATCAGGTGGTAGTGGCTACCACCTGATGAAGGAGCGTCGCTCCGAAAGCTAGTGTGCTTCCAATTAAACTTATTGGACTATAACCTGGTGTTGTGTGATTTTTAACTTTGTACACCCCAGTCCAACACCGGCATCTCCAAATCATGTATAAAACAATGATTTGGAAGAGCCGGTGTTGGACTGGGGTGTACAAAGTTAAAAATCGCACAATGCCAGGTTATAATCCAACAGGTTTATTTGGAAGCACTAGCGCTCCAAAAGGTAGTGCTTCCAAATATGCTAGTTAGACTATAACCTGGTGTTGCGTGATTTTTAACTTTGTATAAAACAATAGTGAACACAGCAGGAAATGCCTCTGCTCTCAGTGTCGGAGCCAGTTTTGATGATCTAGTGCTCATTTTGCTAATAGATTGCAGCACACATTAAAATGTGACCAATGATAAACTATCAAGGATTGCTGACAGCCTTTGCTTTAAAACGTGCAGAAATAAGATTTGCTTGTGCTAATTGCTTTTTGTCAGCACACTAATTTTAATTAAAACCATATGGCATTGGTGAGTGAACCCGTATTGAAGTCAAAGGCTGGGTTGCCTAGTCGAATTATAATAATTCACCTGATCCTGAAAAATCAACCAGGGGGCAGGTAGGGGCATAATGAAATGGGCGATTCATACTCCTGAACTATCTAAGATATGTTGTGACAGCAGCTGGAAGGGAAATAAATCCATTGCTGAATTTTGAAATATGAAAGCATTTGTGACGAAATTTTCCTACAGCTCATTATAACTTCTTGGTTTGGAAGTGCTGACTAGGATTGTGTTTTTTTTGAGAAGGACTGTGAAGTGGTTTAAGTTGTTGCCTGTTGGCCGTTTCACAGCAACCAGTCTTGATGCAGAATGCTGAGCTCAGAAGTCAGAACTCCTGTGTAACTAGTACCACCACTTATATTGTTGCTGTGATTACATTTCTAAGTGTGAAGGATAAATGCATCTCCTAGTTTTTACGGTGAGTCCAATTGTTACAAGTGTGGAATTTACAAGATTATGTTTTAAACTGCCTTTGTATTCTCAAGTAAAAGTGAAGCTCCAGGAAAGGGACTTGCTTTGAAGTTGTGCACCCCTGCTTAGCAACATTGCAAGGTGGCTTGGTTACCATGGGAACAAGAGGGCCTCAAGACTTAATGAGCAATGCTCAAAATTCTCACTGCTGAAAATTGAGGCAAGAAAAGCTGGGCTGATATTCTATTTGCAGAAGTGCAGGAAGAAAGAGAAAAATATGAGGTTTTGAAGGGACAAAAGCTTGCAGACAGTGGGTTAGTAGAGAGGGGGAGAGTGTCCTTGCTTTGGGTGATCAGGTGGAGTGTGGGAGGGAAAGCATTCTCTGGTTAAAGGCAATCGAAGGAATCTGAAAGACTTGCCCAGGTGTGTTTAGCAAGGGAGATGGCAGGGGTTGAGGAAAGCATTGCCAGAATGGGCATTACTGCTGATAGCTTGTTTGGAAATTTGCCAGGAAACTGAGAAGATGCACCTTTTGCTGGTTGTGAAATGCTTCAAAACATTGAGAAATGAATTAATTGGGAGGATTCAACATGGATTTCTTAAGGGAAATCTCTAACTTGTTAGAGATTTTTAAAGACGTAATGGAGTGTGTCAATGTGGGAAAGGCTGTTGATGTGGCGTACGTGAACTTCAAAAAGTTGTTCGATACTATCCTGAACAACAGACTTGTGAGGACCTTTAGGGCATGAAATGAAAGGGATGGTAGTAGTGTGAATATGAAATTGGTTGAGATATAGGAAACGGAATACTAGTTAATGTGTATTGGGTTGAGGAAGGTTTGTAGTGGAGTTCCAAGGTGCCTTGCATTTCTTGATTTACATAAGTGGTCCAGATATCAATATACCAGGGACATATTCTAAGTTTGTGACAAGAAAAGCCTTGGGTATGTTGCAAACTGTGAGGAAGGCAATGATAAACTTCCAAAGGACTTTGATGCATTTTGTGAACTGGCAGATAAAGTTCAATTTGGAGAAGACGATATGAGATAATGCATTGTGATACAAAGAAAAATGGAGTGACAGAATGCAGTAACAGTACTATTCTAAAGAGAAAACAGAAATTGCTGATGGGAGAAAGCAGAATTAACATTTGAAGTCTGGTGACTATTCATTAGAAGAGTACTGACGAAGAGTCACCAGACTTGAAAAATTAACTCTCCTTTCTCCCCATAAATGCTGCCAGATTTGCTGAGTTTCACTGGCAATTTTTGCTTTTTTTTCAGACCTCCAGCATTGACAGTTAATTGTTTTATCTTGGTATTATTCTAAAGGATATGCAGGAGCACAGAGACCTGATGATGTCTAAGTTATTAAAGGTGGCAGGGCAGTAAAAGAGCGTTCTTAATAAAACATGCATTGGGGGCAGCACGGTGGCTCAATGGTTAGCACTGCTGCCTCACAGTGCCAGGGACTCAGGTTCATTCCCTGCTTCGGGCGAGTGTCTGTGTAGAATTTGCACGTTCTCCCTGTGTCTGCGTGGGTTTCCTCTGGGTGCTCCGGTTTCCTCCCACAATCCAAAGATATGCAGGTCAGGTGAATTGGCCATGCTAAATTGCCCATAGTGTTAGGTGCATTAGTTGGGTAAATATAGGGAATGGGTTTGGGTGGGTTACTCTTCGGAGGGTCGGTGTGGACTTGTTGGGTTGAAGGGCCTGTTTCCATACTGTAGGGTATTAATCTAGTCTAATGTTCTCAGAATTATTAATTAGGGCATATAGTACATGAGCAGGGAGATTATTCCAAACTTGTATTGTGCATTGGTTAAACCTCTGCTGCAGTATTGTGTATAGTTTTAGATGCCACACTACAGGAGAATATGGACACATTGAAGAGAGTGCAGAAGAGGTTGGCATTAGTAGTTCCAGGGATGAGATGCTTAGTTATGAGGATTGATTGGAGATGTTAGGATTGTTTTTCTTGGAGAGCAGAAGGCCTGAAGGAAGATTTGATCAAAGTTGTCAAAATCATAAGGATCCAGACAAAGTAAGTGGGGAGAAACTATACTTGCTTTTAAACTGATAGAGAACCAGAGGGTCTGGTTTTAATGTGTTTTGCAGAAAAAGTAAATGTGATGTAAAATTAACTTTTTCACACAGCAAGTGGTTTGAGTTTTGAATCCACTGTCTGGAAGTGTGGTGGTGGTTGCTTTGATTGAAACATTCAAGTGGGCATTAGATCATTATTTAAAGAGAAACAATGTGCAGTCTTAAAAGCAAAATGCAGGCAAATGACACAAAGCCATAATGTTCCAACAGTCAGTGCAGACACAATGGAATGACTGTCCTTCTTCTGCACTATAACAATTCTATGATTCTGTGAAATCTTTCTTTTTGAAAAATGGATTGCTGACCTGTTTTGGATTGTAACAAATCCAAGGCTATAATGAAAATTTGATTTTTAAAAATCTCTATGTTCTTTATTTACAGAAATATGGAATAAAGGGACTGAGGATAACTGTGGTATCATTGACAAGTGTTTCTGCTTAATAGTCAGACAGGTGGAAGAGTTTCCTCTTTTTCTTGTTTGTAATCTTGCATGCGTGGCATGCCTGAATGATCAGTTATGCTTTGCAACATTTCCAGGACTTCTGAGAGAATTCTGTACTATTTTCCATTAAGATTAATGATGGATTTAAATTTGCATCTTCATGGAAGGAATGTGTGATTACAGCACCCAGCATTTGGCTCATTATATAACAGCAAAGATTTATGTTCCTGAACTAGCACTGCATCTATAACGCTGGTGCCTATCCAACAAAGTGCCCATGAGTACCCTGTCTCCAAAAAAAGTACAAATCCAATGTTAGCAAATATTGCTCTATCAGTCCATCCTCAATCAGGAACCCCTTGATGGAATATGTTGGTGACAGTGCTACTAAGCAATATGTAATCATGATTACGAGTCAAGATTAGAGGTGTGCTGGAATTTCCTAATGAAGAGCTTTTGCCCGAAACATCAATTTTCCTGCTCCTCTGATGCTGCCTGACTTGCTGTGCTTTTCCAGCACTACTCTAATCTTGACTCGTAATCATGAATAACCTGTTCACCAATAAGACGTCTTTGTTCTGCCACTCAGTTCCAGAACCCACTTCAGCCTGCATCCAGACATGGGCAGAAGACCTGGACATGGGCAGAAGACCTGGACAT
Source organism: Chiloscyllium plagiosum (assembly GCF_037043375.1). Lineage (NCBI taxonomy): Eukaryota > Metazoa > Chordata > Chondrichthyes > Orectolobiformes > Hemiscylliidae > Chiloscyllium > Chiloscyllium plagiosum. The sequence continues at coordinate 47,097,916 of NW_028270145.1, forward strand.
GAGGTAAAAGAGGGCTGTCCTTGATATTACAACAAAATTTGATCAAATGTAGAATGTTGGAACCCTGGCAAGAGTTGGTGTTAGTAGGAATCTGGGGAGAACACTAAATCCCCAAAGTCTTTCCATCACCTACAAGGCATAACTTGTATGCACATTTGATCATGTAGAAGCAGCAGTAGGCTATATGACCCCTTGGGCTTGCTCCCCAGTTTGAGAAGATCATTGTTACTCTGGTTGTTGCATAAACTCAACTTTTCCGTTTGCTCCCATAACCTTTGATTCTCTTGTCAATCAAGAATCTATATGTTCCTGTCAAAAATGTTCACTGATCCAGTCTCACTGCTAATGGAAAAGAGAATTTGACAGTCCAATTACCAATGAGGAAAAAAAAAACTATCCAAATCCCTTTCTGATGAGAATGTATGTTTTGTGAGTGTTCTGAAATATGTAATGACTGAGGTACCAATTCCCTTTAGTCCCACTTCTCCGCTAATTTTAATTTCGGAAAATGATGCTGAAGAAATAGTGAAGAGGCACAAAGAATTGGTGGAGGAATTGAACAATTACTTTGCGTCAGTTTTCAGGTGGATGACATGAGTAATATTGCAAAAATTCAAGAGAGTTGGGGGTGAGGTGGCAGAGATGTGTGTGTGGTGGCCATCACCAAGAAGGTGCTAGAAAAACTGAAAGGTCTGAAGGTGAATAAATAACCTGGACCAGATGGACTGTACCCCAGAGATCTGAAGGAGATAGCTAAAGAAATAGTGGAGGCATTAGTAGTGATCTCTCTGAATCGCTGGAGTCAGGGAGGGTCCCAGAGTAATTTCCCTGTTTAAGACAAAAGATGGAAGATTACAGGCCGATTAGCCTGACCTCTGTCATTGGTAAGAGTTTGGAGTCCATTGTGAAAGATGAAATTTCGGAATACTTGCAAGTGTATGGTAAAGTAGGGCAAAGTCAGCACGGTTTTATCAAGGGGAGGTCATGCCTGACAAATCTGCTAGAACCTTTTGAGGAAGTAATGAGCAGGTTAGACCAAGGAGAGCCAATGGATGTTATTGACTTCATCTTTTAGGAGGCTACTGAGTAAGATAAGGGTCCATGGTCTTAGAGGCAAGATACTAGCATAGGAGAGTGGACAAAGAAGTGGCAGATGGAGTATAATGTGGGAAAGTATGCGGTCATGCACTTTGGTAGGAAGAAGAGAGGCATGGACTATTTTCTAAACAGGGAGAAAATTCAGAAAACTGAAGTGCAAAGGGACTAAGGAGTTCTGGTCTAGGGTTCTCTTGAGTCAGTAGTCAGGAAAGCAAATACAATGTTTGCATTTATTTTGAGAGGGCTGGAATATCAAAACAGGAATGTACTTCTGAGGGTGTATTAGACTCTGGTCAGACCACATTTAGAATATTGTGAGCAATTTTGGGCCTCATATCTCAAGAAATATGCACTTGCCCTGGAATGGGTCCAGAGGGGATTCATGAGAATGATCCCAGGAATGGAAGGCTTAACATATGAGGAACTTTTGAGGATGCTGGGTCTATACTCGATGGAGTTTAGAAGGATGAGAGGGGCACCTAATTGAAACTTACAGAATACTGAATGGCCTTGATAGAGTGGACTTTGGAACAATGTTTCCATTAGCAGAAGAGACCAGGACCTGAGGAGGTAGCCTTAGAGTAAAGTGAAAGAATAGTGAATCTACGGAATTCATTGTCCATACAAGACTGTGGAAGCCAGGTCACTGAATCAATTGAAGACAGAGATAGGCAAGATCTTGATTGTTAAGGGGATCAAAGGTTACAGGGAGAAGGTGGGAGAATGGAGTTGAGCAATGATTGAATGGCGGAGCAGGCTCGATGGGCTGAATGGGCTAACTTCTGTTCCTATGTCTTATGGTCTTATTTAACCAGGCTAATTATAGAGGTGTTAGGCTGTATTGTTTTTACCAATTCAGCAGGTTTCTTTAGTCAGCAAGGAATAACTCATTTTTGCACATTAATCATTTTGTGTTTTGTGTTTTATGACAAGAATAGGTTTGGGCTGCAAAAATAGATTTAACTTTTAATCAACTATCCTAAACTTCAAATGAGGAGATATAGCTAACAGGAAAAATAATGGTCAAACTTAATATAATGCATCAAATGACAAACATGATCAAGACAGAGTCCATGGATTTGTCACCAATCTCCCCCAAATGTTCATGATAATGTGGGTTACTGTAATTCATGAAATCTTCGCAAAGGAGTATGATGCTGCACTTCTGACAAAACAGCCTTGAAATTCTCTTAAAAGTTGCTCTGTGATAGACTGGCTCACTTTTGCCATCTGGTAGTTCACTTTTTCTGGGACAATGTGGACCATTTTCTGGAAGACCCTTCAGCCAAAGAGTGATGAATCTGTGGAATTCACTGCCAAAGAAGGATGTGGTGGCCAGGTCATTCTGTATATTTGAAACAGAGGTAGATAAGTTCTCGATTGTTAAGGGGATCAAAGGTTATGGGGGAGAAAAGCAGGAAAATGGAGTTGAAAAATAAATCAGCTATGATTGATTGGCAGAGCAGACTTGATGGGCCAAATGGCCTAATTGCCGCACCTATGTCTTATGGTCTTATATTCCCTTGGAATTTTGGAGACCTCTCTCTAGCACTTGGAAATTTCTCTCACAGATGACATTCCAGCTTTGCATGAACAGCTAGTACTGAGCCTGGATTTTTTTTTTCCTGAACTCTAAATGACTCAGTTCCACCAGCAACTACTACTCGTGGGCTTTCAAACTCACCTCTTGCTTCCACAGCTGTCAGTGGCAGATATGTTTTCTGAGTTCCCACAACTCCAAAGAGTTTTCCCTGGATCCCTGATACCAATGTTTGCTGTCTATTAAACCTGGGACTTCATCCTAAGTTCATCCTGACTTGTTGCAGCACAGAGCCATCCAGCTACTCTTGTTCATTCAATGAGTTATCATCTACACATAGGACTCACTGTTTTTTCTTATTTTTGTTTTATTGTTCTGTCAAGTTTGATTTGAAGATCTGAACTGGGAACTGTGAGCTGAAGCTGACCTTTGGGCTGTGAGCAGCAGCTTATGTTTTTTTTTTAAAACACGGGACAAATAAGCTCGTCTTTGAGAGGCCAGGCCTGAAAGTTAATTGCAGGTTAGTTCTTGATCAAAGTACTCCATTGATGCTTTGTCACTAAGCAAAGCAGTATGTCTGACCAGAAAGAGGATGTTTGGCCAGTAGCAAGGTCAGTACCTGGGAATTGGTGCCTGCAAAAATCTGGAAGAGAACATGAAGGTCAAATAGAGCAAGAGGCTGGAGAGTTTGAGCCGTTGTATTTTTTGGACTGGTGTTTTTGAGAGAACGAGTTTGGCTATAGATGCTAGAGCGTGAAGACTTACATGCTTCCTACTACTTTCAGCCATTGGAAGTTCAGAGAATAGAAACAAAGTTGGAAGTTTTGCTCAAACTTCCTCAGGATGAACTCGAAAGATAGCCCCGATCAAAGAAAACCAGCCAAGAAGTCATCATATACACCTGTGAAACAAAGTATTATGAAACCACTTAAGTAATCTCACCAGTTTTGTTACTTTCTCAAATTTATTCCTTAACTGTGTTTGATTGTCTTTCTATGTTTTGTGTGAGTGGGGTTGAAAAGAAAGATTCTTGGGTTCAAATCATAGACACCAATTAGCTTATTGTTTATTTAATTTTGTTAATCTAATATTACTGTATTATTCATAAATAGTTGAAATCTTTTGTTTAAAGTACAAACCTGGTCTCTTGGGTTGAATATTCACAGTCTGAGGTTGCTTTTAATATGTCTGGTTAGGAACAATCGAAGTCAGCTTTTGAGGGTCTTTGAAAGTTTTAATTTTACTATGTTATGAAGATCAAGAGAGGAAGGTTGATGTGATTCGGTTGTCTGCCTTTGTTTGTAGGAGAAAGTGAGGACTGCAGATGCTGGAGATCAGCGCTGAAAATGTGTTGCTGGAAAAGCGCAGCAGGTCAGGCAGCATCCAAGGAGCATGTCTCCTGCTCTTTGGATCTTGCCATTGTTTGTAATCTTACACAAACCTAGTGCAGTTTAGTTAACTTTTGAACAATGCAGTGTAACATTTGCTTCCTGTGTTGAGATTTCCTCTGAGTCTCACTGTCCCTAACTTGACTGTGACTGTGGCTTGGAAATGCTCTTCAGTAACTCCAGAACATTTTAGAGTGACCTATTGAAAATCTTACAACAATCCATGCCATTGTTCGACAAGAGTATTGAACGTAATTAATATTTTGGAGTAGTCAAACATATCAGTCCCTTGGAACTCTCTTTTCTGAATGTTACAACGCATGCCATTTGATAATCCCTGTAGCTCTAAGACCTGTAACAAAAAAGGAATTAATCTCGAATAACTCCCTCAATTTCTGTCACAGCATTTATACTGTCCAACCCTTTAATCCTATTTTGCAATACAATTTTCTGTATGTGGTCCCTTGTAAATGCATTTATTTATATTTAAAATAGTAGCTCTGACCCACTCTTCTCCTCTTAACTGAATCCAAAATTTAATTCAGTTATGATTGCTGCTGACTGGAGTCTCTTGCATGGCAAGCTAGTTAATTAATGTTGTCTCATTGTACCTTAGCAGTTTTAGAATAACGAGCTAACCATTCTGGTGAAACAAGCAGGAGGCTGGAAGAACACAGCAAGCCAGGCAGCATCAGGAGGTGGAGAAGTCGATATTTTGGTGTAACCCTTCTTCAGGACTGAGGGTGGGTGTAGGGGGAGCTGCAGATAAAAGGGATGGCAGGGCAAGGTGGTGAAGTGGGGTGAGGTGAAGACAAGTAGAGGGTATGACATGGTTGGTCAATGGAAGGAATGAATCTAGTAGGTGGCTGGAGGAGTGGAAGGTAGGTAGAGGAAGGAGGTTATTTGAAATTGGTGGACTCAATGTTGAGTCCTCTGGCCTGCAGGCTGCCCAGACAGAAGATAAGGTATTATTCCTCCAATTTGCGGTTTGGTTTGTTACGACAATGGAGAAGACCAAGGATGGTCATGTCGGAAAGGGAGCAGGAAGGTGAACTGTTCCAAAGTTTACGTTTGGTCTCCCTGATGTAGAGAAGACGACATCAGGAGCATCTGATGCAGTAAGCTCAGTTGGAAGAGAGGCAGGTGAACCTCTGTCTCACCTGGAAGGACTGCGTGGATTCCAGCGTCTGCAGTTCTTTTCATCTCTTAAACAATCTGGTTGGCTTTCAAACATTCAATTCTAAGAAATTATCCTGAAAATGCTCTGTGCTTTCCTGTTCCAAGCTATCTTTGCCAATCTGACTCATGCAATCAATATGTAAGTTGAACTTGGCTATGATTATTGCAGCACTTTTCTTTTAAGGTTGCAATTTTATTTCAGGTAAACATTGTCCTACGTTTCCCTGTTCATGGCCCTATCAAGTATGTCTGCAATTAATTTCTTATATTTTTTATTTCTTATCTTTGCCGAAGCTAATTCTACTTCTTTGATCTTTAAAACTAAGATTAGCTCTGAATATTGTACTAATATACTATTCAATTAACGAGATGCCTTAACCTTTCCCTTCCATGATTCTGAATGCCAAGTGAATTTGAATCCTGTATTCAGGTCATGGTCACATTGCAGCCACATTTCTGCATTGGCTAACAGGTCATAGATATTTACTTCTGTTTAAACTGTCAATTAATCCACTTTATGTGCATTCAGGAACAGAGCCTTTTAACAAAAAGCTGCTTTTGCATACTTTGGCCTTATCTGCTGTGGCACTCTTTAGTATGGTATTAACTGCAGTGCGTATAAGGTTAGTCTGTTACGTTCAACAGCAGGTGGCAGTCAAAGCATTTGATGTATTGATGTGTTGCGATCTGCTAACTATGCATATCGATCAGATTGTCTTTTATCTTTTTTACTGTCTAAGCTTAGGTTTTGTCTCTAGGGATCTTTGTGTTGCAAAAATCTGGTGCTTATTATCTGAGTTTTTGTACATTAGAATACATTTGTTACATTTAATGACTCGGGGCTTAATATTCAAACTATCAGTAGTATTATGACTGTGTGCATGATTGAACTTATGGTGGTGAGAATTTTTCAGTGCTTTCAGCACTGTGATATATTTAAATATGAGTGTAACTTAGCAACAACCAGATGTTGAACTCAAAGCATTCACTTCAGCTAAATGTTCCAAAGATGATAATTTTAACTGAATATTTTACACTTTTGCTGTCAGTGTTTTCCATGTTCAAAACTTTATTACCATTAATGACTCAATTAATATGACAGACTTTCCAACTGAAGTAAACATGTAAACTCAAAACCTGAAACCTATTAAATGGATTGAGATGAAATACAAGTAATTTAGCCTTGATGCTTTGACAAGATGCCTTTTTTTAAGGATTGTTCAATGTTAAATTGTATTATTGCAGTCTCATAGAGTCATCGAGATGTACAGCATGGAAACAGACCCTTCGGTCCAACCTGTCCATGCCGACCAGATATTCCAACCCAACTTAGTCCTACCTGCCAGCACCCGGCCCATATCCCTCCAAACCCTTCCTATTCATATACCCATTCAAATGCCTCTTAAATGTTGCAATTGTACCAGCCTCCACCACTTCCTCTGGCAGCTCATTCCATACACGTACCACACTCTGCTTGAAAAAGTTGCCCCTTAGGTCTCTTTTATACCTTTCCCCTCTCACCCTAAACCTATGCCCTCTAGTTCTGGACTCCCCCACCCAGGGAAAAGACTTTGTCTATTTATCCTATCTATGTTCCTCATAATTTTGTAAACCTCTTTAAGGTCACCCCTCAGCCTTTGACGCTCCAGGGAAAACAGCCCCAGCTTGTACAGCGTCTCCCTATATTTGAAATCCTCCAACCCTGGCAACATCCTTGTAAGTCTTTTCTGAACCCTTTCAAGTTTCACAACATCCTTCCGATAGGAAGGAGACCAGAATTGCATGCAATATTCCAACAGTGGCCTAACCAATGTCCTGTACAGCTGCAACATGACCTCCCAAGTCCTGTACTCAATACTCTGACCAATAAAGGAAAGAATACCAAATGCCGCCTTCATATCCTATCTACCTGCGCCTCCACTTTCAAGGAGCTATGAACCTGTACTCCAAGGTCTCTTTGTTCAGCAACACTCCCTAGGACCTTACCATTAAGTCTATAAGTCCTGCTAAGATTTGCTTTCCCAAAGTGCAGCACCTCACATTTATCTGAATTAAACTCCATCTGCCACTTCTCAGCCCATTGGCCCATCTGGTTCAGATCCTGTTGTAATCTGAGGTAACCCTCTTCACTGTCCACTACACCTCCAATTTTGGTGTCATCTGCAAACTTACTAACTGTACCTCTTATGCTCGCATCCAAATCATTTATGTAAATGACAAAATGTAGAGGAGCCAGCACCGGACCTTGTGGCACTCCACTGGTCACAGGCCTCCAGTCTGAAAAACAACCATCCACCATCACCCCCTGTCTTCTACCTTTGAGCCAGTTCTGTATCCAAATGGCTAGTTCTCCCTGTATTACATGAGATCTAACCTTGATAATCAGTCTCCCATGGGGAACCTTGTTGAATGCCTTACTGATATAGATCACATCTACTGCTCTGCCCTCATCAATCTTCTTTGTTACTTCTTCAAGAATCTCAATCAAGTTTGTGAGACATGATTTCCCACACAAAGCCATGTTGACTATGCCTAATCAGTTCTTGCCTTTCCCAATACATGTACATCCTGTCCCTCAGGATTCCCTCCAACAACTTGCCCACCACCGAGGTCAGGCTCAGCGGTCTATAGTTCCCTGGCTTGACTTTACCGCCCTTCTTAAACAGTGGCACCATGTTTGCCAACCTCCAGTATTCCGGCACCTCATCTGTGACTATCGATGATACAAATATCTCAGCAAGAGGCCCAGTAATCACTTCTCTAGCTTCCCACAGAGTTCCCGGGTACACCTGATCAGGTCCTGGGGATTTATCTTTAACCGTTTCAAGACATCCAATACTTCCTCCTCTGTAATCTGGACATTTTGCAAGATGTCACCATCTATTTCCCTACATTCTCTTCATTTAATGTTTGATTAAAAAAATGCAGTCAAGATAACGTCTTGAAGAAGTTTGCGTTTCAGATGTTCAGGTGATGCACATTTCAACTTGAATATCCTAAACTTTAAGTCCCAGAAGTTAGGGAAATACAATAGGTAAGAGAAAGTTTCAGAAACTTGGAGTTGTGACCAGGAAGGTGACACACCTTGTATGAAGTACTGAGAGAACAAAGGGTACAAAAGCCTCAAGGTCAAGAGGGTGGAGAGAATGACTTAAAAGTCATGGAGTGTGGAATGAGTCCTCATTTCAATATGGGGTATATGTGCAGTGTAATGAAAATGCCTATATTAATGGCATAATGTAACAAATGTCATAGAGATTCTGAGAAGAGAGGATGGAATAACCTGTACCAGAGAGCTGTGTTACAAAGGTCAGGTTAATATGCAATAGTTTGTAAATAAAAGAGCTTACTGGAGCTCCCGAGGGTTAGTCGTCACACCCAGATACAACATAGCAAGACTGAAGACCGTATAGTCTTAGGGAACAGTATCTCAGTTGTATAGGGTTGGAACCTGTGGACTAAGTCTCATTGCACCCTAGCCCATGAGAATTGATCAACTAAGTGATGTATCAATAATGACAGATCAAAACAAACTATGGAACATGGAGACAATTTGGGAACAGAAGACCTGAACAGAGTTGATAACTGAACGCTCTGACCAATCTTACCTTGAGACAACCCAGAGTGGCAAGATTTAGACTGAATGTAAGAGAAAGGACCCTGAGTGCACAGCAGGCCACTGGGAGTCTTAGTATTCTCAATGAGCATTTCCCAAAATGTGAGTAGTACTCAAATCTTGTATGAACAAGACATCCAGCAGTTGGGTGTGTGTCAAGGTCGGGTGGGGCTAAGGTTGATTCAAATTGTGATGTATTCCCCAATGGACATTGCTGTCTGCGTCAATGCCAATCTCTTAATACCCTGGAGAAAGCCCACTACAAACTTGCATCTCAGACTTTCAAGTATTATCACAAGAATTTATTATTCATTGCAGGAACTTTATCAGCTCAAATCTCAGACTAGTTAGATTCCTATCCATAGAAATCAATTTTAGCAGCTAGTATGTCCACGAAGACGGTTGCTTAGAGTATTTTCCTTTTATTAGTTCACTGATCCAATAGTAATTTGTATCACAACATTAGAAACAGGAGGAGGGGACCATATAGCTCCTTGAAACTTCACCGCCTGAAAAGATCATGGCTGAACTTTGAATTCACTTTTTACTTTTCCACCAGATTAATTTCACATCATTCAATTTCTATTCATGAAAGCAATTTAAAATGTGTCAACATCTGCAAAGCTCTGATGAGGAAAGAAATGGGCAACTTATTGCTTAGTTCCAACATATATGAATTGATACACTTGGAGAGTTTGAGTTTTCAGTTGTTTTACAATTTACCAATGTTAAAACACATCATTTCACATATTAAATAAATCCCAGCTCATGATGGGTCAAATTAAAAGTCGTCTGTTGGAGCTTTTAGTATGTGTTCATTGGTTGTGGGAATTATGAGCTGGGTCAGCATTTATTGTCCATCCATAGTTGTCCTGGAGAAGGTGTTGCTGAGGTCTCTTTCTTGAATCCCTACAGTTCATTTGGATGCTGATATATCCACAATGCCATTAGGAAAGGAGTTCCAGGAATGTGATCCAGCAACAGTGAAGGAACAATCGTCAGGTTGGTTTGTGGCATGCAAGGAGACCTGCAGGTGGCGATGTTACCATGCATCCTTTATCCATATTGATTGAGGTCAGAGATCTGGAAGATGCTGAAGGAGCATTGGCAAAGATGGTGAAATTGAAGTGTTCTTGTGGTCCATGACAATCAAGCTGACTGCTTTGGCAAACTGGCTTCAAGCTTCTTGAATTTTGTTGGAGCTCTGAGAGAATAATCCATTGTTTTTTTTAACTTGTCTCTTACATGAGGGACAGGCTTTGGGAATCCAGAAGATTGTAAGACAAAGGAATTGAGTAAGCCATTTAGTCCATTCTGTCTACTCTGCTATTCAGTGAGATCATGGCCAGTATGATACTCCTCAACACCACTCAGCAATCTCCAGAGTCTTTGGTTTCTTGAATAGTTTTACATCTGTCTCAGCTTGGAATATATTTAATGACCCAATCTTATCAGACTATTGAAGTAAACATTTCCTCAGATTCACTACTCTGAGAGGAAAGAATCTTCCTTATTTCTGTCCTACCTCGATGGCCCATACTCCGAGATTATGCCCTCTGGTTTGAATTCTTCTACGAAGGGAAAAGTACTTTGTGCATCTATTCTGTCTCGCTCTCATAGAATTTTACATATTTCAGTTAGGTCATTTCTCATTTTTCTAAACTCTAAGGTGTAGAAGTCCAACTAACTCAACTTGACTCTTTTCAGTCCCCTCCTGTTTATTGTGTATTCCTTTGGTTTGTTTGCCTTCTCAAGTGCCTAACCTTGCACATCCATAGGTTGAAATCTATTTGCCACTTTTTTGCCTACTCTGATAAACCATTGATATCATCCTGTGGTCAATAGCCACCCTCTTCATGATTTGCTGTTAACTTCTTTGAGTCAATTTTTTGCATTGTGTGCAAATTCCCCAATAATGTATTCCATATTTAAGTCTATTCATTAATTTGTATCATTACGGTAAAGGACCCAAAGCTGACCCTCGTGGAACACCACTGGAAACTGCTTTCCATTTGGAAAACCATCCATTGGCCATTATCCTTTGTTACCTATCACTGAGCTAATCTTGGATCCATTTAATCGCTTTCCCCTGTACCCCACAGGCATGAACGTTGCTGACCATTCTGCTAAGGGGGCCCTTATTGTTCAACTACTCATGTCTGTGTTGACCGCATTTACTGCACTACCCTCATCAATCCACATTGTCACTTCATCAAAAACATTGAATTGAGTTATTAAGACATGACTTCCTTCACAAGACTATTCTGATTCATCCATACAGTTCAAATGAACAGGCCATCTCTCTGAGTTAGCCCATGACTGAGATCAGACTATTGAAAGAGCCTGGATGAGTTAGTGCTGTGCATCTTGTAGATGTCACTCACTGTTTCCACTGTGTGTTGGTGATGAAGGGAGTGAGTGATGAAGATGGTGGATGAGGTTCCAGTCAAATGGTCTGTTTTGTCTTGGACAATGTCAAGCTTCTTAACTGTTAGCTCCATTAATCTAGGCAACTGAAGGTATTCCATCACCTCTCCTGACTTGTATTTGTAGATAGTGGATAGGCATTGAAGAATGAGGAGGTGGGTTGCCCCAGTGTTGCAGCTGCAGTATTTTTGTGGTTGGTCCATTTCAGTTTCGTGTCAATGGTAACCCTCGGGATGTTAGCAGTAGGAGATCGTGATGCTAATACCAATAATTGAATGTCATGGGGCAATGGTTAGATTGTCTCTAGTTGGAGGCGGTCATTGCTTGACATTTCAGTGGTACAGTTGTGACGAGCCACGTATCCTTGAGCCTGAATGTTGTCGAAGCCTTACGACATACAATGTGGACTGTTTGAGTGTCTAAGGAGTTGTCAATGTTGCTGAACATCCCCATTCTGACCTTAATACAAGGAAAGTCATTGATGAAGCAGTTGAATATGGTAGTGCCTTGCATATGACACTGAGAAACTTCAGACATGTCCTGTGGTTGAGATGCATTGGCGTCCAACCACCACAACGATCTTCCTTTGTGCTAAGTATGACTCTAGTCATTGGAGATGCTGCTCCTATTTACATTTGGCTAGGGCTCCCTGATGCCTTCATCAGTTGAATTGCCCTGATGTCTAGGGCAGGCACTCTCACTTCGCTTCTGGAGTTGAGCTGTTTTGTCTATGTTAAGGAGAAAGTGAGGACTGCAGATGCTGGAGATCAGAGCTGAAAATGTATTGCTGGAAAAGTGCAGCAGATCAGGCAGCATCCAAGGAGCAGGAGAAGAAAGGCTCATGCCTGAAACGTCGATTCTCCTGCTCCTTGGATGCTGCCTGACCTGCTGCATTTTTCCAGCAACACATTTTCAGCAGTGTCTATGTTAAGGAACTGAGTAGCCTGAGTGGAACCCAAGCTGAATGTCTTTGAGCAGGTTACTGCTGTGCAAATTCTGCTTGAAAGTACATTTTGCTCATGATCAAGTGTACATCGATGGAGTAACTTGTAAATGAGTTGGACTTCTTTTTGGAGATCTGTGCAGTTTTCCATAATGCCAGTTAGGTGCCACTGTTGATAGGTGTACTAGAACAATACAGCATAACAAGGACTGCAGCTTGTTCTGGAGCACGTCGTAAGTAGTATTGCTGGAATATTGTTAGGAGCTATAGTCTTTGCAATACCTTGTGCCATCAGTCATTTCTTGATATCACATGGGGTCAACTGGTGAAGACAGCATCTGTATTGCTGGAGATATCCTGAGACTGAGGTGGATCATCCAACCAATATTTATAGCTGAAGATGGTTGCAAATACTTCGGCTTTGTATTTTGTGCTTATGTGCTGGGCTCCTGTTATTCAGAATTATGATTGTATTTGTGAAGCTTCCTCCTCCTATTCGTTCTTTATTATTCACCACCATTCACAGCTGACTGTACAATACTGCAGAGCTAAATGCGATTATTGGTTATGCACTCACTTAGCCATGTTTATTACATTGTATGCCAAGTAGCAGAAGCACAAGTAGTCTCATTATATAGCTTCACCCGGCTGGCAACTCATTTTTGGGAATGCCTGGTGCTGCTCCTGACCTGTCCTTCTGCACTCTTCATTGAACCAGAGTTAATCCCTTGTCTTATTGGTATTAGGAGAGTTCGGGATGTGGGCCAGGAGCTTACAGATTGTGGTTGAACGTAATTTTGCTTTTGACGGCCCACAATACCTCATGGATACTCAGTTTTGAATTGCTCAATCTATTTGAAATCTAACCTGTTTAGTAATGTTGGTAGTGATATATAACAATATTAGCAAGCCAGGTCAGTTATGGTGCTACCAAGCCATTAACTATGAACTAGATCTTTGCAACAGTTTGTTCCATGATTCGATCAGACATTTTATGTTGTATTGCACATCACTCTGAAGAATTGCTTCATAATGAGATATTGTTGCAGTGTAAATGCATGTTTAGTTGAGAGTAGAAAATTATTTCAGAATCAGCAGTTGGTGTCATGTTTACTATGTTAGAACAAAAGTCAGAATAAAATTAAGCTGCTCATGGAAAACATGTGTTTTTTTTGAATGAAAATAAATGATTCTATCCTCAGGTGACTGTGTGGAGTTCGCACATTCTCCCCGCATCTGCATGGATTTCCTTTGGCTGCTCTGATTTCCTCCCACAATGTGCACGTTTGGGTGAATTGGCTGTGCTAAATTGCCCTTAGTGTGCAGGGATGTGTGGGTTAGGTGCATTAGTAAGGGGTAAATGTAGAGTAGTAGGGTAGGGGATGGGTCTGGGTGGGTTATTCTTCAGAGGTTCGGTGTGGACTTGTTGGGCCTATTTCCACATTGTTGGGTTTCTATAAAATATCAACAATGTAATTGCATTTTGAAGTATGAACTAGTAATTATAACTGGATATTTGATGATAGTTACCACAAATTTGACACAATTGTTTGTGACTCATAGAATCCCTGCATTGTGGGAGCAAACCATTCAGCCTATTGAGTCCACACAGACCCTCTGAAAAGCATCCCACCCAGACTTACTCCCCTACCCTATTTCTATAACTCTGCATTTCTCATGTCTAATCCACATAGTCTGCATATCCTTGGAGACAATAGGGAATTTAGCATAGCCAATCCACCTAACCTGCGCACCTTTAGATTGTGGGAGGAAACCGCAGCATCCCACAGAAATGCGCACAGGCATGGGGAGAACGTGCAGACTCCACACAGTGATCCAATGGGTGGAATTGAACCAGGGTGCCTGATGCTGTGAGGCAGCAGTCCTAACCACTGAGCCACCATTCCTGAAAAGGTACAAAATATCAAGCAAATCGCTTTGTCTTTTGAATTTATTTTCACTTTTCAGAAGCCAAATATATGAACAGTTTGTTAAAGTGAACATTTTATTGGTTTTAACATTATAGCTGGAAAATTTAAATTAAAATGAAGACAAACTAACTCACTATATAAATGGACATTTAATTTCATTACATATTTTCCAGATGAAATATTCTCCATTAAGTAAAAAAACCTTACAAATATTACAAATCAAAATAGGAATGGGTATTGCGAAAAAAATAATTGAAATAAAAAGTAGATTATTATTTTGCAGGGGAATCCTTCAATGACTCATGAGTAACATTCAATTATTCTCCTTCAGTTATGCAATGTGCTGCTCTGTATTAACAGCATATTTTAAAGACTTAGATTGATATTAAATTTTGTCAGGAATGAAATGTGTAACCATGAATACAAAAATCTGCATATTTAAAGAAGTATGTACCTTTGAATAAGCTGCTAATTTTGCATTCCTACTCAGTGTACTCTGCAATCCCTCAGAGATTTTAAATTTCACTTGAGTTCAATTCTGATTTGTGCACAGAATAGCGACGTTCACTTCAGAAGACACATGGTTTATTTTATTTAAACATTTGAGGTATTTTCAACAGCATTTAACTGAACTAAATTTCACCTTCTAAAATGTTAGAATGGAAAACATGATTTCATTTAGTTTGGTATTCATGCTACATCTGGTTGAGTAAATGTTAGTTCACATTGTGGGCAAAAGCACGAGTCAGAGGTGCCTTTCTATTAAGCTACATTGTGTAATTGGTACCTATGTTAACAGGACTTTTCATTCTGTGTGTTTTCTTTTTTAGCTGTCATTTGTAATGATATCAAGTTGTTGGTTTGGTCTGTCTGAGGAAAAGCAATTATGCTGATTTTTTGACCCCCCCCAGCCAGAAGAACAACTCATCAGCTTTGGATTTGTCATCCTTTCATTGCGAGAGTGTCATTTAAATTATAGAAGCATAGAACACTGATTTCCTTCTGTCTCTGCTGTTTATCATTGAAAAGGGAAATGCTATTTTTAGCATTAACATAGTGTTCGTCGATGAATCTTCATCTGTAGCTTGGATCTGGCCATGCTGAGAAACCAGTAATTGCGACATTGTGGAATTTGAATATGTTACTGCAAGTGATTATCCTCACTGTCAATGGGGACTTTCTCTGCCTGTTTCTACATGTTCTGCTGCTCGGATTTCTTCTGAGACATGCATACCCTTTACCATAGCATGTAGCAGCACATTGTCATCAAATCGAAATTATTTCGCTTGCTTCATAAAACGAGCCAGTATTCCAATTTCTTGCTCAAGTATCCAGGATTTTAAAAGGCCACTGACTCAAACCTGCAACCGTGGAAATCTGCTGTACAAATAACACCTGATTTCTAACATAGTACTGCAGGTCTTCAAACAAGAAACCAAGGAGTTTTAACAGCACAATTGTCAAAACTGTCTTTTATTCTATACAACCTTGCAATTGGATATCTGGTGATCCCGCCATAATGTGGAATAGATTGCTGAGGAAAGGTGAGTCCTGTGTCATTTACTTTTCTTCTGGATATAAAAACAGCAAATGGATGACCTCGGGGATTAGCATGTAAACCTCAGTTTCTCTTTTTAATCCATTCATTGCCAATGGCAGTTGTAATGGGTTATATTTAAAGCTGACAATTACTGTGACGTATAAATACTATTCACTGCTGTCCAAGAGTGTGTTCTGCAGGCATTAATATGTTCCTCTTAACATGTTTTCTGAAGGTATATTTAATTATGCAAACTGTCTATTTACAGACCGAAAATTCTGAGTGGTGCCATCACCTTACTCACGATGGGGTGTCTGTTGGGTTAGACTTCTTGTCAGTACTTGATTTTTAAAAAATTGATACGATAAAATCCCCAAAGAATTTCGACTGATTTTAATTCTGGGATTTTGTGTGTTTTCGATGGTGAAAATATTGGTGCACCCTTTGAACTGAAGACATTGTGTTATTTTCCTTCATCAGCCGTATATTTTTCTGTACCTATTTCTTACTTTTCTACCGGTTAAGATCCAGTATCAGGTAATACAGAATTCAATCATGAAGAAAACTGTAGCTGACTTTCAAACAAAATCTTGCTATTTTAATAGTGAAATCTTCTATCACTGAAAAGCTGAAAAAAAAGCCAAGTTTTTGTCCGTTGTGGGCAAGTTAGATTAGATTAGATTACTTACAGTGTGGAAACAGGCCCTTCGGCCCAACAAGTCCACACCGACCTGCCGAAGCGCAACCCACCCATACCCCTACATATACCCCTTACCTAACACTACGGGCAATTTAGCATGGCCAATTCACCTGACCTGCACATCTTTGGACTGTGGGAGGAAACCGGAGCACCCGGAGGAAACCCACGCAGACACGGGGAGAACGTGCAAACTCCACACAGTCAGTCGCCTGAGGCGGGAATTGAACCCGGGTCTCTGGCGCTGTGAGGCAGCAGTGCTAACCACTGTGCCACCGTGCCGCCCACTTGCAAATAAATTGAAATCTGTGCAATATGTTATTTATAGTGTATTTTATAATGGATTTAAAACAGCATATCACTTTTTGAATTGATGAGTAGGTATGAAATTATTTCATTTAATGTTTGAAGACATTGCATGCATTTTTAAAGGCAAGATTACTTTTATGACCATCTTCTCCAATTTTTGAATAACCATATGCTGCCTTGTGATGAGCTAAATGATATATGGAATAGTCTGAAGCAGGCTGACAGCTTCCTGTGTTCATAGATGTAACTTCCTGGTTGAGTGCACTGCGCTGAAGCTCAGTAATGTATTAAAACTGATTATCTGCTCGCTATTTTCTGTCTTGAACAAGTGACAAAATAATAGAGATAGGGTCCTTTGAGCTCAGAGCTAAAATAAAAAAGTACCATAAATCTATTTTATCTTTTCCTCTAAGAGGCAAACAGCTTCTGACCTACTATCAGTTTTCAGTACAGTTGATTAAAAATAATATTTTGCTTTCTCTTATTGCAGTTGTGTGTATCTTTGTTACATACCCCCAAAGGCATTTTCTGTCATTGCACCATTGTCTTTAGTCATGAGAATGAAATGTTACAAACTCTGTGTATTTTTAAAGCTGCTGTACATTCTGCCGTATGATCGGTGAACAGAAGGTATGTTTTCTATGTATTTCTTCTGCCATAAGTTGGGTTAGGCCATTCAGCTCATCAAGTCTGCTCCGCCATTCAATCATGGCTGATAAGTTTCTCAACCCCATTCTCCCACTTTCTTCCCATAACCCTTAGTCCCCTTAATACTCAAGAACCAATTTATCTCATAAATATACTCAATGACCTGGCCAACACAGCCTTCTGTGGCAATGAATTCCATTGATTCACCACTATCTGGCTGAAGAAGTTTCTCCTTATATCCATTATAAAAGGTCTACCCTTTACTCTAAGGCTATGCCCTCGGGTCCTAGTCTCTCCTACCAATGAAAACATCTTCCCAATATCCACTCTGTCCAGGCCATTCAATATTCCATATGTTTCAATTAGATCCCCCCTCATCCTTCTAAACTCCATCGAGTGTAAAGCCAGATTCTGCAAATGTTCCTCAAAGATCAAACTGTTATTTGCTGGGGCCATTCTTGTGAACTTCCTCTAAACACATTCCAGGGCGAATACATCCTTTCTGAGATATGGAGCCCAAAACTGCATACATTACTCCAAAGGTGGCCTGACCAGAGCCTGATTAAAGCCTCAGAAGTACATCGAGAGCTCTTCAGGATATTCAAGACCCCTTAAAATAAATGCCATCACTGCATTTGTCTTTCTAAGTACTGACTCAACCTGTAAGTTTACTCTGAGAGAATCCTGGACAAGAATTCCCAATTCTCTTTGCACTTCAGACTTCTGAATTTTCTCCCCATTTAGAAAATAGTTCATGCCTCTATTCTCCCTCCAAAGTGCATGACCTCAGCTTTCTCATGTTGTACTCCATCTGCCACTTTTGCCCACTTTCCTGACCTGTCCAAATCCTTCTGCAGCCTTCCTTCCTCCTCAATACTACTGTCCTCTGCCAATTTTTGTATTGTTTTGAATACCCTTAGTTCCTTCATTGAGATCAATAATGCATAAAGTGAAAGGTTGTGATCCCAACTGAGCCTTGCGGAACACCACTTGTCACTGACTCCCATCCTGAAAAGGATCCTTTTATCCCCACTCTCTGCTTTCTGCCAGATAGCCAAACTTCTATCCGTGCTAACACCTTGCCTCTGACATCTTGGACCCTTACCTTACTCAGTAGCCTCCTGTGTGGCACCTTGTCAAAGGCCGCCTTGAAGTCCAGGTAGGTAACATCCATTGGCTATCCATGATCTAACCTGCTTGTTACTTCCTCAAAGGATTCTCTCAAATTTGTCAGGCATGACCTCCTCTTGATGAAGCCAAGCTGGCTTTGTCCTATTTTACATGCTACGAGAGTTTTCAGTCTGAAAGTGAGAATAGATATGATGAATTAACTCCTGGGAGTGCTCTGAGAATGTTCCAGGCCATCGATGCATAAACAAGGCTGATTCTTTATTACGTGGAAGAAACACAATATTGTTGAAGGCACATTATTTTCAATGAGATGCAAAATCAGCAGTCCTGTCTGCCTGTTGGAGTGATATACTTGACTCATTGGAAATATTTGAAGAAGAGCAGATATTTTCCCCACTGCTGTCTCCTCTTCCTTAATTAACATTGATTTAAAAAAAGACTGCACAATTGCCTGTATACTAACTGAATGGACTTTAAAAAGTAGTTTATTCTAATGACACAATAGGGTCTCGTATATAAGTTGGTATAAGTTGTTCCTTTTTAAGAGTTTCAATTTCCTTACCAGGTACAGTATAGGATGTGAAAATGAATTATTTTTCTAAACCTAACAATTTGACCGAAATGCTTTCTTTTTGCTGATATTTGGAGAAAGGTTTGAATTTTTTGAGGGCTTTCTGGCATAAACCCAACTATGACCTGTCTGATGAACATTCATGGTATATTAGCATTAAGTGGTCAGAACTATATAAAAGTTTAAATTTAATTTTTATTTCCAAGTTGTATATGTTAAGGATATTTTTAGTTTCGTTTTCATGCATGCATCTTACGTGAGGTTTTTAATCCAACCTTAAGATGAATAGTTTACTTTCAAAAATGAGTCAGAGAGAAATATAAAATCAAGCTGTTGCCTCACAACAATGCTTCTGATGGCTCACTGAGAGTGAGATAGAAACAGCTTCCATTTAGTGAGAGAACTATCCTGAAGTTGATTGTGTACTGGTTTCTTTCGGAAAGAAAGGGCCTAGCCAACCAGTAGTGCAGTCTAGCAGTCTTCACAACACTCATGGCAAAAGAGATAAGAACTGAAAGGCTCCAGAAACAGAAGGCTAAGGAAATGGGGTTTAAGGAACTCGCGTAAAGTAATAAATGAGACATATCAGTAGTTTATTTACAGGTCTCATGAAGAAGCATTAAAGAAGCTAGCATCAAGTTATTATGGAGGCTTGTCAGAAAAACAAACTGCATGAATTCATGTAAGATTCTGTTCATTGATTTTTTTTCAGATTAGAATGAGTCACAATAATTAGAATAATTAGAATCACATTATGGCATAGACAACACACAGGGGGCTAACACCTTCAACACATTACCTGGGCTGCCACCAATTGTTAAAGTTAATCCCAGAATGTAACTTTAAAAAAATGTTTTGTGATTTACTTATGAAAGAAGTGAAACTAACATGGTCATTCTAACAGATGAGAGACTTAACAAACCATCCAAGTATTTTTCAATGTATAATTTCAGTTACATCACACTGTAAACTTTTGCTATAAATTCTGTGTCTTACAATTGTGTAGTCCACAATCACCTGATGAAGGAGCAGCGTTCCAAAAACCAGTGCTTCCAATTAAACCTGTTGGACTATAACCTGGTGTTGTGTGTGTTTTTTAACTTTGTACACCCCAGTCCAACACTGCCATCTCCAAATCATAGGTGTATTTGAGCTAACTGAGAGCAATATTAAATTGGAAACAAGGTGAACCTGCACAGAGGTTTGTGTAACCATGAGGAAAAAAAACTTGAGTTTTTATTCCTGGTATTTGCAATAACTCCATTTCAAATAATTCATAGATGATATAAAATAGCTTTCTTCATTTTACATTTACTCAACTCTGTTCTTTTGTTAAAATATACATTTGCAGCTTTTTTTTATGAGTATTTGACATGATTGAAAAACCTGTTAGAATTTTTTGAAGATGGAATTAGCGGAATAGATGAGGGGGGAAGCAATTGGGATTGGTGTATTTGGTATTTGAGGTGACTTTTGCAAGCATCTGATACCAGGAATTAGTAAACAATTTAGATCACATGGGAATGGAGGTAATAGAGGTAATATATTGGCGCGAATTGAGAATTTATTGACAGAAAACATAAGGACTAAAGCAGATATTCTCAGGTTAAAACAGGAAGTGTAGGAGAAACTCAGCAGATCCGATAGCTTTTCTGAAGAGAGAAATAGAATTAATGTTACAAGTCCAGTCTAACTCCTTCAATTCCAAAGGATACAGTGGAATGCAAACTGTACAGATTTTTACGTTTGTTTCATTTGTTTTGCTACATCCTTAGATTAGCAGGTTATAACTAGTGAGGTGTCACAATGATCAGTGCTTGGCCCTTGCTATTCACAATCTGCATCAATGATTTGGGTGTGGGGACCGAATGCAATGTTTCTATGTTTTCAGATTACACAAAACTAAGAGGAAATGTAAATAGTGTGGAGGATGCAAAGAAGTTGCAAGAGGATTTAGGCAGGCTAAATGAATAGTCAAGTAGGTGGAATGTAACATGGGTCAACATGAAGCTATCCACTTTGGCAGGAAAAGTAGAATTTTGAAGTGTTCCTTTAAATTGTGATAGATTCAGAAGTGTTGATATGCAAAGGGACCTGGGTGTCCTTATTCATAAATAACTACAAGTTAACCTGCAGGTGAAGCAAGCAAATAAGAAGGAAAGTGGGATGTGGCCTTTATCACAAGGGTATTAGAATCTGAATGCAGCAGTGAAGTATTCCTGCTGCAAATCTGCAGTGTCTCAGTGTGAGATTGCACCTGGAATATTGCTTCCTGTTATGGTCTCCTTACCCAAGAAGGGACATGTCTTCCATTGAGGGAGGGCAGCAAAGGTTCACCACATTGTATAACCCTGTCATTCCAGGAATCAATGAGGAAAGATTGAGGAAAATGTATTCATAATTTTCAGAAATGAGAACAGTGACAAATGTTTGCATGGATCATGAGGAAAGATGCAGGAAGGATATTTCCCCTGGCTGGGGCTCTGATATCAGGTGCCATTCCCAGAACAATGACTAGGCCAGGTAGGACTGTGGTGAGGAGGAATTCTTCACTCAGGCAATGAACCTGTGGAACCCTCTACCCCAGAGGGACGATTCTGCAGTTGAGAATAACCGAGACTGAGATCGATAGGTTGATATGTATTGAAGTTGTCAAAGGGTTTTGCTGGAAGAATGGCATTGAGGTAGAAGATCAACCAATTTGAATGTTGGAGCAGGTTTGAGAAGCTAAAGGAACTACTCCTCTCCTGTTTCCAATGGATGTGAATAAAAATAGAGTTGGCAAGCGAGCAAACTTGAGGGAAAACAGTGCCAGTCTCCAAAGATAAAATCAGTGGTGGGGAATCAGAAAGGAAGCAATATGAGGATGCATCAACCAAAAGAAAGGGCAATCTGTGGCTTTTAAACAATGTTTCGTAATTCTGGATTCACGCTGAAGAGGATACAACCTTTCTGTGTCCATTCAGGATCTTTTGCGCTCAAATTATTCCATGTTCTCAACTCCAGTGGAAATGAGCCCAGCCTGTCAAACTTTCTGTGATAAGACTATTCCAGGTATCTATCGAATACTCTTCCTCTCAATTGCCTCCAAACACACAGTATTCAGGATTTGGTCTTAGCAGTTTTGTGAATAACTGAAGCATAGCATCCATGAAGCATTCCAGTAGGCTTCTTAATTACTTGTTGTATTTACATACTAACATATTGTCCCTCATACACGAGAATATCTGGTTCATAGAATTGTTAGGGTGCAGGAAGAGGCTATTCAGCCCATTGAATCTGCACTGGCTATGTGAACATTTCAACTTAGTGTCAGTCTCTTATTTTTTTAAATCTTTGGTGCGGACTTCATTATTTTCTCTCTTACTCTGACTCTACCTTTGATCTTCCTATTCTGGATTTTCAAACTGTATGCCTCTTCAGCATATTGTGCACCATTTTGTTATAATTCTAATATTCTCTCCTGGTTTTCTTATATCTGCTGAATTTGTTTAACATCTCCCCAACAACACGAGCAAAAATGCTCCACAAGGAACTCGACATGACTCTGTTCAGAAGCAACCCATCGGATTTGTAGAGATCCTATCTCCCCCCGAGCTGTCCCTGATCGGTCTTATCTTGCTATTTCTGTACTCAGTTGCATATGGCATTGGGAATAATCAGAGCTCACCATGTTAGAAGTTCGACTTATTAATTTTCTACCTAGCTCCGTAAATCCTGATTGTTGGACCGCATCCCACACATGGACCATAATGGCTAGCTGTTTGTCTTTTCTCTGAAGAATGTCCTGCAGCCATTCTGTGTCATGTCTTACCCTTTAATATTCTGTTCAGAGTCTTGGTCATCCTGCAACTATGTAATGTCAGTTTAATCTTCTTGGTTTGCCTCTACCTCTGTTGTCAATTCCAGCCACTTGGTTGTGAATGCAATGTGTGTTCAGTTTGAGTACAATATCTTTGCCTGTTGAACATTTCTCCACAGTTTGAGGCAATTATCACTGCCCCTTGTTTCTGCCAACATCGAGTTTCACTCACTACTTTTCCTTGAACTATCACTAGTTTTCTTTCTCTCCTATCTGAATTACCCCTCAAGGTTTCCACTCCCCTGCCCCTGGAGACCTCTTGATGGCACCAGCAAATCTCTCTGTGGGGATATTGATCCAGTTAACATGTAACCAGTCCTCCTGGTATAGATCTCACCTGACCAAGAACAGGTCCCAACACCTCGGAAATCTGAAATCCTCCCTCCTGGAGCATTTCTCCAGTTATGCATTTATTTTTCTCCGTCTTCCTATTCCTGTACTCACTAGCACTTGGAGTATTTCTGAGAATCAGCATTTGGAGTAGTCCTCAGATTACTACCTTTAACATCCTGCTTTAACATCTCTTTCCTGACTCTCTCAAAAATGTTTTAAGGACTTCATCCTCTTTCTCCCAACAACAGAAGCCATCACTTCTGGCAGTTCACCATTTTGTATCAGAATGCAGAGCAGTTGCTCAGCGACATCCTTGATCCAGGTTTCAGGGAAGCAACATTCAATCCTGGAATCAAGTCTACATCTGCAGAAACATTGTTCTTTTTCCCTATTGAATCCCGAACTAATCTTCCTGTCCTCTGCGACTGAGCCACATGTGGTGCCAGAGACTTGGTTTAGCCTATATTTCTCTATTGCCTTCACCACTATCCAAACTGGAAAACCAGTTAATAAGTGCAATGGACTGAGGATGCTCCTAACTACCTGTCAGGT
This sequence comes from Chiloscyllium plagiosum, assembly GCF_037043375.1. NCBI lineage: Eukaryota > Metazoa > Chordata > Chondrichthyes > Orectolobiformes > Hemiscylliidae > Chiloscyllium > Chiloscyllium plagiosum. The sequence continues at coordinate 47,121,681 of NW_028270145.1, forward strand.
CCTCTGAGACTGTTTTGACTGCCACCCATTCTCTTTCTGCTTGCACTCTCTCAACCTGAGATGTGACTATCTCTCTAAACATGAACTCCATTTATTTCTCAGTCACATAGATGTGCTGCAGTAATGCTAACCATCACATGAGTTCTGAAGCTGGTAAACATGTGATTTTCTCTCTAACAAAAAGCATGTGACTTCCTGTATGTCACAGGTTGTATGTTCCATGTGGCCAGGCTGCCAGGTCATGCTTTATCTTAACTTGACAGACTATTTATTAGTGTAAACTGGAGGCTAGAAAGTAGAATTGCCCACCGCCAGTTTCTTCTTCTATTTCAACATCACCTTTTATTCCTGGTGTCAGATTTGGAGCTCTGCCTGAATCGCACTCCTGCCAGCAGCTTTTATGCTCAATTCAACTCTCGCTCCTTCTTGTCATTTTCCAGTTGTCTACTTAATTATTTTACTTGTGATTTTTTTTTAAACCAATGTCTCTCCTCACACCCACTTAACATACTGTTTTAAATTTTATCAAAACAGTACAACTTAAAAAAACAAAATGGTAGATAGTACAGCTTTTTATTTGTTTCATTCTTGGATATCGTAATTTAAATGTAGTTGCTAGAGGATTATTTAGCTTCAATTTATTTTTCCATTTTCTAATTTTCAGCTATTTACAAACAGTCCCTCAGAATAGTTAACCCACAACCCAATGTGATATATTTCTTTAATTGTTTTCCAAACAGATTAAGTTCATGAAGTCTTGCTGCTTTAAGCCTCTTGTGTCTGGTAGTATTTTCCTTTGGCTTTCTTTCTCCTGACTCCCTGCTGCTGGTTTTATCTGTGTCGTAACAGCAAAGTTTTTCCATGGCTTGGTTCCCACTCTGAACAAATGCATATTGGCTGCGATTAACAAATTTCGGATCAGTGGTGCTGGAAGAGCACAGCTATTCAGGCAGCATCCGAGGACAGGCAAAATCGACGTTTCGGGCAAAAGCCCTTCATCAGGAATAAAGGCAGAGAGCCTGAAGCGTGGAGAGATAAGCTAGAGGAGGGTGGGGGTGGGAGAGAGTGGCATAGAGTACAATAGGTCAGTGGGGAAGGAGATGAAGGTGATAGGTCAGGGAGGAGAGGGTGGAGTGGATAGGTGGAAAAGGAGCTGGGCAGGTCGGACAAGTCCGGACAGGTCCGCCACCTCCAAACAGACCCCACCACCAGGGATATATTTCCCTCCCCACCCCTCTCCGCCTTCCGCAAAGACCGTTCCCTCCGTGACTACCTGGTCAGGTCCACGCCCCCCTACGACCCACCCTCCCATCCTGGCACTTTCCCCTGCCACCGCAGGAACTGTAAAACCTGCGCCCACACCTCCTCCCTCACCTCCATCCAAGGCCCCAAAGGAGCTTTCCACATCCATCAAAGTTTTACCTGCACATCCACTAATATCATCTATTGTATCCGTTGCTCCCGATGCGGTCTCCTCTACATTGGGGAGACTGGACGCCTCCTAGCAGAGCGCTTTAGGGAACATCTCCGAGACACCCGCACCAATCAACCACATCGCCCAGTGGCTCAACATTTCAACTCCCCCTCCCACTCTGCCGAGGATATGGAGGTGCTGGGCCTCCTCCACCGCCGCTCCCTCACCACCAGACGCCTGGAGGAAGAACGCCTCATCTTCCGCCTCGGAACACTTCAACCCCAGGGCATCAATGTGGAGTTCAACAGTTTCCTCATTTCCCCTTCCCCCACCTCATCCTAGCTTCTAACCTCCAGAAACTCGATCCCCTGACCTGTCCGGACTTGTCCGACCTGCCCAGCTCCTTTTCCACCTATCCACTCCACCCTCTCCTCCCTGACCTATCACCTTCATCTCCTTCCCCACTGACCTATTGTACTCTATGCCACTCTCTCCCACCCCCACCCTCCTCTAGCTTATCTCTCCACGCTTCAGGCTCTCTGCCTTTATTCCTGATGAAGGGCTTTTGCCCGAAACGTCGATTTTGCCTGTCCTCGGATGCTGCCTGAATTGCTGTGCTCTTCCAGCACCACTGATCCAGAATCTGGTTTCCAGCATCTGCAGTCATTGTTTTTACCTCTGCAATTAACAAATGTCAAAGAAAATGTGTGATGTTGATGATTAAGAAACCGCTGCAAGTTCATGTTTTACTTGCAATTACTGACTTTACGATTTAACCATTTTGAATTTCCTTTAACTGATGGAAATAAACATGAGCTGTTATCCATGGGGTCACCTTCAATGAATATGTTTGGTTTGATTATTTTACGATTAATTTTGAATGTTATTAACATCACATATCAAGTGCTAAATAGCATAGATATGTATGACTGGTTTGAACTACTTTTCTTGCAATTAAAATGATGTGTTTTATGAGTGTTTAGCAAAACAGTATTTCTGACAGTATCAGAAGAAATACAGGAATTAATAATTTTATTTATTTTTTCTGAATTTGCATGTACTTGTTTTTCAATTTGCATTTGATTAAATATTTTATCTTATAACTTAAAGTGAAAGGATTTATATTTTTTTAAAAACTAATTGAAATCTATTGAATTAACCAGTTTTAAAATGTTTACATTAAATTGTAATATTTAAGTTAATTTGCATTGTAATATTTAGGCTAGTTTGCACAATTTTATTGTTTGATCAGTAAAGCTATATAACGATAAGCTTGGTTGAAATTATTAATACAGAAAAACAATGCCTACAAAGTCATTCCTGCAGTCCCTGGGGTATTAGGTGCAACTATGTGGTTTAAAAGCATGAAATTAGTTTTACATGGAGCACATTTTTCTCATTTATTTTTGTGGTAATGGTCAATTTATGGTTCACTGCAGTGTTGCCGACTTTTGTTGGACTTGAATAACTTGTGCTAAGGTGATCTTCTGAGATAGAAACTAAATTGCACCCCAGAGAGAGGACTGCATCACTGACCACAGAAAGGAATAAGTTAGTTAGGCACAATTTATCATTTCCAAAGAAGCATAATTTTTATTTGCGTGTTTGTGGTAGAAGATTATGGAGTATTTTGCATATTTGACATAGGAAGTTTAGCTTTCACATTCATGTTGTTACTGAATCATTCCTGTTTGCTGCAGTGGGTTGAATATTGAAGGGGTGTAGATTGAAATTTCCCTTGTGCAAATAAAGCCCTAGATATAACAAATCAATCTCCATTTTTTTCATCACAGGTATGCTGCAAAAAATGACGGAAGCTTTTACTTATGTATATGCATATTGATTATTTCAGTTTTATATTTTACAACATTCTTGTGGGCAACTCAATTCCCTTACCTGTCAGAGCCTTTGCCTTTTCCCAAAACTTACTGATTTCTAAAATCACTCTGCCTGATGAATAGATCTTGTCTAATGATTGTACAGTATATAGTTATTGAGCTTCTCCCATGCCTACATGAATATGCTATGGAACAGATACTAAAAAATCATATTTAGTTCACAATTGATGGACATTTATTTATAAAAGGCATGCAGATGTATAAGTAATGATCTTTTTAATATAGTTATGTATTTACAATGATGCCTTTCTACTTAGCTGTTAATATAGAACAGATTGGCACAGAAATTACAACTGTGGCCCAGCTGTAATTATGGTCAACATTGAACATCTCCACTCCACCGTGTTGATGGTGAAAGATTCACTGACAGTAATGCAGTTATGTGAGAGGATTTAGATGTGAACATTACCCTGAGAAACTCTTGCAGTAATCTTCTGAGGTGATTAGCTAACCGCATACATCTTGATTATCTTGGAGAGCATTTTGTCCCTCGTTCCCATTTCATCAACTGTTATCATTTGCCACTAAATGTCACCTTGATGTTGAAGGAGCACGATTTTCATCTCAACTTGGAATGTAGCTCTTTTGTCCATATGTGGTCCATATAAGATTAGCATCCGGCTGAACAAAATGAGACAGTGGTGACCAGTGTTCCCTGTAAATCCTTTTACCTTCACACATATCTCTGGGGTCCATGTGTGTTGTGGCTTCTGGAGGGAGAAACCAATCATAAGTACACCAATTGATGTTGGAGACCAGGTTATTGCTCAGTAAGTGCCACTTGGTTGGACTGTCAATGATACTTTCTGGTCTTTTCATGGTTGGTCCAAATGGATTGGATCATCTTGGGTGCCACAAAATTATAATTTGATGATCCTTATGTTTTAGGTGTATAACGTCAGTTTGGGAAGTGGAGTTTTTATATATAGAGAAACCTGGTTTGAGGGACTGAACACACCTGAAGCCATTGCTGCTCAACAGATAGCCTGTGTATATTTAGTAAGGTCAAAAACAACCAATGGCCCCACTTTGAGTTTCTTGGTGGACTTGGTGGATTTATACAATTATTTTCATAAGTGTTTTAAATTATTCATATCATTTTCCAAAATAAAGAGAATGCTTGAGCATATGAGATCATGAGTTGGAATCTCTCTGTCAGGGATATCACAGGGTGCTCTGTTATGGGGATAGATTGCAGGGAGGTGATTTGGTATTACAGAACCGGGAAGCAACTGTAAAATGTAGAGAGGTAATTCATTTGAAGCAAAAGGCTATCAGAAATTGGTTGTGTTTTCTGATTTTTGGACTCACCAAGCATCGAAGCTGCAGATGCATGCCCTGAGGTCAGGTATCCACAACAGTGAGTTGCTCGACACTTCAGCTCCGAGTGGAACGGCCCCATGAAATCTCATACATTTGAGAATAGCAACAACACCATGGAAAATCGAAGGAAGTTTCTAAGAGCTATGGCAACATTTGGCTGGAAATGGGCTTCCGAAAGGCACTTGATAAAGTGCCACACAACAGATTTGTCAGCAAAATTAGAGTGTACGGAATAAGGATAGGACAGTAGTAGCATGGGTAAGCCATTGATTGATTGACGACGACCACAGAAAACTGATGAAGGTTTGATTCTCAGAATGGTAGGATATCAGAATGATAGAGTATTCTCCAGTGGGCAATGTTAGGACCTGATTTTCCTGACTTGATGGGCCCACAATAAGCAGGGTAATGCATGGCTGACTACATACTTTGCAGAGCTCATTGACTTAGTTTCCACATTCTTAAACAGCTCACTCCATGCCACGTTGCTGGGCAAGCTCCCAATGACAAGCATTCTGCATGCTGAAGGTTCACTCTGGTTATTATAATTAAGCTGGCCCGAGTAATTTGGTTGAGGTCAGCACAGGGTGAAACTTTTGATACAATCTCATTTCAGGTGGGTCTGATGCCAGGTCTAATAATCTTAGTTTGTTCGTCCAGTACTCCTACATTGCTCATGCATGTAAAGGTCACAATGTTATTAACCTGCTTTGCTTCAATTTAATTTCATGAACCAATGGGCATCAGCCAGGCATGCACTGCACATTGTACACCTCAAATTAATGAAGTTTTTGTGAAGTAAAGTTATTTCTATATTTGGTTTCCTGCTCTTGGAAATCACAATGGCTTAAATGTAACTCTTTTTAAATATTGACTTTGCTTGTTCCATGAAACATTAGCAAGTTTTGAATATGGCACTTATCTGAGATTGTTTTCAAAGCATTTCTCAAAATGTACTTTATTATTGAGTATCTATTACCCCCAGGTCATTCAGAATTAATAGGCTTTAATTTTATGCTGTTCTCTAATGTTTAATGCTTTATTTTAAAGCAGGCAACTGTTTGCTATTAGCTGCCACATAAACTATCACACTATATTGAACTGGATGAATCAGAAGCTTTTGTCTTGCCTTTCATTTTCAAATGCTTGTTTGTATGTTCATTTAGCATTATAGACTGCATATCATTTAGCACTTTATATCCCCACACTTTTAAATTAATTCACTGCAACAAACTGGGATGCCAAAACTCAGAACAATCACTGTTTTCTGTTTAATTTTGTGCACATTGATAAACAAATCCTGATTCCAAACATTTGAGTCAACCATCAGTTCCAGTATTGGTCATTTCGAGACCATTTACTTTGATTTGTTAAGATACACAGGGCTCAGAAGATGCCTCTCAATTTGAAAAAGCAGGCAACTTCCGTACAAGAAGGACAGATTGCACCTAAATTGGAAGAGGACTAATATACTGGCAGGGAAATTTGCTAGAACTGCTTGGGAGGATTTAAACTAGTAAGGTGGGGGGATGGGACCCAGGGAGATAGTGAGGAAAGAGATCGATCTGAGATGAGTACAGCTGAGAACAGAAGTGAGTCAAACAGTCAGGGCAGGCAGGGACAAGGTAGGACTAATAAATTAAACTGCATTTATTTCAATGCAAGGGGTCGAACAGGGAAGGCAGATGAACTCGGGGCATGGTTAGGAACATGGGACTGGGATATCATAGCAATTACAGAAACATGGCTCAGGGATGGGCAGAACTGGCAGCTTAATGTTCCAGGATATAAATGCTACAGGAAGGATAGAAAGGGAGGCAAGAGAGGAGGGGGAGTGTCATTTTTGATAAGGCATAGCATTACAGTTCTGCTGAGGGAGGATATTCCCGGAAATACATCCAGGGAAGTTATTTGGGTGGAACTGAGAAATAAGAAGCGATGATCACATTATTGGGATTGTATTATAGTAGTCAGAGGGAAATTGAGAAACAAACTTGTAAGGAGATCTCAGCGATCTATAAGAATAATAGGGCGGTTATGGTAGGGGATTTTAACTTTCCAAACGTCGACTGGGATTGCCATAGTGTTAAAGGTTTAGATGGAGAGGAATTTCTTAAGTGTGTACAAGACAACTTTCTGATTCAGTATGTGGATGTACTGACTAGAGAAGGTGCAAAACTTGACCTACTCTTGGGAAATAAGGCAGGGCAGGTGACTGAGGTGTCAATGGGGGAGCACTTTGGGGCTAGCGACCATAATTCTATTCGTTTTAAAATAGTGATAGAAAAGGATAGAGCAGATCTAAAAGTTGAAGTTCTAAATTGGAGAAAGGCCAATTTTGACAGTATTAGGCAAGAACTTTCGAAAGCTGATTGAAGGCAGATGTTCGCAGGTAAAGGGACGGCTGGAAAATGGGAAGTCTTCAGAAATGAGATAACAAGAATCCAGAGAAAATATATTCCAGTCAGGGTGAAAGGGAAGGCTGGTAGGTATAGGGAATGCTGGATGACTAAACAAATTGAGGGTTTGGTTAAGAAAAAGAAGGAAGCATATGTCAGGTAGAGACAGGATAGATCGAGTGAATCCTTAGAAGAGTATAAAGAAAGTAGGAGTATACTTAAGAGGTAAATCAGGAGGACAAAATGGAGACTTGAGATAGCTTTGGCAAATAGAATTAAGGAGAATCCAAAGGAATTTTACAAATATATTAAGGACAAAAGGGTAACTAGGGAGAGAATAGAGCCCCTCAAAGATCAGCAAGGCGGCCTTTGTGTGGATCCACAAAAAATGGGGGAGATACTAAATGAATATGTTGCATCAGTATTTACTGAAAAAAAGGATATGGAAGATATAGACTGTAGGGAAATAGATGGTGACATCTTGCAAAATGTCCAGATTACAGAGGAGGAAGTGCTGGATGTCTTGAAACGGTTAAAGGTGGATAAAGCCCCAGGACCTGATCAGGTGTACCCTAGAACTCTGTGGGAAGCTAGAGAAGTGATTGCTGGGCCTCTTGCTGAGATATTTGTATCATTGATAGTCACAGGTGAAGTGCCGGAAGACTGGAGGTTGGCTAATGTGGTGCCACTGTTTAAGAAGGGCGGTAAAGACAAGCCATGGGACAATAGACCGCTGAGCCTGACCTCGGTGGTGGGCAAGTTTTCGGAGGGAATCCTGAGGGACAGGATGTACATGTATTTGGAAAGGCAAGGACTGATTCGCGATAGTCAACATGGCTTTGTGCTTGGGAAATCATGAGTCACAAACTTGATTGAGTTTTTTAAAGAAGTAACAAAGACGATTGATTAGGGCAGAGTAGTAGATGTGATCTATATGGACATCAGTAAGGCGTTCGACAAGGTTCCCCATGGGAGACTGATTAGCAAGGTTAGATCTCATGGAATTCGGGGAGAACTAGCCATTTGGATACAGAACTGGCTCAAAGGTAGCAAACAAAGGATGGTGGTGGAGGGTTGTTTTACAGACTGGAGGCCTGTGACCAGTGGAGTGCCACAAGGATTGGTGCTGGGCCCTCTACTTTTTGTCATTTACATAAATGATTTGGATGAGGGCATAAGAGATACAGTTAGTAAGTTTGCAGATGACGCCAAAATTGGAGGTGTAGTGGACAGCAAAGAGGGTTTCCTCAGATTAAAACAGGATCTGGACCAGATGGGCCAATGGACTGAGAAGTGGAAGATGGAGTTTAATTCAGATAAATGCGAGGTGCTGCATTTTGGGAAAGCAAATCTTAGCAGGACTTATACACTTAATGGTAAGGTCCTAGGGAGTGTTGCTGAACAAAGAGACCTTGGAGTGCAGCTTCATAGCTCCTTGAAGGTGGAGTCGCAGGTAGATAGGATAGTGAAGAAGGCGTTTGATCTCTTTTCCTTTATTGGTCAGAGTATTGAGTACAGGAATTGGGAGGTCATGTTGCGGCTGTAAAGGACATTGGTTAGGCCACTGTTGGAATATTGCGTGCAATTCTGATCTCCTTTCTATCAGAAAGATGTTGTGAAACTTGCAAGGGTTCAGAAAAGATTTACAAGGATGTTGCCAGAGTTGGAGGATCTGAGCTACATGGAGAGGTGAACAGGCTGGGGCTGTCCTCCCTGGAGCGTCGGAGGCTGAGGGGTGACCTTATAGAGGTTTACAAAATTATGAGGGGCATGGATAGGATAAATAGACAAAATCTTTTCCCTGGGGTGGGGGAGTCCAGAATTAGAGGGCATAGGTTTAGGGTGAGAGGGGAAAGATATAAAAGAGACCTAAGGGGCAACGTTTTCACGCAGGGGGTGGTACGTGTATGGAATGAGCTGCCTGAGGAAGTGATGGAGGCTGGTACAATTGCAACATTTAAGAGGCATTTGGATGGGTATATGAATAGGAAGGGTTTGGAGGGATATGGGCCGGGTGCTGGCAGGTGGGACTAGATTGGGTTCGGATATCTGGTCGGCATGGATGGATTGGACCGAAGGGTCTGTTTCCATGCTGTACATCTCTATAACTCTATGACTATGGCTACATGCCTGTCAGAGGGATCCTGACCATTCTTTGCTCACTATATCAGGCCCAGATACTTTGGTGAGTGAAAGTTACTGACTAGGAAAATGTGAAATTTGATTGAAGATCTTAAAAATAATGCACACTTTTTGCACTGATTTAAAATTGACAGTGTAAATCCGTTGTGTCTGATCTAACAGAAATGATGTTAACTGAAGGGAGTGGGTGAGGTGCCAAAGACCTGTTAACATTGTCTCACGATTAGACAAAAGGAGGTAGGGAAAGACCACTTGGCTTTCCAGGCAGGGATGTGAGCGGAAAGAACTCCGAGAGTCACATTATGTCTGCACTTTGAAATATGTGGATTAATCATGTATAGTCAGCATGGGTTTGTTCAGGAAAGTTGTATTTACAGACAAAATCAAGTCTTTTGAGGAGATCATCTGGAGTGTTGATGTGGGGAATGCATGTGATATGATCTGCACTTTCAAGCAAGGCTTTTGATAAGATCCCTTAAGATTTGTCAAGAATGTAAGAGCCGATCAGATCCAAGGCAAAGTCGTATGTTGGATCCAAAATTGACTGACAGGCAGGAGCAGAGGAGATGGTAAAGGGCTGTTTCTGTGATTTGGAAGTCTATTCCCTGTGAGTATGCACAGGGCTCAGTCCTTTCTGTTTATGATATACATTAATGATTCGGACTTAAATATAGAGGGAATGATGAAGAAGTTAATGGATAAAGTTGGTAGCGTGATAAACAGTGAAGAGGGTAGTAATAAACTGAAGGAAGATCAACAGATTGATCAGGTGGGCAGAACAGTGGCAACTGGAATTCAACCTGGGAAAGTGCAAGGTCATGTACTTGGTGAGGGCTGACTGGCAGGGGAATACATGTTGAACGGCAAGCCTTTGGGAAGCAGAGCACTGGGGGGACCATTTTGGGCATATTCACAGATCCCTGAAGGTTGCAGGGCAGGTCGGTAAAATGGTTAAGGAGGCATATGGGAGACTTGTCTCTACTTGCCAAAGGTGGAAAAGTACAGACCAATTGGCCTCGCCTCTGTCATGGGTAAGATGCTTAAATCCATTGTGAAGGATGAGATTGCAGAATACTTGCAAGTGTATGGTAAAATAGGGCAAAGTCAGCATGGTTTCATCAATGGGAGTTTATGTATGACAAATCTGCTAGAATTCTTTGAGGAAGTAACGAGCAGGTTAGACCAAGGAGAGCCAATGGATATTATCTGACTGAATTTCAAAATGGCCTTTGGCAAGAGGCCACACAGGAGACTACTCAGTAAGATAAGGATCCATGGTGTCAGAGGCAATGTGTAACATGGATAGAAGCTTGGCTGTCTGGCAGAAAGCACAGAATGGAGGTAAAAGGGCCCTTTTCAGGATGGCAGCTGGTGACCAGTGGTGTTCTGCAAAGCTGAGTGCTGGGACCACAACTTTTCACTTTATACATTAACGATTCAGATGAAGGAACTTAGAGCATTCTGGCTAAGTTTGCAGATGGTACAAAGATTGGTAGAGGGACAGGTAGCACTTAGGAGGCAGGAATGCTGCAGAAGGATTTGGACAACTTAGGAAAATGGGCAAAATACTGATAGATGGAGTACAACATGAAAAAGCTGAGGTCATGCACTTTGGTCAGGAGAATGGATGCATGGACTATTTTCTAAATGAGAAAATTCAGAAGTCTGAAGTGCAAAGAGACTTTGAAATTCTAGTCCAGGATTCTCTCAAGGTAAACTTGCAGGTTGAGGCAGTAGTTAGGAATGCAAATGCAATAATGGCATTTATTTCAAGAGCACTTGAATATAAGAGCAGGGATGTACGTCTGAAACTCTATAAGCTTCTGGTCAGACCAGATTTGGAGTATTGTGCACAACTGTGGATCCCGTATCTCAGGAATGATGTACTGGCCCTGGAGTGTATTCAGAGAAGGTTCACAAGAATGGTCCCAGGAATGAAAAGCTTAACATATGAGGAACGTTTGAGGACTCTGGGTGTTGATGGAATTTACAAGGATGAGGGGGGATCTAATTGAAACATGCAGAATACTGAAAGGCTTGGATAGAGTAGATGTTAAGATGTTTCCATTAGTAGGAGAGACTCTGACCTGAGGGCATAGCCTTAGAGTAAAGGGCAAACCTTTAGAGCGGAGATAAGGAAAATTTTCATCAGCCAGAGAGTGGCAAATCTATGGAATTCATTGTCACAGAAGGCTGTGGACACTAGGTCATTGAATTTATTTAAGACTGAGATAGATTCTTGAGGATCAAGGGTTATGGGGAGTTAACGGGAGAATGATTGAATGGCTTAGCAGATTTGATCGCCTAATTTCTGCTCCTATGTTTTATGGTCTTATGACTTATTAGCTGAAGCAGAGAATACAAGACCAGAGAAGTTACACTGAAACTGTACAAAAGGCTCATTCAGTCACAGTTGGAGTATTCTGTGCAGTTCTGATGATCGCATTCTAGGAAGTGTGTGATTACACTAGAAACAGTGTAGAGGAGATTTACTAGGATAGGGCCTGGCAGAGAGCATCTGAACCATGAGGAAAAGTTGGATCGACTGGGATTGTTTTCCTTTGAGCACTAAGGGTTGAGAGGGGTCCTTATGTGTGTATAAGATTATTTGGGGCATAGATAGGGAGGATAGGAAGGCACTTCTTCCACTCGGAGAGGGGTCAGTAATTGGGGAGGGGGAGTGCATACATTTAAAGTAAGTGGAGAGCCAAGGAGAAACCTTTGCATCCACAGTTTGGTGGGGGATCTGGAACCTGCTGCTTATAAGGGTGGTTAACTCAAAAACAAAACTCCTAGCATTTGAGGAGTGATCACTTGCATTGCCTCAGCTTCCAGAGCTATGTGACAAGAGGTGAAAATTGGGTGAATGGTCTTTTGTTCTGTCAACGTCTGAGTAGACTAAATCAGTGCATTGTTAAATCTGGTTTGCAGAGTCATACCCTTTTTTTTGGCAGGTTGACGGGTAGGGAACCCTGTGAAATGTCATGGGCACGTGCTTGCCTCTGCCCTGCTACAATTTTACCAGCGTCGCGGGAATTGTCATGACACTCAGTGACTAATTGACATATTCAAGTATATTCTTAGGTGCAGTAGTTGGTACCAGTCTGGACAGTCGGGAAATTCCCCCAGAATGGAACAAGATCTAGACTGGTCTACAATAACATATTCTAGATTTATAACTGCAGTGTAAGTATATCCTTCTATGCTTATAACCCAGTGATGAGTGTTTTCTATTGGGGCTTAAACCTTTTTGCTAGTAATTTTTTTTTTGGAGAAATCTTTTTGTGTGTCTAGATTTGCTTGAGATTAATTGGGTTTCATGAGTTCTACTCTCTGAGTTAAATACTTGTTTTCACCTCCAGCTTCTCAGTGCTTCAAAGACTGGATTATTTCAGCTGCTCGACCTTTTATATCGTTAAAAAGCTTAATTCTGTGAATCTCTTCATATTTGAGAGCTTCAAGTCCCTAGATCCCATCCTGATTATTCTTCCTTGAACTCTGAGGAGGGTATTGACTTTTTTTTACAAAGCCTGAGGTTGAGATTGAGACTTTCTGAGCAATCACATACACAATTCCTCTGTTGGTTTTGGCTTTTGGTGAGTTCATAACATCATCTAAGATATCATTATTATCATTTTAAGAAATGTCAAAATGTTCAAAGTAATCCTTAAAGCCTCAACTGGAGTCACCTTTGAGCCTGATCTGTACCTCTCTATTCCTATGTATATCTATCTTGTCTCAATAATTTATGTACATAAAGGGCAGCCATATTTTGGAGAACTCAGAAGAGTAAAGGAGGATGGAAATAGTCTCACCTGCTATGTGGTCCATGCAAAGCAGGGCGTAGTCAGAGTTTGCTGTAATTCGCATCAATCAGGCACCAAACAGCTCAATTTTAATGAACACATCAATTTCCCTGTTTGCTTATCATTAAAATACTTCTGTCTAACCGTGATAAATACCTGTGTGTAAATGTGATACTAACAGACTCCATTGAAGATGAAAATTAGTTTTGATTCAGAATTGTAGAAAATTTGGTTATGGATTTGATTGTTTACAATGCCTGATGGAAAATATAAACAGCATGAAACTTTAATCTACTGTTACCATATTTTAGACAGAGACTGATATGACATTGAGGTCCTGTGCATGATGGGGCAAATATCATTCAAATATTTGAAAAACATACCTGAAGTACCTGACAGAAAGACGCACGTAGGTGGCAATGCAACTTGAAATTTTCTGCTTCTGGTCTGTCTTTGGTGTATCCATGTAATTGCCAAAAGATGATATTTGCTGTAATCTAACACAGATTCATGGAGCAATTTTATTATAAAATCATATTTACTCCATTGCAAAGCATTCTCATTTTCTGAAACCTCAATGTGGAAAAAAAAACAGTTAATTAAGTGAACGCATTTCAAGTGAATGAGATAGACAGACAAAATTGAATTCATATTCCAAGCTGGAATTAAAATGATTCTCCAGAGACAGATAGTTATAAATCATTTTACAGTCTCCTGCCGATATAAATTTCAAAGAACCTAGTTTTGTTCATGGGAGAATTTAAGTAGAAAAATATCGATTAATTTCTTGTATCTCACTGTTATAGATCTGAGTATATTCTTCTAAATAAAATCACCAGAGATCTCATTTTATCTAAATAATTGTTTTGAAGCTACATATTAATTTTTTACTGAGCCTCCTTTAAAAACAAAACTTTAGGAGCAGTTGAATTACCCATTTTCCACTGTGAATTCTAGAAAGATTTACTTACCACTATATCTCCAATTTTGCAGCTATTTTCTTTGGAGTATAACTGAAACAAAAAACAGAAATTGCTGAAGAAACTTAGTAGGTCTGGCAGCATCTGTGGTGAGAAAGCAGAGCTAACATTTTAGGTCCACTGACCCTTCTTCAGAACGCTTTGAAATGTTAACTTTGCATTCTCTTCACAGATGCTGTCAGATCTGTTGTATTTCTCCAGCAATTTCTGCTTTCGTTCCAAATTTCCAGTATTCACAGTACTTTTTATTATTATAGTAAAACGAATTGCTATCATGTGTACATTGAATACAAACTTAATTCGACATGGGTGAGATATGCAATTTGTACCTTATTAAGGTCCATTTTACGACATACAACCAAAATATGCAGCAGATGTTACTGAGAATGGATAGTGCTGAAATCAATTTGAGTTAGGTGAAATGAAGTTGTCATATTGCTGGAATGCATTACCAAATGATGGTTGAAAGAATAAACTGAACCAGAAGTTTGAAAATGAAGTTGCAGGAGATAACTTTGAAAATACAATTTGAAAACACCAATTTAAATACGTTGTTAAAATAACAGTCAGGAAAGGTGATGTCAAATACACAATGATACCACAATGACAATGATGCTGAAAATGCGGAATAATCCACACAATATTTAGTTTGGACTGCATATAATTGGAAGAGTTATGCAATATTTTCCAGATCATCTCCAGATCTATCAAATATAGCTGCATGCTCAATAACTCTGAGGTGCAAAATTACTTCAGTCTGAGAAATACCTGGGCTTGAAGAAATTCAGGTGTAGGAAAATGAGGGTGATTGGTCAGAAAGGAACCAAAGTAATGCACCAGTGGCTAGAACTGTGAGGAATTCAGTAAATGAAACACCCTTTATCTGAGGAGTTTCTTTTTCCCCAAGTGCAACAATTCTCTCCATGTCCATTTTATCAATGCCCTTAATATATACCATGCCTCTCCATTTACAGTGTTTTTCCTCCTTTCCTACTTTTTCTCTTGTTTTTCATCGTTCTTTTCCTCTACTTCTTCCTCTTTCCCTTTTCACTCTACCTACAGATTTTGACCATTTATGGTGGTTGTCTCCATTCTAAATTCCCACATTTTCCAGCATACATCTGAGCTGCTATTTTCATTGGAGAAACTAAATTTCAGTGTGGTGAGACCCCACTCGGGAGTCATGTGAGAGAAACCAAATAAAGTCACTTTGCCAGAATCTCCTCTGGCCCTTATAAAGTTGATTGAGCTTTTGCTGTTCAGGTTCCTTTCTCTCTCCAGACATGAGACTCATTAAATGTCCCCTGCACCCTTGGCGTTTTCTCAGCAATTGGCTGTTCATACATAATTTTCATCCTTATCTCCTGATCAGCTCCTTCTGCTGGAAACTGCAGGACACATTTTCCTATGAAGGATTGTTGGCCAATCAATTTGGTGTTAAAATCACTGTGGTATATAATTTCACAAACTTATATAATGTTAAATGATTTCCAAAGCAGTGATCACTGCACCTAAATTTTTATATGTTGATTTTCTTTTTAATCGCTACTCAATAAATTTCAGTAAATTCTTCTGATACCCATTGTCCAATAGCAATTAAGTATTTCTGGTTGAGAAACCAATTTAGCCCATTCTTCTCTGTTTGGCTAAAGGGCAGCAAGGTGTGCTGGAAGATGAACTATGATCATGGGTCTAGGATCTAACGAGGACTCACTGTTCGACACAGTGAGAAACTTACTTGGATCCATCCATCTTAGCATTCTTGGTGATGTTAGACAGTGTTTTCTGACTTAATTGAAAGCTCAATGTAATGAAAAGCTGTGATCATGGTACAACTCCTTGATGGTCACTAGTGCTAATATCCTGCCAACTGAAGCATATAACACATTATGCCTACTTTGTGTCTCCTACTCTTGACTATTTCCCAAACCATAGCAAGAGATTGCCTCCAATTCCATGTGCTGTCTTTATTCATTTCGGGGATGTGGGCATCACTGGCCAAGCCGGCATTTATTGCCCATCCCTTAAATGCCATTGAGAAAGTGAAGACAAGCTTCCAACTTGATCCACTGCAGTCAGTTTGGTGTAGGGAAACTCATAGTGCTGCTAGAAAGGAATTTCAGGATTTTGATCCAAGGAATAGTAAAGCAATAGCAATATATTTTCAAGTCAAGATGATGAGTGGCTTAGAGGGGAACTTGTAGGCAGTGGTGTCCCCATGTAACTGTTTCCTCTATCCTTCCAGTTGATGGTTGCATTTTTGGAAGATGCTGTCTGAGCAGTTTTGGTGTGTTTCTGCATTGTATCTTATAAATGGAACACACTGTTGTTACTGAGCATCAGTGCTGGAGGGAGAAAATGTTTGAAGATCTTCTGCCAGTCATGTGGAATGCTTTGTCCTGGATGATGTCGGGCTTCTTGAGTGTTGCTGGGGCTGCACTCTCCAAGCAAGTGGGGAACATTCCATCACAATGTGACTTGTGCTTTTGATGATGATGGACAGATAATGGGGAGTCAAGAGATGAGTTAACAGCTGAGGATTACTGATGAAAGGCTTTTGCCCGAAACATCAATTTTCCTGTTCCTTGGATGCTGCCTGACCTGCTGTGCTTTTCCAGCACCACACTCTCGACTCTAATCTCCAGCATCTGCAATCCTCACTTTCGCCTAGCTGAGAATTCCTCATCTACTCTTGTAGCCACAGTATTTATTTGGCTAATCTAATTCAGTTTCTTGTCAATTGTAACTCCCTGGATGATGTTAGTGTGGTATCTCGAGATGGAATTGCCATTGAATGACAAGGGTGATTCTCTATTGCGGGAGATGGTCACTACCTGGGTTTTGTGCTTGTATTTGACATGTCAATCCAAGTCTGCACATTACCCAGGTCTTACTGCATTTGAACATGGACTCTGTCAGTGTTTGGGGAGTTGTAAATGGTGCTGGACACAGTGGACATAGGCAAACATCCCCACTTCTGACCTTATGGATGGAGCAGCTGAAGATCGTTGGGCCAAGGACACCACTGTGAGAAGGTCCAGCTGAGGTGACTGACCTCCAACAACCACAGCCATTTTCCTTTGTTCCAAGTATGAATGCAGTTCTCCCCTTGATTCCCATTGAATCTAATTTTTTTTTGAGCTCCTTAATGCCACACTAATTCAAATGCGGCCTTAATGTCAAGGACAGTTGAATTCTTCCTTCCCTGTTTGAACCAAGGTTATAATGAGGTCCGGAGTTCTGTGGCTTTGACAGAACCCAAACCAAATGTCAGTGAGCAGGGTATTGCTAAACAAGTGCTGCTTGGTAGTACTGTGGATGACACTTTCCTTCACTTACTGAAGATGGGAGCAGACTCATAGGGCAGTAAATGTCCAATTTGGATTTGTCCTAAATTTTCTATGCAGGGTGTGGCTGGGCAATTTTCCACATTGCCAGGCAATTATTATTCCAATCTATTTATCATCTAGTACTTTAACAAATTCCTTCTGTTAGTAGTCAGTAGTCTACATTTTTACCTGCCATGCTAATGATATAAATATGTTAGCTCAATATTACTTGTACATTATAAATCTGTGCAGTTTTGGTGTAATTCATGGTGTCTCAGTGCCCTGTTACACTGTCACAAATAACCTTCTGATAACTTCCTTATAACAGGAGTGAGACAAATAGATCTATCATTTCCTGGTTTATCTTCCTCTTTATCATGATTTTAACAATCTTCCAGTCATAGGTTCATAAAGATGTACAGCACAGAAACAGACCCTTTGATTCAACTCGTCTGTGCAGACCAGGTATCCCAACCCAATCTTGTCCCACACCAGGGAAATGACTTTGTCCATTTACCCTCTCCATGCCCCTAATGATTTTATAAACCTCGATAAGGTCACCCCTCAGTCTCCAACGCTCAGGGAAAACAGCCCCAGCCTATTCAACCTCTCCTGATAGCTCAAATTCTCCAACCCTGGTAACATCCTTATAAATCTTTTCTGAACCCTTTCAAATTTCACAACGTCTTCCCGATAGGAAGGAGATCAGAATTGCACACAATATTCCAACAGTGGCCTTACCAATGTCCTGTGCTCAATCCTCTGACCAATAAGAGAAAGCATACCAAACGCCTTCTTCACTATCCTATCTACCTGCGACTCCACTTTTAAGGAGCTATGAACCTGCACTCCAAGGTCTCTTTGTTCAGCAACACTCCCTAGGACCTTACCATTAAGTGTATAAGTCCAGCTAAGATTTGCTTTCCCAAAATGCAGCACCTGGCATTTATCTGAATTAAACTCCATCTGCCACTTCTCAGCCCATTGGCCCATCTGGTCTAGGTCCTGTTGTAATCTGAGGTATCCTTCTTCGCTGTCCACTACACCTCCAATTTTGGTGTCATCTGCAAACTTACTAACTGTACCTCTTATGCTCACATCCAAATCATTCATATAAATGGTGAAAAGTAGTGGACCCAGCACCAATCCATGTGACACTCCACTGGTCACAGGCCTCCAGTCTGAAAAACAACCCTCCAACACCACCCTCTGTCTTCTACCTTTGGGCCAGTTCTATATCCAAATGGCTAGTTCTCCCTGTATTCCATGGGATCTAACCTTGCTAACCAGTCTTCCATGGGAAACCTTGTCGAACGCCTTACTGAAGTCCATATAGATCACGTCTACTGCTCTGCCCTCATCAATCCTCTTTGCTACTTCTTCAAAAAACTCAATCAAGTTTGTGAGACATTTCCCCCACACAAAGCCATATTGACTATCCTTAATCAGTCTTTCCAAATACGTGAACATCCTGTCCCTCAGGATTCCCTCCAACAACTTGTCCACCACCGAGGTCAGACTCAC
This sequence comes from Chiloscyllium plagiosum, assembly GCF_037043375.1. NCBI lineage: Eukaryota > Metazoa > Chordata > Chondrichthyes > Orectolobiformes > Hemiscylliidae > Chiloscyllium > Chiloscyllium plagiosum. Next base: position 47,140,496 of record NW_028270145.1, read on the forward strand.
TGGTCTATAGTTCCCTGGCTTGTCCTTACCACCCTTCTTAAACAGTGGCACCATGTTTGCCAACCTCCAGTCTTCCGGCACCTCACCTGTGACTATCGATGATAGAAATATCTCAGTAAGAGGCCCAGCAATCACTTCTCGAGCTTCCCACAGAGTTCTAGGGTACACCTGATCAGGTCCTGGGGAATTTATCCACCTTTATGCAATTCAAGACATCCAGCACTTCCTCTTCTGTAATATGGACACTTTTCAAGATGTCACTATCTATTTCCCTACAGTCTATATCTTCCATATCCTTTTCCACAGTAAATACTGATGCAAAATACTCGTTTACCATCTCCCCAATTTCCTGCAGCTCCACACAAAGGCTGCCTTGCTGATCTTTGAGGGGCCATATTCTCTCCCTGGTTACCCTTTTGTCCTTAATGTATTTGTAAAAACTCTTTGGATTCTCCTTATTATGTTTGCCAAAGCTCTCTCATGTCCCCTTTTTGCCCTCCTGATTTCCCTCTTAACTATACTCCTACTGCCTTTAGACTCTTCTAAGGATTCACTCCTGTCTATACCTGACATATGCTTCCTTCTTTTTCTTAACCAAACCCTCAATTTCTTTAGTCATCCAGCATTCCCTATACCTACCAGCCTTTCCTTTCACCCTGACAGGAATGTACTTTCTCTGGATTCTCATTATCTCATTTCTGAAGGCTTCCCATTTTCCAGCCGTCCCTTTACCTGCGTGTATCTGCCCCTAATCAGCTTTCGAAATTTCTTGCCTAATACCATCGAAATTGGCCTTACTCCAATTTAGAACTTCAACTTTTAGATCTGGGCTATCCTTTTCCATCACTATTTTTAAAACTAATGGAATTATGGTCGCTGGTCTCAAAGTGAGGTGTCCCCATTGACACCTCAGTCGCTTGCCCTACCTTATTTTCCAAGAGTAGGTCAAGTTTTGTATCCTGGAACAATAAGCTGCCAGTCCAGCCCATCCCTGAGCCATGTTTCCGTAATTGCTATAATATCCCAGTCCATTTTCCTAACCATGTCCTGATTTCATCTGCCTTCCCTGTTCGGCCCCTTGCATTGAAACAAATGCAGTTTAGTTTATCAGTCCTACCTTGCGTCCTGCTTTGTCCTTGCCTGCCCTTACTGTTTGACTCACCTTTGTTCTCATCTGTACCAGTCTCAGATTGAAATTGTTCCTCACTATCTCCCTCAGTAACACATAAGCTTTCGCTAAACTCCCACATCCAACAAGAAGAGCATATCACTCTACTAAAGGCCATTTTTGCTTCTTTCAATCTACAGACCCAGAAAATAGCACTGTCTTGTTCCTCTACAAAACACTGCTCCAGGTTAAATTAATACTTATGGCTTACATTTTAAGTTTAATCAAGAGACAAATCTCCATAAATAATATAATCAAGAAAGAACCCACTCTACTCAGTACTGCAGACTTATTGTAAGGCAACGCTTATAGTATCCACTTATCTGTTTCTGTGCTGTGATCTCTCTCAAACAGGTTCCTCCAAGATCAGTTGTGAACTTCACTGTTCATTTTCGCAAACGCACTCTGATGTCCAGCAATACATGAATTCAACAGCAAAGGCAGTAACTGTGCAGGTTCACTGCTCTGTCAGTTAGCAATGTGGGTCTCTCTCTCTCTCTCTCTCCCTCCCTCCTGCACTGACCTCACTATGTGCTTCCTTGATCAGTCCCTCTCCCTTTTAAAAGTGCTGTTGCGTTGACTTTTTTTTCTCCAAAGTTCCAAAACAATGAAACAGCATATAAAACAGAAATTGCTGCTCCTGGAATTCGAGAAAATCACCTCCAACCCCTAAAATACCTCAAAAAAAAGGAGCAGCTGTTACAGCCAGAAACTTTTCCTGTCTTCCATCTTGAATTACCCAGAATGAACAATTCCTGAATCAGATGTAATTGTCATAATTACACTGTTTTGAACAGGGAGCAACTGTTTTTAGTGTACTGTTTCTCAGCATTACCATTATCAAGTCATACAGCACTGAAACAGGCCCTTCAGCCCAACCTGTCCATGCCGACCAGGTTTCCTAAACTGAGTTAGTCCATTTGCCTACTTTTCGCCCATATCCCTTTAAACCTTTCCTATCCATATACCTCCAAATGTCTTTTATATGTTGTAACTGTACTCACCTCTATCACTTCCTCTGGGTGCTTGTTGCATATACGCACCACTCTCTGTGCCTAAACTTTGCCCCTCCGGTCCCTTTTTAAAACTTTTCCCTCTCACCTTGAACCTGTGCTCCCTAGATTTGGACTCTTCTACCCTGGAGAAAAGACCCTGTCTATTCACCTTATCTATGCCGCTCATGATTTTATAAACCTCTGATTTCTATGCTCCAGGGAAAAAAGGTTCCAGCCTATCCAGCCTCTCCTTAGAACTCAAATTTTCTGGTCTTGGTAACATCCTTACAAATCTTTTTTGCATCCTTGCCAGTTTAATAACATTCTTCCTAAATATTAGCAAACACAATTATACACAATATTCCAAATGTGGCCTGACCAATGTCTTGTATGGCTGTAACATCATGTCCCAATTTCTTCAACCAATGCTCTGAGTGGTGAAGGCAAGCGTGCTGAATGCCTTCTTCGCCATCCTGTCTACCTTTGCCAGTTTCAAGGAACTGTGTACATGCACCCCTCAGTCTCTCTGTTTGACAACACATGCAATTGTCAACTTTTATAAACCTCATGCCTTTCACTATTCCTGGACTAAAACTCGATGTGAAGGCCACATAATTTACAAACTTCTGGGAAAAAATTAAAATCAGCCTGGAGCTCTGTGTTGGATGGTTTTTTTTTATTGATTTGTTGATGCATATTCATAAAGAAAATTATTTAGGATGCTGCTTGTTGTAGTATCGAATAAATATTATTTGGTAAAGACTTTGGCAAGTTCTGGTAATGTTTAACTCATTTCCATAATCCACAAGAGGGAGTCATTGACCATTCATTGGATTAAATTGGGAGTATTTCGAGACAATGGAATGTGTATTTATTCATACACAAACATATGGATTAGGAGAAGGAGTTAGCCACTCAGCCCCTGTTCTATCATTCAAGGTAATTCTGGCTGATTGGGTTTGATCACTTTCCAGCAAATCCCTGATAGCCTTCAGCCTATTGCTTTTCAAGAATCTATTTACCTCTACCTTTAAAAATATTTAAAGCCACTGCTTTAGAGGAAGAGATTTCCAAAGACTCATGACCCTCTGTCATAAATGAGTGACGACTTATTTTGAAATAGTGACCAGCTGTTCAAGAGAAAGCATTCTTTCCACATGCACTCAGACAAGACCTTGCAGGATTTTGTGTTTGAAACAACTGACCACATATTATTCTTAACTTCAGATGTGAGTCTCGCCCCTACAAACTTTCATCACAAGGCACCTTGCCTATCTCAGGTATTAGTCTAATTCTGCTTCTCTGAATTGTTTCCAATGTATTTGCATCATTCCTTAAATAAGGAAATCAATATTGTTTACAGTACTCCATGTGTAATTGCGCCAACATCTTACTACCCTGTATTTCTGTCCCTACTGAGGTATTCAATTCCCTTTCAAAACTTGCTTTCCCAACTATCTTTATGTTGTCAGCAAATTTACCAAACAAAGCATAAGTCTCTTCATCCAAGTTATTTAGATACATCATAAAAGGCTGAGGCTGATGCCTACGGTGCAGCACAAGCTAATTCTTGCTGACGAGAAAAAGATCCATTTTTTTCCTCTAGTTAGCCAATCTTCCATCCACGCCAATGTGTTACCCTCTTAAACCATGCAATGGTCATTTTCTGCAATAAACTTTAATGTGGAACCTTATCAAAAGCCTCCTGTAAATCGAATTGAAATACATCCATCAATTCCACTTTATTCACGGCACATGTTAGAACTCCAGTAAAATATAAAGCTAATGGTCCTGGAGTTTTCTGCTTTCCGTGTCTCTCTTTTGAATAAAAGAGCCATATTTGCCAGTTTCAAATCTCAGGGAATCTTCTTTGAATCTAGTGAATTTTTAAAAATTAAAACCAACCCATCAACTCTGTCATGAGCCACGTTTAAGGCCCAAAGATGAAGTCCTTGGAGACTTTGAGACTTGTCAGTCAGCAATTCCAACAACTTGCTCAGTACCACTTTCCTGATGATTGCATTTTTCTTAAATTCCTCCCGATCTTCCATTTCCTCATTCACAACTATTTCTGGGAGTTACTTATATCCTCTGTGATGTAGACTGATGTAAAATACCTCCTCTTTTTGTCATCTTCTTATTCTACCTTGTTAATTCCCCAGACTCTCTCACTGTCGGACCAACACTCACTTAGTTATTTCTTTTCTGATTCATGTATCTCTGAGACCCTTACTGTCTGTTTTTATATTTCTAACTAGCCTTCCCTTGTACTTAAATGTTTCACTTTTTATTAATCTCTCAATCTTTTCTATTCTGTCCAATTTACTGGCCTGCCATCTTGGTGTAATTATATGCTCTTGCATGAAGTCTGTTCTCAACTTTAAATTTCTTGAGTTAACTGAAGATGATATGTCATCGTCTTGGTATTTTTCCTCGTCATTGGGATCTAATAATTCTGTGCATTCTGAAATATCCTACATGTCTGCCATTGCAACTCCAATGACATATTCCTTAACCCTTTTTCACTCCAGCTAGCTCTGTTTTCATGTCTTCGTCATTGTCCTTATTTAAGTTTGAGCACAATATCCTTTCCCTTAATCTGAATGTGAAATTCAGTTAGTGTGTGGACACTGCTATCTTGAGCTTCCTTCACTATGAGATCATAAATTAATCTTATCCTATTGCACAATACCAGATCCAGTATAGCCTAGTTCCTGGTAGCTCCAAAACATGCTGTTTCAAGAAACTGTCCAAAAAAAAAATCTTCGAAAGTCTCTTTGAGGCTACCTTTGCCCATCTGATTTTTCCAATCCAAATGTAGATTAAAATCCCCAATGATTATTGCTGTACCTTTCTCACAAAGTCCCATTATTCATTCCGATAGGCTCTATGCCATCACGTGGCATCTGTTAAGGAGCTTGTGCATCACTCTCATGAGTGACTTCTGGCCTTTATCGCTTCTTCCCTCTACCCAAGCCACTTTTACATGCTGGTTTCCTGAACTTAGGCTATCTTTCCCTATTCTGCTAAAACTGTCATCACTTGGCAGAACCAGCCTTCCAGTTTTTCATGTCTTTTCAAAATGTCATGTCCCTTCCAAATTTGATCCCAATAAATGTCATGCTGCAGCCATGCAATGGCTGTCAGTTTGTACTTCCTTATTCCATTTGTTTTAGCACTTCATCCATTTTCTTTCCAAGACTATATGCATTTAGATAATCTTTCGGGAAGGGAATTGTTGATCTTATCTGGTCTAGCCTGCATGTGACTCCAGACCCACAGCAATGTGAATGACTCATAACGGTCCACTGGGCAATTAGGCATGGGCAATAAATGCTGGCCTGACCAGCAACACCCACATCCAATGAATGAATTAAAGAAAAATCCATGACCTTGAATACTATCATTTTATTACTTTTGTAACCTTTAGCTTTACCTATTGAGTGTTTTTTTTAGATTTTTACTCCTTGTTGTAGTCTGTTTATCATTTCCTTTGTAAATCTTTGTCTCTGCCCTTGTCTCTGCTCTTTGATTTGCTGCACCTTCCAAAATGGAATCCCTTGCCCGCACTGTTGAGTTGAAAACCCTGTCTGCTTCCCTATTTATGTGATTCAATCAAACACAGGCTCCAACATGGTTCAAGTGTGGACCATTTGGGCAGTGCAGTCCCCACTTTTTCTGTATTGGTTCCAGTGCCTCATGAGCTGCAACCCCATAGACTAGCTTGGAGCCACATATTCATTGCCTAGGCTTATTTGCCTTATGCCAATTTGCACAGGATTCAGGTGGTAATCCAGAAATTCCTTGTCACTGGTGGATCATAGTGACTGCATCCTCCTCCTCTTATTGCAGGTTCCTCTCCAGTCCTGAGCAGATGCATTAAATCCCGATGCCAGGTTGGTATCACAGCTCTTGTGCTGCAGGGGCCAATGTTAAACCTTCTCACTCTGCTGTCCCATATGACCACTACATTCCCACATAAATGACTCCCTGTACCAGGTTGCCCTGGTCAACGAGCTCATCTATGCTACCACCCACTATTATCTAAGCAAGCTGAAGGAACTTCAAGCGTTTGGACAATTATAAAGCCTGAGGTTGCTACGCTCTTGTTGTTTGGGGTCCCCTTGCCTGCTTCAGTCACGCCCTTTCCTTTCCCTGGTCAGTGACCAAGTCAGAAGCCTCTGGCGTCTAGGTATGACCACCTCCTGGAATAAAATACGCAGGTAATTTTCCTCCGCCCTGATGTGTGTCAGTGCCTGTAGCTCATAAACATTGAGCAAGAACATTCAGATTTATACTTTGAATGCCACAACCTAGATTCCATTGATAGAAGGTTGTTTTCAAAAGGTTTTAACTAATTTTAAGATTTGCCTCTATCTCAAATCTTGTTTGTTTTTTCCTTGCTTTGCTTCAGTATTTATCCTCATGCCAACATCGTTCTCTTCATATCCTTCCCCATGATTCTTTTTCCCTTTATGTTTTCTTCCTTTTGAAAATTGCTGTGAAAAACATAGGTCGAATGATGAATTTTGTCGTCAAATTAGGTGCATACTTGGTTGTAACATTGTGCACAGTTTCTGTAACTTTGGGTGAACACGAAGACTGTTTCTCATTGCTTTCTCTGCAGTTAGCTGTCCTGAAATCTCTCAGCAGTTAATCATTTTAATGAGTTCTAATTTTCTTTAAATAACTAACTCCAGTTTCTCTACTTACTCCCTGTGTGCGCACGCAGTTGGGGAGGACGGAGGGAAGTGTGTGCACAACATTGATAGACTAAAACACCAATTCCCTCACCCTACACTCACCTCACAGGCAAGGGACAGCTGTTGAGCAGCTCTCTGAGCCTTACACCAACCAACCCAGCACCTAAAGAAATGAGGTTGCTTTTCTGCTGTTCAGAGTCACTTTTGCAGATACTCCTGCAGCCCACTCACTGTGATAGTAAAGGAGATGTAGTGGATGGGCCACAGTTTGTACTGGAATGTTTAGGTTGCAAGGTACTTGGGAGGAGTTCCCACTGACAGAAAATTAAGAAAAAAACATGCACTCTCTTCTGTACAGCTGCTGTACATTTGAGAGCTTTGACTGCTCAGTGGGGAAAAAACAGCCAATAAAGTTTGTAAGCAGGGTATTCCGAGATCAGTGCCAGTTTGCATTTTATGTCATGACACTGCCAAGTACAAGATCAGATCCACCACTTTACAATGAATATTGAGCTGCTCTATATATTGTGCATAATAATTTACTTGCTAAGAACAACATTTCAAAATCTCCCTGTGAAAAGTCATTAAAATATTGATGTTGACCCCTAGAGAGTCCATTCTGTGAGAGTTGGGCGTCCCCATGTAAGTTATTTACTCTTGAGTGTTGGATGCTGCATCTTGGAAAGAAGAAAAATTTCAAGTTCTCCCTTTGGCAGCTCCCTGTATGGTCTGCACATGCAAATATTTAATAGCCTGCTACAAATCTCTGGAAGTCATGTGGATTTCCTGATCAAGTTGTGAATGTATGTTGCAAATTATCCCCTGGATTGAATGCTTGAATCCATCCATTTTTGCTTTGACCTGCCTTACAGCGCCAGAGACCCGGGTTCAATTCCCGCCTCAGGCGACTGACTGTGTGGAGTTTGCACGTTCTCCCCATGTCTGCGTGGGTTTCCTCCGGGTGCTCCGGTTTCCTCCCACAGTCCAAAGATGTGCAGGTCAGGTGAATTGGCCATGCTAAATTGCACGTAGTGTTAGGTAAGGGGTAAGGGGTAAATGTAGGGGTCTGGGTGGTTGCGCTTTGGTGGGGCGGTGTGGACTTGTTGGGCCGAAGGACCTGTCTCCACACTGTAAGTAATCTAATTTAATCATAAAGGAATATGAGTCTACTGTATAAAAGCACAGAAAGCATTTACTTTGGCTGTTCGTATTGAAACCCAGTTGCATCCTTCTCGCTAGAATGAAAGCTGTGGAGAACTCATAACTAATTTGTGGTGCGATGGTGAGTGAGTGAACCGATATCTGATATTCCGCTTTTGTCAGCTCTTTAAATGAAGAAAAAATGTTGGCCTCCTTTTCTGTCACTTATGTGGAATTCTCTGCCATAGTTGATGATTGAAGCAAACCGTGCTAACTCTGAACACTAGATCAACAGTTAACCAGTAAAGGGTGGTTAATGGATTATAGAAAAAGAGCAGGCAAACAAAATTAGAGCTAATACCTATGTGGAAAGAAAAGCACCAAACAGAACAGACTGTTCTAAATTACCCTGATCTTGTGGCTAGGGTATTCTAATGTTGATTCTGCAAATATTTGTATCCGATAAATACAGATATAACATCGTCTTTACATTACCCAAATCTGATAGAGCATTAAATTCAAGGTGATATTCCTAAACCACTGTGCCAATCTTTCCAGAATTTTTTATTTACTTAAATCGTTGAAGATGAAAAGTAAATTTCCGTTTGCAGAGTTTCCAGCAGTACAGTTTGGCGTCATTGTACTAGGTGCTTATTTTATTTCAGAACTATTTAGATGTCTTGGACAATATGCCACTGTTACATGTTGAATTTCAGCCAGGTAACCTTGATGCCAAAATGAAAAGAACTGAAATTGATCTGACCTTAGTTTGATGCATGATGTAAAGCAAAAAGTGATGAACTGGTTGCCGAGTTCACGCAGACTAATTAATTTCATACCAAAGAATTAGAGTTTAAATGTTGGTAGTTGGCCAGATTCATGAACTGAAGAATGTAAATATATATCAATATGTTGCAATAATCTCCACTTTGTGCTGTTATTTACTAGTTTTCTTCATATTTGTTTTCAGCTTATTGCATGGTGGAAGGATTGGCAAGAGGACAGGGTCACCATACTTATTCAATAACATTTTCTAGTCTTAATGAAGTGTTCCACTCTTTATATTGACAGAATAAATGCAACGGCAGATTGTCTGGCACGAAAGACGCACATCTGTATGGCTTAAAACACATTTTGGCACAATAATGGAAAGATGATCAAAAAATGATTAACAGATGTTTGACTCAAATAGCTATTTGGAAATTTATGCTCAGTAAACACTTTAGAAAAAATATAAATAATGTAAGTTTAAACTTTAAGCTTTGTCTAATTAAGGCATTTTGCATTTTGTTATTTAAGAACTTGCCTCACAACACAATTCTTTGAAATTTGTATCACAATTTCAAAGATAGACAGGGTGCTTAATATCACGTTTAGCATGTTTGCCTTCATTGCTCAGACCTTTGAGTGCAGGAGTTGGGACATCATGTTGAGATTGTACAGAACTTTGGTGAGGCCTCTTGGGGAGTACTGTGTGCACTTTTGATTGTCCTGTTATAGGAAGAATATTATTAAACTGGAGAGAGTTCACAAGAGATTTACCAGGACATTGCTGGAAATGGAGGGTTTGAGTTATAAAAATTGGCTGAATCGGCTGAAACATTTTTCACTGGAGTGTAGGAGGTTGAGGGGTGACATTTATAGAGGTTTATATGAGATGCATAGATAAGGTGAATAGCAAAGGTTTTTCCCCCAACGTCGGGGAGTTCAAAATTAGGGAGCATATTTTTAAGCTGAGAGGAGAAAGTTTTATAAAGGACGCAGTCTGTATGGATTTCAATAAGGCCTTTGATAAAGTTCCACATGGTAGGCTAGATCGCATGGAATCCAGGGAGAGCTGGCAAATTGGACACACAATTGGCTCGATGGTAGGAAGCAGACAGAAAGCAGAGTGGAAGGATGCTTGTTGGATTGGAGGCCTATGACTAGTGGAGTGCCTCAGAGTCCGGTGCTGGGCCCTATTTGTTTTCTATATCAATGATTTTGATGAGAATGTGCAAGGCATGATTAGCAAGTTTGCAGATGACACTAAAGTAAGTGGTATTGTGGACTGTGAGGAAGGCAATCAGAAGTTGCAGCAAGACCTTGATCAGCTGGGGAAGTCGGCTGAGAAATGGCAAATGGAGTTTAATACAGATAAGTGTCGGTCTTACATTTTAGAAAGTCAAATCAAGTAGGAGTTTCATATTGAATGGTAGGGCCTTAAGGAGTATAGTGGAACAGAGGGACAGGTACACAGTTTTCTGAAAATGGAGTCATAGGTAGACAGGGCAATGAAGAAGGCTTTTGGCACACTGGCCTTCATTAGTCAGGGCACTGAATATAGCACTTCGGAAAATATGTTGCAGTGACACAGGAAATTGGTGAGGCCGCACTTGGTGTATTTTGTTCAGTTTTGGTCACCTTGCTATAGGAAGGATGTTATTAAACTGGAAAGAGTGCAGAAGAAATTTGCAAAGATATTGCCAGGACTCAATGGTCTGAGTTATAGGGAAGAGGTTGGACAAGCTGGGACTTTGTTCTTTAGAGCGTAGAACACTGAGGGGGGAATCTTACAGAAGTGTATAAGATCATGAGAGGCGTGGATAGGGTGAATGCACTCAGTCTTTTTCCCAGAATTGTGGAATCGAGGAATAGAGAGCATCAGTTTAAGGTTAAAGTGGGAAAAATAAAAGGGCAACTTTTTTCACACAGAGTGCGGTGCGCATATGGAGTGAGCTGCCAGCGGAAGAAGTTGAGGCGGGTACATTAGCAACATTTAAAAAGCATTTGGACAAATACGTGGATAGGAAAGGATTTGAAGGATATGGGCCAAGTGCAGTGAAATGGGGTTAGCGTGGGAGGACGTTATGGTGGGCATGGACCAGCTTAGGCCAAAGGGCCTGGCTGTACACTGTAGGACTCTATGACATGAGGGGCAACTTTTTTTTAAATACAGAAAGTGGAATGAACTGGTCAGAGGAAGCGGTGGATGCAGGTACAGTGACAACATTAAAAAAAAATTTGGATAAGTAGATGAATAGGAAAGAATGGAGGATGTGGGGTAAATGCAGGCAGGTGAGACTGGTTTAGTTTAGAAACATCGACTAGTTAGACCGATGTGTCTGTTTCCATGCTGTATGACTCTAACTGAATAACAGATTTGAATCCTTTGTTGCCACAATAAATAGGAGCTGGAGTAGGTTGTATATTCATCAATAGATAAGGTTGATTGTGCCTTTATTCAATCCATCGACCTTGACTTCATAAATAACCCATAATACCTTTGACCAGCAACTGTGATAATGTTGTGACCAGACCAGAATCTCTCAAAATATTATAAGAAGGTTGCCAAGGCCCTAACCTTTACTTACTTTAAAGACAAAGGTAAAATGCTGTCTTCCAAATGCAATTCGACTGGTCAAACTACTTGACATTGAGCAAAACACAATTTATTCAAACACTATAGTTAAAATACAACAAAACAAAGAAGAACTTAGAATAACAACTCTGTTGGAAAACTTAGCAGAATAATAGAGTAACTATCACTAATTAACTGTTACAATATAGTAACATCCAGTAAGCACATCCTTGTGTAAAAAAGGCAAATTCGGGAAACAGATTTTGTCTCGCATGCAATCTGGCAGCCTCAGAAGACATGATCCAGTGTTTGGATGCAATCAAGAGATGGAAAAAAAGCTTCTACTTCTTCAAGTCCACAACAGCAACTGCTGAAAGCTAATAAGATAGCTTGATCTTTGGAGCTTGAACATGGCCACTCAAGCTGCTTCTATTGTTCCAACTTGAAAAAAAGCCCAAGGCCTCACAAGTTGTTTATCTTCTCATAGACTATTCAGCGCCTGTTCCCCAATCTCTCTCTAAAAGAAACCAGGACAAAACCCACATCTGAAAGGCACAGCATTGTCACAATAAGCTGGCCTGTTCTGTCAGAAACCTTCTTCAATCTCTTATACTTTTCTTAACATTTGCATAAAGATGTAATTTCTAACTTCTTCCTTGAATCCCTGGCTCTGATTTTTAGCTGATTGCACTTTGCCTAAGATTCCCTCACCAATGGAGGGGAAAAATACCCTGCTAGCTATCCCAATCAATTGATTTCAAACTTGAGAACCCTCCATAGGATATCCTCCCAACCATCTGTATTCTGTGGAATATAGCCCTGTTGATGTGGTCACAATTTAACATTTAAAGCCAGGGGATTAATCTGGTGCACCTTTCCTGTATTCTTTCTAATCAATACATTCATTCCCCATTACAGTACCCAAAACTGTATACACTACTTCAGATTTGGTCTAACAACGGTGTTTAGTAGCTAAACAAAAGTGCAGAGAACTGCAGATGCTGGAAATCAGAAACAAAAAATGAAATTGCTGGAGAAACCCAGCAGATCTGGTAGCATCTATGGAGAGAAAGCAGAATTATCCTCCTTCATTACCCTTCTTCAGAACACTTAATGGCTGTACCAAATTCAAAGCAACATTAGAAATGTGTATGAATAAGTGTTGTGCTTCCGTGAACTCCAAAAGCCTACTCTGCTATTTAGTAAAATCATGAAAATGTACCTGTTTGAGAGTACGACCCTTACAGCAAATCAAGGGTAATCTTTATGCTGTACATGAGATGCGGTGCATTAGACTTTCAAAGATATCGAATAGGTGACATAAAATGTGACGATTAAATTAGGGACTGATAAAGTTGCAGGTAATATATTGGCATGGATGGAAGATTGGTTAGCTGACAGAATACAGAGTGTAGAGATAGGCAATGCATATAAATGTGGGAATTAGGAAGAAGAGTAGGTGGCTTAAGCCTGTTATAGCATTTAATATGAGTTGGCTAATCATCCAACTCAGTCCCTTTTTTCCGCTTTCTATCTGTACTCTTTGATCCCTTTATCCTGAAGAGCTAGAGCTAACTCCTTTTTGAAAACACTCGATGTTTTGGCCTCAACCAGTTGCTGTCACAGAGAATTCCACATGCTCACCAATCTCTCAGTGAGACAATTGCTCTTCATTTCAGTCATGTACCCTACTCCATATCCCTGTCCTGGAAACCCCTATTCATTAGAAACATCTTTCCTGTGTTTAGTCCTGTTAGAATTTTAAAGGTTTGTATGCCTCACTCTGTTTATACACCTATGACCTGTATGTCCTAGTTTGCTATGATCTCCTTGTACTGTTCGCAAAACAATGCTTTTCACTGTACTTGGGTACATGTGACTCCAAAAAATCAAATTAAATCAAAATCATATTAGATTCCCTACAGTGGGGAAACAGGCCCTTCGGCTCCACAGACCTATCCTCTGAAGAGTAACCCACCCTGTCCCACTTCCCTCTAAGTAATGCACCTAACACTATGGGCAATTTAGCATGGCCAATTCACATGGCCTGCCCATCTTTGGACTGTGGGAGGAAACCGGAGCACCCAGGGGAAACCCATGCAGACACTGGGAGAATGTGCAAACTCAACACAGACAGTGGCCCGAGGCAGGAATGGAACCTGGGATCCTGGTGCTGTGAGGCAGCAGTGCTAACCACTGTGCCCCCCCTGTATGAGATCCATCCTTATTCTTCTAAAATACAAGTGCATATAGTCCTAGTCTTTCTTCATATTATCAGTCCTGCCATCCCACGAATCAGTCTGGTAAATCTTCATTCCAGTGACCCCATAGCCAGAACATTCTTAGGTAAGGAGATCAAAACAGTGCACAACACTGTGTGGTCTCACCAAGGCTCCGTATAATTGCAGCAGGACAGCACTGCTCCTGTACTTGAATCTTATTGCTGTGAAGGCCAACATACTGTTTGTCATTTTCATCACTTGCTGCATCTGCATGTTTACTTTCAGTGACTGATCTGCAAGGAGATCCAGGTTGCATTATAGCTCCTCCTCTCCCAATCTATCACCATTCAGAAAGAGTTACAGCTGTAACAGGGTCTGTAATGGGGTCAAACTTTGTCTTGTCTACAAGCTTGGAGAGACAACATTTAATTTTCTCATCTAAATCATTACTATATATTGTGGATAGCTGGGATCCAAGTTATGATCCCTATACTACCCATTAGTTTTTGTCTGCTGCTCAGAAAATGGAGCTGTGTATTCCTAAGCTTTGTTTCCTGTTTGCCAACTAGTTTTGTTGCATTTCAGTCCACTACCCCAATGTAGTTTTATGTGTTAATCTCTTATGTGGGACCTTATCAAAAGTCTTCTGCAAGTCCAAGAAAACCATATCCAACGGTTGGAGAACATGAGGACTGCAGATGCTGAAGATTAGAGTCAAAAAATGTGGTGCTGAAAAAGCACAGCTGATCAGGCAGCATCCGAGGAGCAGGAGAATCGATGTTTTGGGCAAAAGCCCTTCCTGATGAAGAGCTTATGCTCAAAGTGTTGACTTTCCTGCTCCTCAGATGCTGACTGACCGGCTGTGCTTTTCCAGCACCATACTTTTTGACTCCTGTCCAATGCTTCCCCCTTATCAACCATATTAGTTAAATTCTCAACGAAATTTCAGTAGATTTGTCAAGCATGATTTTACTTTCATAAATCTATGCTGACTCTGTCTGATCCTGTGATACGTAGACCCAGACTATGTAAAGGACAATCACTCAATCACAGAAATTAGCTTCGTCAACTTTGGTTGCACTCCCCCTATGATTATGAAAAATATAAGTATGTCTTTACTTTGGCAAAGAAACCAGTATTACACACAATTCTCCAGCTGTGGTCTTCCCAAGGTTCTACATAACTGCAGTAAGTCACCTTTACTCGTATATGCAAAACTTCTTGTAATAAAGGCTAAAGTCTTAATTGCTTGCTGTAATTGAATTTTACATTTCAGTGACTTATGAGCAACTTTATCAACAACCTTTTGCTGGCAATACTAGGGCAGTCAGATTCCAGGGTGAAAACTGGCTTGACAGGTAATAAGTTTTATTCTTCAATTTTAAAAAAACCTTTGAGTCAGTCACTGAACATGTTCACAGTTCGCTGCCACATCAAAGTTTACGATACAAAAAAAAAGAAAACAGATTATTTTACCATATATGAGAACAAGTTGAAATAGTCTCATTACAAAGACCAGAATGAAATATTCAAGCCTTTTATCATGAACAACAATTTTCCAGATGCACAGATCTCCATGAAGATATTGAAGTTCCTTACTGAGTGGACTCAGCTATACTGGTTTCTTTTTAGAAAGCGTCTGTGTTCAGTTAATGCTTTTTCTTTAGTTAATGTCTCTTGTTTCCTTTAAGGTTTTGATGATGTGACACTCCAATTTCTTTATTGGTCTCATGACTCTGGATTCTATACCTCAAGCAAAGGCCTCTAAACAGTTTGTGCACCGGAATTAAAATATCAAAAAACACCTTTGGTTTCCAAAAGCCCATGTTTTGGTTTTGACTTGTAACCAAGCTGATTATGTCCAGATTGCTATAGATTTCTTTCTTTGGCTTCCAGGTAAATGATTTTTAAAGTAATTTCTACCCTTTCCAGTTTTGTACTGAATTTTGGCTCATCAGCTGCATCATGGAAAATGCATTTAACATTTTCTATACTTCAGCAGCCATTTGCTTGTGCCCAGCACTGATCACCGTGGCTTTCCGTCAATTATTGCTTGACTGACACTTTGTTCACATTGATAAGTTGTCCAACCATTATTTGTCAAGGCTTGTTTGATTGAATATTGTGTACCTATGACCTTTAACATTGAGAAGGAGAAAGGCAATATCACAAGCCTTCCTGACATGGAAATGCAGCAGTTGTAGTAGTTGACTTCCTTAAGAGATGGTCACTAAGGGAGGGGTCATGTGACATGCTATTTCAATCAGAGGTGGATTTGGGAAGTGGTACACGGAGACTTGCCCAGCAGTTGAATTGAGGAGTGAGGCATGTAAAAGACTATAAAGTACTGAGTAAAAATAAATAACAATACTTGTATTAAATTTTGTGCCATATAGGTTAACTGTCAGAGCCAAATGTTGAAGTTAGCATTCCTTTACTGTCACAGGATCAATGTCTTCAAACTTCCTCCCAAACAGCAATTTGGGCTTTTTTCCATACCTCACGGACTGCAGCAGCTCAGAATCTCATGACCTTCTCAAGGGCAATTAAGAATCAGGAATGAATGCTGATCTTGCCATGATTCCCAACCTCATGAATAACTTTTACAGATCAGTCCTCACACTGCCCTTAAAGGAAGATACAGCTGATGCTGGAAATCTGAAATAGTAGCAAAGTGCTTAATAAGCTCAGCAGATCTGTAGAAAAAGAAACAAAGTTAACTTTGATTCTAGTGTGACTTTTCTTAAAGAACAGACTCGTAAGACAGTTGTTAATCTTGTGGACACATGCTGCAACCTGTCTTAAATGTTTGATCAATAGCCCCAAAAACACAGGTGCTGCCAAAATCCTGTACAATTACACCAAGACTTCCTTAGTCTTCAGTTCCTTTATATCACCGAATTTATACCACCTGCCAAAGGTTTGCCTACTCACTGAAGTTATTCATATCCTTTTGTGGACTCTCCACCTTCTTTTAACACCTTACTTTTAAACTACATTTACCTCTTCAGCAAATTTAACAATGAAAGGGAAAAAAAAGCAATATTTTATGAATTGAGTGGATCTCTGTGCTTGAATTGGTGGTAATGTGCACTTGTCGTACAAATGTACTTTTATTATTGCCTCCTTGAATGGGTGCAAAAAGTTAGAAAATAGTTAGGATTTCAAAGGTTGGCAAGACCAAACATCCAATAATATGGCAGCTTCCATAATGACTGGAAATCTCTAAGTATTTTGTGCAGATGTTTGCAACTTTGGGATTGGGAGCTTTAGCGCTATTGGCAAACAAGGATACATTGCTTTCAGTCCCCTCATCTCAGTCTTTAATACAGATTGTAAATAGCTAAAGTAAAGCACTGATTCTTGTGGTGGCTTATTGGCTACAACCTGAGAATATCAAGTTTATCTGTATTTGTTTTCAAAGGACAATCCACAAGACCATAAATAGGGGCATGTATAGATCAATGGGGCCACTTGTCATTCTTTTAAGCAACAAAGAATATGACCCAGTTTATCCAGAGTCTCATCATAGGACCACCTTCATCCAGGAGCTGATTAGTGATTCTTTGCTGTACTGCCTTTGATGCAAGTGTATCCTTTGTAAATGTGGAGACCAAACTGCAGACAGATGTAGTTTTCGAAAAACTGTGTAACTTAAAAACTTTTTAATTCTTGTTTTTAATTCAATGCCCTTATAGTGAAGGCCAGCATGCCATTTGCTTTACTAATTGTTTGCTGCATCTGCATTCTGACTTTATGCATTCCTTATATGAGTAGTGTCTGTACATCAAAACTTAAAAGTTACATACCTTTTTTGAAAAAATTTGCTTTTTCACGCATCGAGCCAAAACGAATAACTTCTCAGTTCTTTGCATTAGACTCCATCTGCTATCTTGGCAAAAGTGAGGACTGCAGATGCTGGAGATTAGAGTTGAGAGTGTGGTGCTGGAAAAGCGCAGGAGGTCAGGCAGCATCCGAGGAGCAGGAAAATTGATGTTTTGGGCAAAAAGCCCTTCATGAGGAATGTCCTCCTGATGAAGGGCTTTTGTCCGAAATGTCAATTTTCCTGCTCCTCGGATGCTGCCTGACCTGCTGTGCTTTTCCAGCACCACACTCTCAAATCCATCTGCCATCTTGTTTCCCACTCAACTTGTCTAAATCTCTTTACAGGCTCTATCTTCTACACATCTGTCTACTTGGCTTTGTACCATTTGCAACTTAAGTGCACTACTGTGTCTTCATTCAAGTCACCAGTACAGGTTGTAAATAGTTTGGGCTCCAGCACTGAACCTTCTTGTCTGTTAGCCAGTTCTCTATTCAAGCTACTTTATTGCACACAAATTCATGACCCCGATCTTGCCTGTTAACCTTTTGTGTGCCATCTTAACAAATGCCTTTTGGAAATCCAGGTATGCTACATCTACTGGTTCTCTTCTTATCTATTTATTAGTTATGTCCTCAAAGGATTCTTAAATTTGTCAAATGATTTCCTTTTCATGAGACCATATTGACTCATTCCAATCATAATGCATTTTTCCAATTTTATAAAAGTTCGTTAATAATTGTTTCCAGCATTTTCCCATGAAAAACTGGCCCAGAAGTCACTTTCTCTCTCTCTCTCTCCTATCTTGTAAAAGCAATATCTGCTGACTTCCAATCTAATGGGACTGATTCCAATTCAAAGGAATTTCATATAACCTCTACCTCTTCAGACCCTTTTTGTAGAACCCTAGGGTGCAGGCCATCTGTTCTTGGGAGTTTGTCAGATTTCAGCCCCTAAAGTATCTCCAATACATTTTCTATGTTGATATTATCTGCCTTAAATTATTCACTCTTTTCAGCCTCCAGGTTACTACCTATTTCTGACGCAAAATTTGTGTCTGTCTTCACAGTGGAAAATACACAATATATTTTTAATGACTCTAGCATTTCCTCAATCCACATTGTAAATTCTCCAATCTCTGTTTCTAAGGCGCTAACATATACTTTTTAAAATTACTGATAAAATCTTGTCCAGTCTGTTGTTTTTAATGTTCCTGTTCAATTTAATCTTGTCCTATTTCTAATCTTATTTATTTTTTGGTGACCGTTTGCTTTTATTAAAAATCGCTCCAAATTTTCTAATGTACGATTACTTTTTTTCAAACATTGGCAGTCTCTTTTTGTAATCTAATATTATCCTTAACTTTCCTAGTGAACCGTGGATAGGTCTGTCTTGCTAAATTTTTGTTGAACATTTTGATTTATTTCTGTATTTGTTTCCTGCTTTTTGTTTAGCACCCTACCTTTTAGTTCTTAGTCAGTTACTAAGGAAAAAATAAAGATTGGGGCGGGAACATATAATTAATGTCAAAGCTAAAACATCTTAAAACATAAATTCATTTTAATTATTTTAAAAATCATTAGCCATGTTATGATAGAGGGAATGAGACTCAACACTTGTCAGAGAGGTTGTTCATTAGTAAAGACAACCTAGTACATTTTTAAAAACTTGGTTACACATCATTAACCAAGATGTAACATTTTGAAAGGCTTTTTATAGTGAAGGGAGTCCATTTGTAAAATGAAATGTCTCATCCCTAAGTTCTGTTCTCATTGCATCTATGAAGATTGCAGAATGTACCATGAGCAAGGCATCCTTAACAACAATCCATCAAACTCTCACTTAATGGTACTTGTGCAATACCAGAAGTTGTCAGTTTCACCTAGAATTGTTGTCAGTTCCATCATTATGATGGCAGACATTGACAGTGTCACCATTATTATAACTTAAATGAAGGAAATTGGTTTCTTCTTGCCAATATTTAATACAAGGAAATTTTTGCACATTTTTAATACTTGATCGTAGACATGTTCTCTGACTTTGGGAATGGAAGGGATGTTATGGATAGGGTGGTAATTTGCATGGACAGAAAGGTCAATCCTGAGTTTTCTGGAAATAGGTTGATCATTACAGATTTGATGGCTGGTTGCAGTTGTACATCAGAATTAGGTACATTTTGTGATTTTTTTTTAACCTAACATTACTCAATTATTGGGATATAGTTTTGGTGATGATATTATCTTTCACCATATGCTCAGCCTAGAGTCAACTTTAAAAAAAGAGCTTGTTATTTACCATAATTAAATGGAACTAATTTTGTTTGCTTACTTCCTACGAGCGTCAAACATGGAAGTCCTCTCACAAAACCAGTCATTGAAATGATATGAGATTCCAACAGTGATGACATTGTAACTTTGTAAATAAGTTATGATGACCAGTCAAAACACAAAAACAATGAGCATTCCTTAAATGCACTATAATTATATAGTATAGAAATACAGGATAGTTGTAAATCTTCCCCAATTGTGAATAAGGATTACAGTTTGAGGCTTTCTAAAACTCTTGTAATATATTCTAAAAATGTAGGCTAAATTTAGCCCTCTTGACTGTACTGAAACAGCTGAGATTCTCTTCAGCTGAGTTTCAAATCAGTTTGGAAACGGTTTGTTCATGTCAGTCAAGTAAGATTACTGATTATACTTTTCTTTGCTCAGAAGTCTGCAACATGTAGAATATGCAACATTGTTATTAAGTCAAACGTTTCCATTGTTGTTCTTGAGTTAATTGGCATCACTTTTAGTGCATTTAGCAATAGCAACTGTTTTAGTCATAAAAGATGCACTTGGCTGCATTTCCTATGTTACAGTATCTCCACTAACAGAGATGACAGTGTTCAGCACATTTGTCACTCTTGACTCTGGTGATCATATTCAAAACACAGTCTACTTTCTCAGTAATCAAGACACACAGTTCATATGAAAACTTAAGTTCCCATGTAACAGGTTGAACAAAACTTAAGTTATTTTTAATAACTTGGTATATTTCAAGTCTTCCTCCACTAACTCTTCAGTTTGTCATTGATTATACATCAATGATTGCTGTATAAAGTCAGAAGTTTTTGTGGAAACTGTAAGATATGAACTGAATACAGAACCAATTGTGAGAAACAGAACTCACTCACAAATCAATCAGCCTGAGACAAAGCCTTGGAAACAAGAACAATTTATTACAGTCTTGCAAGAACTGGACGCTTCTGCAATCAAGCAGAAATGCGCGCCAAAACAGAACCTGTTAGCTTTCTTATTTAGTTTACAAGTTGCGGAATCATGCCTCTCATGCCTCTCATCCTATCATAAGCTGATTACCTCACTTGTTAGTTATTTTCTTATCTGACCATCCTGCTGTCCTTGTCTGCATTCTTTGTTCCTTGTTTGTTACAGCTTGTTCTTTTATCCAGTTTCTCTTATCATACTATAAGCTTTATTGTGAAATGCTCCTGCTGCTGCTTTTTGTGGTTAACTACAACACTTTAAAGTTATTTCCTAGCTTAAAACTATTTTCTTTAAAAGACCCTCTATGTTCATTAAGTTTTAGCCTTAAGTATGCTACATGTTACAAGAATTCCGCAACCGTTTGTATAATGTTCCCCTTCCCTTCCCCCCACTACATCCTCTCACCCATCTGCAAAAACTACATTTCTAATCTCCCACACATTCAAACATCTCTTATGTGCTGATCTGCATCTAAGTTCATTTGACTGTTCTTGACCTTCACTTGAACAGCATTAATTGAGATGGAGTAATGACTTTTTTTATGATAAAGTGAGTATATTTTTTACAATATGAGCATTTTCTTTATAGTACTTAACGTTTTCCATAGTAATGTCCTCAATATTTTTCTGTAACATTTTTACAGTAAATAGTGACTCACCGATTCACGTTGTTAACAATTAAGAATGCAAAGTAAGTTTGATTTGTGATGTCTCACATAAATGCACGTCACTCATAGCCTGCTCATTATTCAAATACATACTTTAATTCAAATGAATACAGTCGGGATGTTCTTCTGGATGCAAATGCATTTGTAATTTTTGCATTTGAGCAGCTAAGGCTGAACATGACAGAGAATCCTAACAGTTTCAACAAATACTGTGCTGGAGCAATAGCAATTGTACTTTACCCTTTCTGTGAATATTCTATTTTAATTATCTCTACAAACTTTTCAAGAGACAAGAGTGAAAGAATATTAAGGTGAATTGGAGGTGTTTTGCATCTTATTTTTAAGAATACTTCTGCATAAGTTAAAACACACTATATCACTGTTGCCCAAACTTCTCCACCATCATTGAAAACCATATTGAGGCATTGCCCATATCTTTTTCTCTCTTCCCTGGACTCAAGGTAAGTGCCATAAGGCTGGAGAATTGCAAATGTCATGCTCTTGTTTAAACATGTTGCAAAGGTTGGGCCAACAATTACATACTATTTAGTTTAATTTCATTGGTGGAGAAGCTTCTCGAAATGATTATTTGGGATAGAAGTAGTAGTTACATGGAAGAATGTGAGAAGATTAAGCAGAGTCAGCATGAATTTTTAAAGGTGAAATTGTGTTCAACTAACTTGCTGAAATGTTTTGAAGAGCCATAATGCAGAATCAATGGTGTTAATGTTGTTGATGTGAAACAAAACTTGGCAGTATTGTAAACTGTGTGTGGAGAACCATGTAAAACTTCAGAAGAACATTGGCAGATTGCTGGAGTGGGAGGATACCTGAAATTCGACACAAAAGTGTAATCTCATGCATTTTCATACAAAGATCGAGAATGTGTACATAAGATTGAGATCAACAGGTCATTGGGGTGAGCAGTTAATAAAACATCAAGCTTCCTGGTCTTTATTTATAGAGGTATCAAAAACAAGAACAAGGAGATTATGTTGAACTTGTATAAGACACTTGTTCGACCTCGGCTGAAGTAGTGTGTGCTCTGCTGGTCACCAGATTTTAGGAAGGATATGAACATATTGTAGAGAATGCAGAATAAATTTACAAGAATGGTTCCAGTCATGAGAAATTTCAGCTCCAGGGACAGATTGCAAAGGTTCTGACTGTTCTCCTTGGAGAGAAGGCAGCTCAGAGGAAGTCTGCGTTTTTCAAATTCCTGACGGTACTCAATAGAGTTGAAAGAGTGAAACTGTTTCTGCTTGTAAAATGATCAGGAATAAGATGGGCCAGACTTAAAATGATTTGTAAAAGAAGCAAATGTGATGTGAGAAAAATCTTTGTGTTTCAGATCTGGAAACACAGCATGGAATTGTGGTGGGGACAGGTTTCATTGAGGCATTCAAGAGGGCATTGGATGCCTATTTGGATAGGGGCAATGTACCAGTGTATGGTAAAAGCGAGGAGAATGGCACTGCCATGATCTTCATCTGGAGAGGTGGTGAGGACATGGTGGGCCAAATATTTTATTTTATTTATTTATTGTCAAGTGTGTTTTGTTAGAAAATACACTTAGAAGTGTTGGATACTCTTCTTCCGCGCCAAAACATTTCTGTGATTCTTTAAAACGACAATATCGAGTACTTTTAACTTTTCGCAGGTTATAGGAAATGCTGTAGGTTTACACTAGATCATTGTTGTTCTTAGTGATATTCATATCTTTTTAACAGTTGATAATTAGCCCCTTTCTGCTTCTCCAAGATATTTGTGCTGTCTTTGACTGAAATAAAAAGTGTGTTGTGCTCATGTCATGTATTTTAGAATTCTTTTGCTGGTGCAACAATCATTCAATATTTTACAAAATCACTAAGTTTTTTAAAAAAATTCCTCTTCTGCATTTGACTTGCTCACTTCTCTTCATCAAATTGTACTGCCATTTGAACTTTTCTTAACTGGTCTCTTTTTCTGTTTTTTCAGCTTTTCACAATAATTTTAAATAATCTTTACAGTTCACGTCTCCTAAATATGATGCTTTAAGCATCCTTTTATTTTTATCAGCCTATTTTGTTTTAAATGTAAGAATTTTCTCTCTCTAAGGGAATTAACTAACTTCAAGTGTCCAATCTCGATGACTGTTTTCTGGGTTTATGACTTGGAATTTTCCCCTTGTAGCTTTGTTTAGACTCTGTGGTTTTCACCGGCTTTTGTGACACGTTTCACAACTTAGAGGTAGGCTATGAACATCAAAACTGCCTGAACTGTCTTGTGTAGATTTGTTGCTGCCAATCCTCCTTAGGGTATCAGTGCAGCTTCTGTAGTAATTCGGAAAGGATGCCCATTCATGATCTTCAACAAAATCTGAGTTTGGTTCTGATTTTAAAAAGATGTTTCTTAGCTAGGAGTTCCATCAGTGTTTAATAGCTAGTTAAGTTACATTTGAGACAAGTGATGGTCCTTGATGAGACAGCAGCTCAACTTAAAAATAAGTGCATGTTACCACTATAGCTGTGTGAGTTTAGCTGTGAAGTAACAACTTAGAAAGACCCTGCAAAATACTAGTAATGCTTCTGGTCACCTCCTACCAGGAACAGTTCTATACATCCTTACGAGCAGAGTTTGTCTTGTAGTGTTGACTAATCCTTTTGGGTTCGCGACATCTTGTACAGCACCCACCAAGGTGATTAATTTGAGTTGGTCAGTTTTGTTATACTGCTAGCTTCCAGCACAATGAATCTTAAACTAGTGCAAAATATTGACAAAACTGAACTTGTTTTCGATATTGCTGTACTTGAAATTCCTCAATGCTTTGCACTGGTTTGGCTATTTTCAGGAGAAAGTGAGGTCTGCAGATGCTGGAGATCAGAGCTGAAAATTTGTTGCTGGAAAAGCGCAGCAGGTCAGGCAGCATCCAGGGAACAGGAGAATCGACGTTTCTGGCAGGAATCTGAAGAAGGGCTTATGCCCGAAACATCAATTCTCCTGTTCCCTGGATGCTGCCTGATCTGCTGCGCTTTTTCAGCAACACATTTTCAGCTTTGGCTATTTTCAGGCAGATTAATAAATGCAACCTTGTGGGAACTTCATGTTCACACAAAATATGCATGAAATTGTGATGAGAGACTTCTAAACCCATCCTGTCAAAGAAATTTAAGCAAGTGGCATAAAAAAAAGTAATTTAACAAAAAACAAGTTTCCTAGATGTAGACTGTTAAATTTCTGAAGTTTAGAGATGATACGTGGCAGTTTGCATGTCATAATATATGTTACATTCTATTCCTGAAAACTAGCAACATATGACTTGTCTACAATGAAACACTATCTGTCAAGAGGATATGTGAAAGAAACAGGATTATGTTTGTTGTATATTAATTTATATTTAATTAACTCGAGAAATTGGCTTTTTCCATCCAAATCTAGAAAGAAAAAAGTCTTAAAATCAGAAAGGGATTCACTGCAGCATTAGAATCATTTTATGATTTTATGCCACAACAAATAATAAAAACTTGTTGCCATCTCATATTTCTGGGTAAAATCATCACAGATTTTTTTGGAGCTTGATCATTTTTGTTTACTTAGTTTCATGGGATATGAATGATACTGAGAATGGTTTTTGTCTGAAGCAATTGACTATGGGATATGAGCATGCAAAACCAGCTTCAACTCTGGTATTATTTTCGGACCTACTTCAAAACTTTTATCTGGAATGGGACTGCTTTGATCGCTCTGCAACGAGCGAACATGTGCTTGAAAAATGGCTTCCTTCATTTTTGTATTGAATGTATGACGTGGGGAGGTTTTGACTGAACTGGAAATTTGCACTGAAGCACATGGACCTCATTGACCCAGAATTAAGTTTATCATGCGCTTGACCCCCGCCCCAAAACAATGCTGAATGTTTCACGATAATTAACACCAGTACAAATTATAGGTGTGGCTACAGAAGGTCTTTAGCAATGTTCAAGACCAGTCATCTTACTTTGCTAAAAGTCTCACTGACAGTTAAATTTCTTAAGTATTAAGAAACTTTATCTGAGCCTAGTGAACAATCGCGATCTCCTCAAATGGAAGAGGAAGGGATCGGAGGCAGGAGGTTCCCGAAGAAGTAGGCAAGAGTGAGGTGAACTTCTATAATTTTAAAGTTCTCAAAAATGGAACAATGGAGTTTTATATTTACTTTACAAGGTAACTTGTCATTTGAGAGCAATTGATTTTTCATGAAGTTGTCCTTCATTCATCACTGCCATTTATGTTTAAAATGGGAATAGTATTTCCTCTGAGTACACTTACATACCACTAATGACATTTTCAAGCTATGAAAATTCTTGTAAAACTACTTTTACATGACAGTTATTTCCTTTAACTTTATATTAGTTCTGAAAAAAGTAAAATACTCTGAAACATGGAAAAACACTTGAGCATTTTACTGCCTATGGAAAAAATAACCAATTTGTTAATTGTTTATCTATCATGATGTAAAACCATTACTGTGGTGATTGTAACAAGGTCAGCCAGCTGGACATCATAGAATATGAGTTCCCTGACTGTGATGTTAATCTAGTCCAATCAGGGAGCCCTTGCTGACAGATTAAAAAGAGGAGTGTCAGGAAGTCTGGCATTCTGATAGCTGACTCTGAAGAGACAGTACTAAAGTCAAGGGCTGTTCATGTATAAATAAAGGGTAATTTGGTGACAGGATACCAGCCTCTGTGGAGTTATATTCATTTACCACACTCTAAATCTGTTGTCTTATAAAATGCCACTGAGCAATTATTTCAAGATTTGTGTAACCTCAAACCGGTGTTAGTCGATGCTAAATTGTGGCAGTGTAACTGTTAGTTCTGCACTAACAGTTGATTGCAATTATCATGAAGACATCAAGAATTGTAGATTGTGACATCTCTGGCCTGGAAACAGTGTTATCAGGGAAATTTGTAATTTCTATTAGATGTGCATCAAATCTGTATCTGTATTTGTATTTAAGAATGTTTGTAAGGGACTTTTAAGAATGTGTATTAATTGTAAAAAAGTTCATTGCAATTTTCTTGAGTGATAACAATTATTGGTCTGTGTATCCTGAGAAACCTTGAATTGGAAATAGCACCAATATGAAGAAAGTTAAAATATTATAGGAGAGAGCGGCAGCAGAGGTGAAAGTAAGAAATACATTGACACAGAACTGTTTGCCTACAGGAAAGAAAGTTGAGGACTGAGTTAGAACCATATTGTAAACTGCATTATTTTACTGCTGCTGCTTCAGTTTTATCGTCGCCAACCAAACAATTTAACTGGCTTTATTCAAGAATCACATAAAGAAGTCTCTGGGAAATCTGTACCAGCAAGACTGTCTTGAATCTAGCTAAAAATCTCACAACATCAGGTTATAGTCCAACAGGTTTATTTGGAAGAACTAGCTTTCAGAGCACTGCTCCTTCATCAGGTGGTTGTGGAACATAAGATTGGTAGATGCAGAATTTATAGCAAAAGTTTACAGTGTGGATGTAACTGAAATAATATATTGAAAAAGGCCTGGATTGTTTGTTAAGTCACTCATCTTTTAGAATGACCATGTTGGTTTCAGTTCTTTCATATGTAAATTCCAAAACTTTTTTTGAAGTTACATTCTCAAGTGAACTTTAACAATAGATGCCATGTCAGCTCAGATAATTCATTGAAGGTGTGAGGTTAAACTGGCACCTCCAAATCATTGAACCTAACTGAGGAGGTTCTGCAGGATGGCCAGATCCTGCACCTGACCCTTCCTAAGATATTGAATACAATATGTCTGCCAGCAAATGTGAGTAGAGGGCTAAATCATTCACGTAGGAAAGTGAGGGGTCCTGCATTCAAAAAGCTGAATCACAGAACATTGAAACTGCACATCATGCTGCATCTCTGTGGGGATGGATGTGAGTGCTTATTCCTTGTTGTGTCAACTATTTTAAATGAACATCCAGATTAGCCATCCTAGCAGGGAGATTTGCTGATACTATTGCGAAGATTTTAAAACAGATTGACAGGGTGTTGTGGAATGAAGGAGCAAGAAGAGGAGGTAGAAAATTACTGAGTGACTCTGAAAAACCAGAATATGCACAGGAACAAATGACTTGGAGGTGCTGTTGTTGGACTGGGGTGGACAAAGTTAAAAATCACACAACACCAAGTTATAGTCCAACAGGCTTATTTGGAAGCACTAGCTTTTGGACTACCACTCCTTGCAATGTCCTAGCGTTCACAGATGTACCTTAAAGATCACAAAATTCCTGCACTGTACTCTTTTGACAGCCACCTGATGAAGAAGCAGCGCTCCGAAAGCTAGCGCATCCAAATAAACGTGTTGGACTATAACCCGACGTTGTATGATTTTTAATTTTGTCCGAAGGAACAAAAAAAAAGTACAGTGTAGGAATTTTGTGATCTTTAAGGTTTATATGTGAATGCTAGGACATTGCAAATTAGAAATGTGAACTGAGAGCACAGATAGACACAGAGTAACGTAATATAATTGCTATAACTGAAACTTGGCTTAAGGAGACAAATTTGGAAGCTGAATATCCATGAATATAGAGTTTACAAGTAGGATAGAGAGGGAGATAAAAATGGTGGGGTTGGCACGTTGTTGGTTAAATGACCAATGAGAGCTGTAAGTAGTGATGTTTTACTAAATATGTGTGAATTGAACTCAAATAACTGTAAGTACACTATCAACCCTCAAATAGTGGGAGGGGATTATAAAAATAATTATATAGACAAATTTCTCAGTGCAAAAATGATAGGGTGATAACAGTCAACTCCACTAATATCATTTGGGATACAAACATCATGACAGGCAAAGAGAACATTAAATTCTTTAGCAATTCAAAGTTTGGTCTTAGGGCATGTAACTGAGCAAGTGGATAAAGTAGCAATGGGTGATCATTTTGGGAGTAGTGACCATGATTCATGAAAATTTTATTATCATTTAAGTTTAGGTTTGAATTTTAAATTAATAACCTATAGGTTTTCTGTGTATCTAAAGTTGATAATTAATTTTTATGTATTTCTGAAGCCATGCTTATTTTCTTTTAAAGCAATTGTGAGGGCTAATTTGGCAGCCTAATTATTTTTATTTTCTTTAGGATTTTACAACTTTAGCAATGTAGACAAGTGTGTATTATAATTTCTGTTAGAGATTTCTAATTTTGGATTTTGTTTTAAGGTAAGGGGAAATACCTTCAGCTGAGATGGAGAGATTTTTGTTTAAACTTTACTTCGGTTTGGACAGTTCTGTGAAGATCTTGCATGGAGATACATGTATAGAGTGATGCTCCAGAGAAATGGAGAACATCTTGAAACTAAATTACTTTAGATGGAGTTAGTAAAGGTCCTAGACCAAAAGTGTTGTGATAAAACCTGAAAAAGACTTAAAGTTGGATTCATTTAAATGCAACCAAATCCAGAAGGTATCAAACACCTGTGAGATATTTCAGTCCAGGAGATAAAATCAGTTACATTAAACCTATCAAGGTGTTAGAGGAAAGGATCCATTAGCCTGCATATCCCTGGATACTACAGGGCAATTTAATCCACCTCACCTTCTGATAGAACACCATAATTTTTTTTTAAAAAATTCATTCACGGGTTGAGGGCATCGCTGACTAAGTCATCACTTATTCCCAGCACTATTTGCCCTGAGGGCAGTTAAGAATCAATCACATTGCTGTGGGTCTAGAGTCACATGTAGGCCAGACTGGGTAAAGATGGCAGCTTCCTTCCCTAAATTAGTGAATCAGGTGTTTTTTTTTTCTGGCAATGACACTTAATTCCAGATTTACAGTGGATTCAGATTCTACCATATGTCATTTGAACCTGGGTTCCCAGAACATTAGGGGAGAGTGAGAACTGCAGATGCTGGAGATCAGAATTGAAGATTGTGAAATCCTGATGAAGAGCTTATGCTCAAAACATTGATTCTCCTGCTCCTCAGATGCTGGCTGACTGGCTGTGCTTTTCCAGCACCACCCCCAGAACATTACCTGAGTCTCTGGATTAACAGTTCAGCAATAATACCACTAGGCCAAGCCTCCCTGACAAATGCTGCCTTTTACATGAAACTCTTTCCCTAGTGCCTTGAAAAAAGTGGAAACATGGGCTGAATCTTAAAGTTGTTTTTTGGCTAAGTGTGATATGTGTTGAGTTTTTAGGAGAGATTCTCATCAGGAAGCATAACCAAATGCTGCTCATTAACTACCCACACCACCCATACAGAGTCCCTCACAGCTGATTTTTCCCAGAACAACTTGCCATTCACTGGATATCTGCCAAAAGACCAGCATCCATTATACCTGTGCTATATTTGAGAGACAACTATGAGACTGGGCAAGCATTGGCAAATTGGCGTTACCCCTCACTGGCAGCATAATAGCACATCATGGAACATAGTGGCATGGTTGGCACTCAGTCGCACATTACACTCCATTCTCTCCTCTACGCTGCAATTTAACCACAAGGTGTCACAGTTTATTTGTCCTGAGCTATGTCTAATCTAGACATCTTCTCTGACTACATGAAACTCTTTCCCTAGTGCCCAGTGGTCATCCACATCTTGTCACTGCCCAGTAAGGGAACATCACATACAGGCAATCATTGGGACCTTTATTCCTGATGAAGGGCTTTTACCCGAAACGTCGATTTCGAAGCTCCTTGGATGCTGCCTAAACTGCTGTGCTCTTCCAGCACCACTAATCCAGAATCATTGGGACCAGTTCAAACAGGAGTTTTTGTTGGGAGCCAGTGAAAGGAAATACCAAGGAAATGAATACAAGTTTGAGTCTACAGCCACAATGCAAGCCAAATGACCTTGCATGTTGACCTTGACAGATCATGACGGTCTTCTGCATCCAGCTAGCATTGACTGGTACTAAGTGTTGATCAGATCCTTTCTGCATTGTTGCGCCCAATGCAACTCTGTATTCCAAGGCATCCTCTAGTTTGATGTCCTGATCTTTCTACCTGGGTGATTGCTCTCATTCCCCTGGCTCCTCAGCAACTATCATTATGTTTTGTTGCCTGCTTGAATTGTGCAGAGCACAGCATGTCAGGATGGTCCAGCACTGTTTATTCTGAGTATGCGGGGGGACCTTCAGACAAGTCTTAGCTGTGGGACTGCACCTATGCAACCCTGTTATCTAGTCCAATATGGCCCTGTCACAACATGTGCACCAACTTGGCAAAGGTGGAACTCTGGCTCAGGACCAACATGTGACATACAAAAAAGAGTGACGCCATGCTCCAACTGCCTTCACATCTCAAACCTACATCATATGTTCTCCTTCCCATTATATTTATTAGAGTGCATTCTTATATTAATATGGTGCAGCGATGTTTCCTTGTGTCACAGCATCCTTGGAATTTAGAACATAAGAGGTCGGAGCAGAAGTAGGTCAATTGGCTATTGAATCTGCTCTCCATTCATTTCCCAACTCTACTTTCAGGCTTTATCCCCATAACCCGAGTTTCTCTGAATGATTTAAAATCTATATCAGCCTCGAATATATCTTAATAACCCAGCCTTCATAGTTCATTGTGGTAAAGAATTATATGGATTGACTACCATCTGAAAGAAGAATGTTTCTTCTCGTGTGTCGTACATGGTACACCCCTGAGTCTGAAATGATGCCCTCAGATCCTAGACTCTCCCACAAGGGGTAACAAGCTCTCCACGTCTACCCTGTCAAGCCCCCTAGGGATCTTTTATGTTGCAATTACATCATTTCTCATTCTTCTAAACTCCAAAGAATTCAAATCCAACTTCT
The DNA here is from genome assembly GCF_037043375.1 of Chiloscyllium plagiosum. Classification (NCBI taxonomy): domain Eukaryota; kingdom Metazoa; phylum Chordata; class Chondrichthyes; order Orectolobiformes; family Hemiscylliidae; genus Chiloscyllium; species Chiloscyllium plagiosum. The sequence goes on from NW_028270145.1 coordinate 47,171,617, forward strand.
TTGCAGAAGAAAATCCCTCCATACCTGGGATCAATCTGGTGAGCCTTCTCTGGATTGCATCTAATGCCAATAAATCTTTCCATAGATTAGGAGACCAAAACAGCTCACTGTATTCCAGCTGTGGTATGACTATACCTTGATTAGTTTTACTTAGACTTTCCTATCTTCTTACTCAATTCCCTTTGAACTAAAGGGCAACAGTCCATTTGCCTTCTCCACATTGCTGGCTGAACTTGAATTTTAGTTCGTTGTGATTCATGTATGAAGATTCCCTAATCCTTCTATGGTGCAGCTTTCTGCAGTCTTTCCCTATTTAAATAACATTCAGCTCTCATATTCTTCCTGCCATAGTACACAACCTCTTGTCCCAAAGTATATTTATCTGCCAATTTTTTGTCCATTATCTTAACCTGTCATCCCTTTGTAGATACTGTGCCATTCTCACTGCTTGCTTTCCTACCTAATCTTGTCTACTCTGATGAAGAGCTTATGCTCGAAATGTCACCTCTCCTGCTCTTTGGATGCTGCCTGATCGGCTGTGCTTTTCCAGCACCCCACTTTTTGACTTGTGTCACCCGAGGCCTTGGTGATAATAATATATTCATTCTGTCATCCAGATTGTGAATATATATTGTACATAATTGTGGCCCCAGCACTGATCCCTGTGGCACTCACTAGTTACAGGATACCCTCCTATAAATGCCCCCTTTATTCCAGCTCTCTGTCTTCTATTAGCCAATCCTTTATTCTCTATGTTAATGTATTACCCTGAATACCATGGACACTTATAAAGTAGCCTTACATGTGGTACCTTATCAAATGCCTTGTGGAAATCCAAAAATATTAAATCTACTGCTTCCCCTTTATCTATCCTGCTAATTATCTCATCAACATGCTGCATTAAATGTGTCAGGTCTGGTTTCCTTTTCATTAACCCATGTGACTCTGCTTGATCATATTATGATTTAGAGATGCTGGTACTGGACTGGGATGTACAAAGTTAAACATCATAACACCCGGTTATAGTCCAACAGGTTGAATTGGAAGCACTAGCTTTCAGAGCACTGCTCCTTCATCAGGTGACGGAGCTAGTGCTTCCAATTCAACCTGTTGGACTATAACCTGGTGTTGTGTGATGTTTAATTTTTATCATATTATATCTTTCTAAATGCTCTACCTTCCAAAACAATTCCTCACCAAATCTTTATTTCACTGATCACTTCAATGACATACATATCCTTTCATAACCATCAATGATAAAGCCATAAATTGTGAACAATTTTCCTAATGACAAATGAATTCTAATTTGAATTTTTTGACACTCTCACGATGCTGATCAATATGCCAACAACGTACTTCACCAGGGGTAAGCCCTGTTATCAATCACTAATGAAATCACATCAAATTTACAATACAGCAAAAAACCTATATAAAAGAAAAGTCTCATATGACAGGAATTATGGTGGGTATTCTGGGATCAGTTCCTGACATTATATTTAAATCCTCTTGCCTCCATTGCACCACGGTGAAAATATGGTCATCCAGTCCCATATCTAAAAGATGGCTTTGTTATTGGAATATGGTATGTATCTGAACTTGATCTACTTCAATCTGATATTTGCTAAACTAGATAAATTATATTTTTTTTACAAAAGGAACAAAACCATTCTGAAATCAGACTTTGAAATGATTCAACTCATGTAAAAGGCATTTCGAATCTTATTTTAAGTGAATGTCTAAAAAATTGGTTAGAAATTCCACCCATCAGTAGCTGACCACGAACCAAAAGCACAAAGTGTTAGAAAAAACTCAGCAGGTCTAGTAGCATTTGTGAAGAGAAAAACAGATTACACATTTTGAGTCCATTGACCCTTCTGATGATTCGAGTCATTTAGATAGTTAATTTAAGTTTCTGGCAGGTCTAGAATATTCTGGGATAGATAACAAATTGATATTTTTTTCACTTTATGAATGATATTTTGATGTAGGGTGTGCAATGTATCTTTTTAAATGTTAATTATTTTAGATTTTGGTTTTTTGTTCAAGTGAAATATGGATTTTCTGTATGTCTGAAGGGATTTAATTATTAACTTGTAATTATTTCAGAAATCATAGTGATTTATTTTAAAACTCAGGATTAGAGATACACTCCCTGGAGAGTGATAGAATTTTATTTACTTTAAGATATTTTAAAGTGAACAAAACAAAGGGTGCAGTATATTAAGCTTCCCATGACTGCATCACCAAATACCAGACTAATGCCATTTTACAGGTTCGCTGATGACAGCACCATAGTCGGTCAAACCTCATATGGTGATCAAACAGAATACAGACAGGAGGTGGAAGACCCGGAAAAATGATGCTCTGAGAACACCCTAGATCTCAATGCCGGCAAAACCAAGGAACTCGTTATTGACTTGCGGCAGGATGTTACTCATGCCCCCCCTACACAATAACAGCACAGAGATGGAACGAGTGGAAAGTGCCAAGCTCCTGGGAGTGGTCATCCACAACGAGCTTTCTTGGACTCTTCATGTGAACGCACTGGTTACAAAGGCCCAACAATATCTCCTCTTCCTCAGGCAGCTGAGGAAATTTGGCATGATGGCAAATACCCTTGCCAACTTTTATAGATGTGCCATCAAGAGCATTCTGTCTGCATGTATGGCAAGTGTACCAGTCTAGATCGGAGATGGTTACAGAAAGTGGTGAACTTGGCTCAGACAATCACAAAGGTCAACTTCCCACCTGTAGAATCTATCTACCAGGCCCGCTGTCAAGGAAAGGTCGCCAGATTTTCAAAAATCCATCCCACCCTGGCAATGCTTTTCTACAACCTCTACCATCGGAGAGAAAGTATGGAAGCCTGAACACACACACCAGCTGGTTTCAAAACAGTTTCTACCCTGCTGTTGTTAGAATACTGAATGGACTCTCAAACTCTTAGCATTCACTTGTAGCTGTGTTTTAGTTTTTGCTGCTGTTTACCTATTATTTACTTATTTATGCTATTTAACTGTGATCTGCCTGTATTGCTCAAAATACAAAGCTTTTCACTGTGCCTCAGTACACATGACAATAAATTCAGTTCAATTCAATAGAAGATTCTGGAATTGGCATTTGAGTTTACAGGATGCAGTCAAAGTTTGGGAAAAGCTTTATAGTCTCAGTTCGCAGAGTTTTGCAGAAGTCTACGCTGAAATTGGATATGTGACATAGTTGCTCTTTAGGAAAAAGATATTTAAGACTTAAGAGAGAATTTAATTCAGTATAAGGAGTTTAGTTCAAAAGCTCCAGTCCAGAAGTTGGTTAACATCCTAAAGGGGGTTATGTGAAGCTGAAAGAGTCTAATCTCTATTCTAAGCCAAATTAAGAAAAAGCCAATCAGCTTCTCACAGCCAGGAATTTACACGATCACTAAGTCAAACCACATGTGGGAAAGAGAAGGAAGTTATGGTTGGTTTTTGAGTATTGTAATGGGATGTTGTCATAACTAATGGAATTTGCTTGCTGAGCTGGAAGGTTCAATTTCAGACGTTTTGTCACCATAATAGGTAACATCATCAATGAGCCTCTGGATTAAGCTCCTGGCTCACCGAAGATGTTAACTAGTATGGTGACGAAATGTCTGAAAACAAACCTTCCAGCTCAGTGAGCAAACCTACACCTGGAACCTCAGCCTGAGCTACAAATCTTCTCAAAACTCGCTTGTAAATCTATTATATATAAATAGTTAAGTTCTATTTTTGCTTAATTTCTTCTGTGAAATCGAGCTTGCTAGATCATAATTTGTTTTTATTTTGGGTTTTAATGAAATGGCCTTTCCCTGAAACATAAACACGCGATGCTGCAGATTCAGTTTTAACGACAACAGCATCGCGTGTTTATGTTCCAGGGAAAGGCCATTTCATTAAAATCCAAAATAAAAACAAATTATGATCTAGCAAGCTCGATTTCAGCTTGGATCTGACATGTCCAATAATAACTTCAGCTGGGATCATAACAATATGTTGACCAAAACATGACCTTTGCCTATTTTCATATTGCTGGCCTATCAGAGAACGATGTCATCAGAATATTGGGGTATTTTAATTCCACATCCATAAATACTGCTAATAGTTTGCAGAATTTTAAACAAAGGCATTTTAGTCTTTGACTGAGCAGATTATGATTCATGATCCATGACCCAATTCTAGGTTGAAATTGTTCATGTTTCATTTAGTGGAGGTTGCTTCTTTGGGCAAGATATTAATATTAATGATCTTGTTAACTCTTTCAGGTGATTGTAAAATTTCCACGGAACTATTTGAAGAAGTATACCTGAGTTTTCTCAGGATTCTGGCAATCACACTTGAATTGCTAATTCTGAAGCTTTGCTGTGTACAAAGTGGTTGCTCTTTTTGAATTCATTTCAAAAGTTTAGGATTGGTTGTGAGATATTTGAGATGGCCTGAGCACATTAAATCACTTTATTCCACTAAAATAAAAGTTGGCTTTTAATTCCGTTAAATAGAGGAGAGAATAAACAGCAATTGGGTGAAGATACATTCTGTGGCAGATTTGGCAAATGAACTAGCTTAGCCATTTCCAACAGAATAAACGTCAGGATCTGCTCTTTACCCAACCTGAAGACTTTTGATCGCCTCCTGCATTTGAGAGACAGTGGGTGGATGCCTGAATCAGAATGGACCAGGAGAAAACCGTGACAGAATATCATGCACCTACATGATAGCTGTGTGCTCTCCAAAATGGGGTTTGGAAGGAAATCTGCAATTGGATCCATCTACTTACTTGAACATCAATGGCACATATTCAATCAATAGATGGAAATTGAATAAATCTGGAGGCAAGTAAGCCTGTCATCTCATGTCATTATTATGTTTTCTATTAAATCTTCTGCTGAGCCCACAAGGAAGGACCCATTTATTAGAGAGGTGATGATTCCAAGTATTAAAAACACTCTGGTGAAATACTCCCTCCATATTGGTGATACAGCTGCCTGAAGTTCAAGAACTGAGGAGCATCTATTTAACAGATTTCCAGAGTGGAAGAAAATTGCAGCAAGACTGAGGCTATATTCATTGGGACTGGACTGACCAATCCTTTCTCCCTTTCACCATCAAGTCAAGGTTTCTGAATGTGGTTTGGAGGGTCAAGCCATGAGCCTTGATGGAGCATTTAGCTAAGGTGAAACAGAAACTGACCATGTAGGGTGATCATTGAGGGGGAGGTGCACTCTTAAGTGTTAGTGGTCTCATCCATGCTCCACTTCTGTGCTGTTGTCATCAGTCATTTATATGAGGATCAAAACTGTACCATATCGATAGAAGTACAATATAGAAATCTTTTGATGTAAAGCAAGTAATATCCCCTCTGCTTGCAACTGCATCAAACTGTTCATATATCCTCTGTATGCAAGAACCAGTTGTCACTGTGTGCAAGTCTTCTACATGACCGCAGTGTTGCAAAGGACAGATCTGGTCACTTTTCTGTAGAATATTGTCCTACCTGTTTCTTTTGGAAATGTAATCACAGAAAATCATCTTTGACCATGAGTTATAGAATCATTGAGTCATACAGCGTGGGGAAAAAACCCTTCAGTTCAACTCGTCCATGTCAATCTTGTTCCCAAGCTAAACTAGTCTCATGTGCCAATATTCTGTGCTGAATATCCCTGAGGTGCCATGGAAAAAGGCAATGTTAGCTGGCTTCATGAGTAGACTATCTCCTTCATTTGACAGAATGCCATAATTTTCAACAGGCACTCAAGGCTAACTTGGCTGGTAGTGAGAAAGGCCAAACCAATCAGATCCTTCCTATTTCCTTGCAGTCTCACCGCTCCATAAATTGCCATCAGTGCTACTGAGGAACTGACTAATCCCCTCAGCCTTCTGCAATGTACCTTTGCAAATCAGGTCTGGAAAGAGATGTTGTTTTTGTTGAGGGTCATCCTGAGCAGGATATTGTAGTTCTTCAAGCTGTACCCAGAGACACATGCAAAGCTGAACCTCAGCTGCTAAGGAATCATAAAGCCAGTGACAGAACACTTTAATCTGTCGGAAACTTCCTGGTTTTCTAATGCAACTGATGGACTCCAAGGTCCAGTATAACATGGTGAGGGATGCTCTGTAACTTGGAGCAACCATCACACGGGCTTAATGGGGAACAAAGGTCCTCATGCCATAGTACCCTAAGGAGCAGGGAACCATGTAAAATTCCTTGGTTTCAATACACCAAAGAATGTCTGACAAGAAGTATAATTATATATTTGTAAATCTACCCTTTAGGGGCAAGTGTAGTGAGACCCATGTACTGAATTAGAAGAATTATCTGCATTGTACTTTACATAATAGTTAAAGTTTTAGATTATTTTATGTACTTTAAAAATAAATTATGTTTTTGAAGTAAAACCAATTCATGTTGCGGTTCTTTGTTTTTCTAAATGGGAGTCTGTGAGTTCAGTTGTATGTTAAAAGGGAATGCTTTATTTCAAGCACAATATTTATGCAAAGCCAAATTTAAAACTTTTCAATTTAAGATAATTGTTAGGAGGAAGAAGCCACACCTTTAAAGTTTAAATTGAGAGGCTTGCTGCGATTTGGATGATTTGACTTGTGGAAAAGAAAGCAGATTAGCAGCTGTTGATTGGAAATGTGGTTTGTTGACCAACTTTGGAAGTATGTTCAAAAAGAAGTTAGTTCTTCCAGAAATGTTTGGTGTATTGCAAATGAAGCCATAACTGTTTTCAAAATATTTCTCCAGTACCATTTGGTTGTGATTTGAATAGAAGGAAAAATCAAATTAAAGAGCTAAGCGTAAGTTGGCTACATAAACTGTTGTGCTGTCTCCAGCAGGAGTTATTCTGGTACCATGTAATTTTAGAACAGGCCTAAGAATTTTGCTGAGAAGTGGTGAAGACTGTAATCTGGATAGTTCAAGAATCCTTGTTGAAAGAACCCATAATGTGGCATTTTCAGCGAGAAGTTTCACTGATTAGTTTCTGTAAGTACAAACCAAATGAACTAAAGTTGATTTGTCCTGCATGTTTAATCGTACAGTATTTTAAATAAGAAACCAAACTTCACGGCAACTTTTCAAGCTGCTGAAAATTACTCCTACTGCTGCTAATAATTTTGCAGGTCCTACCTTCCATGTTCAGTAGGAAGTTTTTATATTCGAGAAGGCATTGGATGATTGTCCCCATTGCCTTTGGAGAGAAACAAAGCAGGGGATTGGCATAGGTAATGATGCTCACCAATGAGTTGGTGCAGACAAGCTGGGCTGAATGACATCATTCTGTGCCTTAATACTTCTGTGATTCTGTAATATACTTTGACTTATTTTGCTAACATTTTACAGTCTTTTTGGTTGCAGGCTATTTTGTTTTTAGGTACAATGGCTTTTCAACTTAGTTACCTAAACTTAATTTAGTCTTGCTTGCCCAGATGATGGAGGGCTATTGTTTTTCAGCAAATTCATTAGAATATCTCCGGACAGCCTTGTGCCTCTCTGCTTGCTTTCACTTGTCTATTCTTCAAACAGATTAACCGTTAAGTGCTAACGGTAAATTTGAAAGGCAGTGTTGAAGCAACTGATAGAGGAAACTGAATTAACTCAAATTTGAAGATCATTCAAATAACCCAGAGTTGATTACATTTACACATTTACACTTTCCTCACTACATGTTCAGTGCAGCAAGTTTCTTCCCCCCCATCCCCCCAAATCCCTGCAGCAATTCGATCAATGTTCATGTAAACAATATATTTTAAAAATCTGCTGAATTGTCAGTGTGCTCCAATAAAAAAAAATCAAAATTTTGATTTGATAGAAATATATGGATGTGATTTAATTCATAGTTATAGAACATAGAACATAGAACAATACAGCACAGAACAGGCCCTTCGGCCCACGATGTTGTGCCGAACATTTGTCCTAGCTTAAGCACCCATCCATGTACCTATCCAATTGTCGTTTAAAGGTCACCAAAGATTCTGACTCTACCACTCCCACAGGCAGCGCATTCCATGCCCCCACCACTCTCTGGGTAAAGAACCCACCCCTGACATCTCCCCTATACCTTCACCCTTCACCTTAAATTTATGTCCCCTTGTAACACTCTGTTGTACCCGGGGAAAAAGTTTCTGACTGTCTACTCTATCTATTCCTCTGATCACCTTATCAACCTCTATCAAGTCACCCCTCATCCTTCGCCGTTCCAATGAGAAAAGGCCTAGCACTCTCAATCTATCCTCGTACGACCTATTCTCCATTCCAGGCAACATCCTGGTAAATCTTCTCTGCACCCTCTCCAAAGCTTCCACATCTTTTCTAAAGTGAGGCGACCAGAACTGCACACAGTACTCCAAATGTGGCCTAACCAAAGTCCTGTACAGTTGCAACATCACTTCACGACTCTTGAATTCAATCCCTCTGCTAATGAACGCTAATACACCATAGGCCTTCTTACAAGCTCTATCCACCTGAGTGGCAACTTTCAAAGATCTATGAACATAGACCCCAAGATCCCTCTGTTCCTCCACCGCACTAAGAACCCTACCGTTAACCCTGTATTCCGCATTCTTATTTGTCTTTCCAAAATGGACAACCTCACACTTGGCAGGGTTGAACTCCATCTGACACTCCTCAGCCCAACTCTGCATCATATCTAAGTCCCTTTGTAGCCGACAACAGCCCTCCTTACTATCCACAACTCCACCAATCTTCGTATCATATGCAAATTTACTGACCCACCCTTCGACTCCCTCATCCAAGTCATTAATAAAAATTACAAACAGCAGAGGACCCAGAACTGATCCCTGCGGAACTCCACTTGTAACTGGGCTCCAGGCTGAATATTTACCATCTACCACCACTCTCTGACTCCGACCGGTTAGCCAGTTTTCTATCCAATTGGCCAAATGTCCCTCTATCCCATGCCTCCTGACTTTCCGCATAAGCCTACCATGGGGAACCTTATCAAATGCCTTACTAAAATCCATGTATACTACATCCACTGCTCTACCCTCATCCACATGCTTGGTCACCTCCTCAAAGAATTCAATCAGACTTGTAAGGCAAGACCTACCCTTCACAAATCCGTGCTGGCTGTCCCTAATCAAGCAGTGCCTTTCCAGACACTCATAAATCCTATCCCTCAGTACCCTTTCCATTACTTTACCTACCACCGAAGTAAGACTAACTGGCCTGTAATTCCCAGGGTTATCCCTATTCCCTTTTTTGAACAGGGGCACAACATTCGCCACTCTCCAGTCTCCTGGTACCACCCCAGTTGACAGTGAAGATCAAAAGATCATTGCCAACGGTACTGCAATTTCCTCTCTTGCTTCCCACAATCCTAGGATACATCCCATCAGGCCCAGGGGACTTGTCTATCCTCAAGTTGTTCAAAATGTCCAACACGTCTTCCTTCCTAACATGTATCTCCTCTAGCTTACCAGTCCGTTTCACACTCTCCTCTTCAACAATAAGGTCCCTCTCATTCGTAAATACTGAAGAAAAGTACTCATTCAAGACCTCTCCTATCTCTTCCGACTCAATACACAGTCTCCCACTACTGTCCTTGATTGGACCTACTCTCGTTCTCGTCATTCTCATGTTTCTCACATACGCATAAAATGCCTTTGGGTTATCCTTGATCCTATCCGCCAAAGATTTTTCATGCCCTCTCTTAGCTCTCCTAATCCCTTTCTTCAGGTCCCTTCTGGCTATCCTGTATCCCTCCACTGCTCTGTCTGAACCCTGTTTCCTCAACCTTATGTAAGCCGCCTCCTTCCTCTTTACAAGACATTCAACCTCCCTCGTCAACCAAGGTTCCCTCACACGACCATTTCTTTCCTGCCTGACAGGTACATACATATCAAGGACACGTCGTATCTGTTCCTTGAAAAAGTTCCACATTTCCACGACATCCTTCCCCGACAGCCTATGCTCCCAACTTATGCCCCTCAGATCCTGTCTTACAGCATCGTAATTACCCTTCCCCCAATTGTAAAACCTACCCTGTTGCACGCACCTATCTCTCTCCATAACCAAGGTGAAAGTCACAGAATTGTGGTCACCATCACCAAAATGTTCACCCACTAACAAGCCCATCACTTGTCCCGGTTCATTACCGAGTACCAAATCCAAAATGGCCTCCCCTCTGGTCGGACAATCTACACACTGTGTTAGAAAAGCTTCCTGGACATAGTGCACAAACACCGCCCCATCCAATCTACTTGATCTAAAGAGCTTCCAATCAATATTTGGGAAGTTGAAATCGCCCATGACTACTACCCTGTGGCTTCTGCACCTTTCCAAAATCTGTTCCCCAATCTGTTTCCCCACATCTCTGCTGCTATTGGGGGGCCTATAGTAAACACCCAACAAGGTGACTGCACCTTTCCTATTTCTGACTTCAGCCCATACTACCTCTAAAGGCAGATCCCCCTCGAACTGCCTTTCTGCAGTTGACTTCTTGTTTCTCTGAAATCAATTTTGCTTCCTGCGTTTTGATGGTCCTTGCAGCTGCTTTCAGCTGCCTTGTATTCCTCATCTGAAAGGAGAGACCAGTTTAGTTGTGCGCTGGAATTAGGGAAGATTAGAAACGATTCATATGGGACCTCATAATAAAGGATCTGTATTCCACTGTAAGTATGATAATGAAATGGCAATATAATCCCAAGTTAGATCTTCTGTCATTCTAATTTCATTTGTGTTATCTATAATTACTGCAGTGTCTTTTGTTGCTGTAATAGGGCAATAAATGTAGAGGTGAACTCAAAGTTACACTGCAGCAATACAGATCTCGTATTAAATCCTTTTGCCATCAATTTAGTTTAATTTTACATTGTTTCCACTTCTTCCACATGCACTTTGAGATGTTCATTTCATCCAGTTTTGGAAGCACTCCCATTGTATGGAACCCTGGAATTTCATATGAGAATTGCCCTCATTTCTCTCTCTTGCCAGAGTATGAAAAAGGAGAATGGGAACTTACATTAAATGGCTAAGGCAGAAGATCCATCCAATACAATTCAATGATGTTCTTGTTCCTACCTGTTCTTCATCCCAAAAGCTGGAAATGAGTTTCGAGATCTGACTGCAGACCATCTCCAATCTGTCCATCCATTGCTCGGGGTTTAAATGTCACACTGAGAGGAAATTTCTGTGCTGTGTCGAAGAATCTGAGTAAAATGTGTCTGGCCCTACAATTTATGGGGAGGTGGGGTGACCTCAAATGATCAGTAAACCCAAAACATGCAAAATGTCGAGGTTTATTAAAATGTAATGGTAGGGTGTCATTTTGTTTAAAGATTTTTATCTGGCAGCGGGCCAGGCAGAGTGGCTACAGCAGGGTCTGAAGACGCGAAGCTGAAAATTGAAGTCTGATGCTGAAGGCTTGTGGTTGTCCAGTAACAGAGAGAAAGGCAGATGAGAGTGATGCCTCTCTACTTCACCCCCCCCCCCCCCCCCGCCCACACAACCTCACAGCCTATTCCCCTGATCTACCATTTGTGCAAGAAAATCAATCAATGCATATGGCTGCTAAAATTTGAGGTGTGCAGCCTTGTTTAAATTTTATAATTTTCTATTTAATTCAGAGAGCTTACATTCAACTGACCCCCAGGTTGTCCTGTTGAAAATGGGATTAGATATGTTTACAGCAGTTTGGCATTGTGTTCCTCATTTTGAAGAATATAACCGCCTAACCCCCAGTCTGGACATAAAAATAACCCCTCCTGCTCTAGTAGCTTGAGATGATGAGTTTATGAACTTCTATGTTGTATATTTTATTTCAGAACTGTGCAGAGATAACACATTTGTATATCAGTTACAGGTTTTACTTTCATTGCTTTAAAACGTTTACTCCACGTTACAGCTCTAGTGCCCAGTTCTTTCCACATGTGTTTACCATTCTGAGTCAGCACTGAAGCTGCCCCACAGTATCAGGGATCCGGGTTCAATTCCACCCTCCGATGACTGTCTATTTGGAGGTTGCATGTTTTCACTGTGTTTCTGTGTGTTTCCTCTGGGTGCTCTAGTTTCCTCCCATAGTCCAAAAATGTGCAGATTAGGCGGATTGGCCATGCTAAATTACCCATAGTGTCCAGGGATGTGCAGGCTGGGTGGATTACCCATAGAAAAAGGTACAGGGTAGGGGGTGTGGGTCTGGGTGGGATGCTCTTCAGAGGGTTAGTGCGGATTTGATGGGTCAAATGCCCTGCTTCCACACTGTAGGGGCTCTATGATTCTATGAGTCTTCACTCAGAAACAGGAAACACAGTTGCCATCTGTAATAATCAGGCAAATATAATCAAACATAGAATAATGGAGCAGTAACCTATTGCTGCTCATCTTCAGTGTGAGTGTGTCATGCAGATTTAGGGAGTTGTGAATATCCCTCTGCATGAATTTCTGCTGTGGAGAGTTAGTACTACTGACATCAACTAATAAGTTATTTTTCTTCAGCACCACTTTCATCACCATTGTAACATTTCAGCTAGAAAAACAAGTCTGGAATTTTGAACAAATACCACTGTTGTCTTCTACTTTACCTGATGATATCTGTTTACTTGGCAGAACACCAGCTAAGATTTCTAACAGTAATGTCTGCTATATAATATGCCATGTTAGCTATATAATACACAGAAAGGCACCTGCCCCACCATCTGTCTCTTGGTCTACAGCTGTTTCTATTTAGGCCTAGAAATGGAGAAGATACAGTATTAGAATGGATTACAGTGGAACCCAGTTTACTTCGAGGGTTCAGTTTCATGAGTAACTGAAGTTTCATATATTATTACGCTGTCATGCTATTGAATGTATAGTAGGGAAGACAGCCATTTAAACCAAGAAGTAAATCCTGGTGATCATTCTGCATGTGAACATCTTTCCATCCTCCGTTGTCTAATAAATATACAAGGAAAGGGGTATTGGCAGTGCTGTCAAGCAGCACTTGCAGCTCCTGTCATACTGAAGAATATGCAGCAAGACTTGAGCAGCATCCAGGCTTGACCTGGTTTATGGCCTGTATCAGTGGAACCACGCAAGTGCTGAGCAGTGGCCATTGTGATGACACTGTACCTTTAAGAAGTGTGTTCGATGCTGTTTCTCATCCAGAGACGGGAGTGGTTTGTTACAATGGTGCTGGAATGTCTGCTTCAGGCAAACAGTTGATAAACAGCTTTAAGTTCTCCCTGGATTTTTAAAAAAATGTAAGATAAACTAATCAGGGGAGGGTGGGGTCACGCCCACAAAAACCCAAAAGGACTTTAGTTTTGCTTTCAGTTAGTTGGCAGTTTTTGTTGGCTGCTGGAACTCTAAGCTTGAGTTCACTGCTGCCACAATGAAATCTCCGATAAAGAGGCTTCCTCTTTTAAAAGCAAAAGGGCAGATTGTTTCTTTTGGTTTTCTTTCTACTGGACTGGAAAGAGACAGCACATGAGAAATATAACTGTTGCTGAATTGCCTTTGTGGAATGCGGCCTGTTTTGGAACAGTTGAAGATTAGTGGTTGAGTAATATATTAATAAGTACTGTATTTCAGTAAAGTTATGACAATTCTTCTTTTTATTGTATTTTAATTACTATAAGAATAATGTGTTTTGAAGAATGCTTAGTGGTAGAACAATCAAATCAGATAGGTGAAAATGATGACTGCAGATGCTGGAGTTTAAAGTCGAGAGTGTGGTGCTGGATAAGGACAACAGGTCAGGCAGCACCCGAGGAGCAGGAAAATCGATGTTTTGGACAAAAGCCCCTTCTTCAGGAATCCTGATGAAGGGCTTTTGCCTGAAACATCGTTTTTCCTGGTCCTCCAGTGCTGCCTGACCTGCTGTGCTTTTCCAGCACCTCACACACCAATCAAATCATATCTAGAGCACAGAGTCTTACAGTTGCCTTTTCAAAAAATGAAAGTTAGAGTCTAGGCAAATTCCATAGTACTCTTTGGAGGGTCTGATCTGGTCCATCACGCCATTTCCAACACAAGAAAATCTAACTATTGACCCTTGATATTAAATGGTATTACCATTGCTGAATGCCCTACAATCAACACCCTGATGTTATAGTAAGTAGGAACTCAGCTGCACCAGCTATATAAATGCTGTGGCCACAAGTCAGAGGCTTAGAGGTCTGCAGCGGATAACTCACATCTTGACTCCCCCAAAGTCTGTCCACCGTCTACAAGGCACAATTCAGGTACATGATAGAATTAATGGGTGAAGTTCAAACAGCATTGAAGAATATTGTGGGACAAAGCAGCCCACTTGATTGGCACCACATCCATGAACTTTAGCATTTGCTCCCTTTACCAGCCACATACAGGGCATACCATCGACAAGATGCTCTCCAGTAGCTAATCAAGACTTGATGGAAGCATCCTCCAAAGTCATGACTTCTACCATCAAGAAGGACAATCAGAGCAGATGTAAGGGGAGATCAAAGATAGAAATTGCAGGAGAAACTCAGCAGGTCTGGCAGCATCTGTAGAAGGAAGTGGAATTCATCAGAATCAAGTTCAGTGTGTTAATTTCTGCCTTCTTCCCGCAAATACCGTGAGACCTGTTGAGTTTCTCCAGCAATTTCTGTTTATGTTTCAGATCTCCAGTATCTGCAATTATTTGTTTTATGTAAGGGACATCATCTTGACTTGGAACTATGGTAATTGCTGTTCATTTACTGTCATTGGGTTAAGATGCAGGTACTCCCATACAGCACCGATGATGTTCCAACACCCCAGAACTGCAGCAATTTGAGATGCAAGCCCCTCGTCACGAAATCCCAGGCAAGCAGGATTGGGCAATAAATGCTGTGTGTAGCCAGCAATGCCTTCATGACATGAACAAACCTAAAACTAAAGACTTGGTGAAGGAGACTACAGAAATGTCTGCCTACTATATTAAGAAATTTCCTTAATTTTTGCCACATCCTTCCATTGTAAGTGATTAAAATTACATTTGCATGCAGCTTAAGTTAGAACTTGACTAAAGCCTATTGCACAAGCAAATAATTAAATAATAGAATGCCTAATATTTTCCTGACTTGTTAACATTTCTATCTCGGCAAGTTTAGCAGGTCAGTAGGTCTTGAGAAACATCTCTTTAACATCAATAAGATTAATATTTAAAAATAAAGCTAAGATGTGTAAAAATATATCAACCATGATCAAATAGCGGAGCTGACACAATGAGCCAAATTCTGTTTCTGTCTTATGGTCATGCTTTTGACTGTTTTATACATGATGTTTCTGAATAACTGTAAATTATTGATATCTGGGTTATTCATGAAGACTTGAAATACCAAGCATCCATACTTTTGCCCCTGCGGTGCCTTTCAGCATGTTTCTGTCCTGTGATGTTACATAATTTATCTTTCGTTTTAAATTCCCTGATTCCTGTGACCTTTTATTTCTTTACAAGTCTTCCAAGCTGAAAGTGTGTTAGCTGTTGTGTGAGGAGTTCTGCTATCTACTGTATCTGAAAATTCGGAGAAGTTAAAGTGGTTTGTCAAACCAAATCTTCACTATTAAAATTTATGCTGATTCAGTTATTGCTGTGTCAGTCCTGTGTCAACTTACCAAATAAAATTAGAATAATTTTGCCTGATATTGCTGTTTGATTGATAGGCCAATAATTGCTTTGACCTATATACAACCAATTATATCTCAAATGCAGAAAGATGCCTATGGTCCTTTGTGAACTCTGGCTAATTACTGTACGTACTTGCTATTTTGCATCTCAATTTTTTTGGTACAGTCCTGCAAAACTCCATAAGTACATTTTGGTTTCTTCATCATGATGCGCAGTGCACCATGTTTTCTCTTCAACATCATCATGTTATGTAACTTGAGGCTCATGGGAATTGGCTAACTCTAAGTTAAATCAATCCATGAAGTACCTTTTCCATGTGGATCTGAAAATCTGAGGAATTTGACGATGTGCATTAGATGTTGAATACATACTAATATTTTGTTAAAGTACCTAAAGAAAATATTAAGTTGGTATTTTTATTATTTACTTCCTATTTTACTGGTATTTTAATCCTCAGAATTCTGATTGAAATATTGTAAGAATACTTTCAAAATCTACTTTGCATGTTTGCTTGTTTAATCTCTTCAGCCACTTTTGAACCCATATTCCTAAGCTTTTTTTTGATGTGGCTTTCATAGATTTGTTTTTCTAAATTCTATTTTTGTTGCTCTCTTTCAATTTGGAAGTCTTTTAAATTAGTTCATGTTTATTATTTTTTAACTTGTATGTATCTTGGTAACTGAAATACCACTTTGTTCTTGTTCGGACAAGGAGCACAACAGTTTGAACCTTCATTGATTATTAGTTTTTTGATTCAAAGCAAGCAATAGGTCTAAGGTTGTAAATTGTGTGTGTGTAACCTTTCTCTACATTTCTCAAAGCATAATTATTGTGGTCAGAATTGAACTGCATTTGTTATTATTCGGAAAATATGAAATTGAGAGCAGATATATATTTTGCCAGCTGCAAAAGATGTGATTAAAACAAAATAGTTTGCTGAAGTGAGCAATATCACCATGTGCATTTATTTAAAATCCAGAATAGATTGTTTCGTATTTGTCATGCGTGAAGTTTCAAGAAACTTGTTCTGAATGCATAACATATCTAATTAACAGCAATTAACATCATACAGAACAGCTCAACCAATGTCTATAAGTATTGTGGAACCTTAGAATTGCTGCTTAATAATTCATGCCACATAAATTATAAATCACAATGCATCAAGAAATAAGGATCCATTTAACCTGGTATTTTTACAGTCATGAAAAGGCGAAAATTATAAACAAAGTTATTGTCCCCATTTTCTTTCAAGTAATTTAGTTCCACTCTCAGTGAAATGAAATGCATTAGCATTCTGTTTAATATTCCACCCTTCAACTTGTCTGCAAAGTGGAACAAAGAGTACAAAAATGTCTGAGTCTTGATTTATGGTGGGCCTAGATTCTTTCAGGCTCTAAAGCTTAGCCAAGAGGTGTGTGGCAGAAGAAAAGTATGATTAATTTAAATTAATATGAGAGTAGGCCATCCATGTATTCAGATCTTAATACTTCAAGTTTGGAATCTTAGTGCACTGACCTAGTTTTCCGTGGCTTCATGGGTTTGCAGTTTGAGGTGGCTGCAGCTGCTGACAGTCACTCTATTGTTTCAGTTAGTTTCTTTTAAGGAAAACCAATAGAGGGTGAGCATTTCGGTTGCCTTAGGGTGCAATTCAATAGAAGCATGTTTCTGAAGTCTCACGTTCAGCGCTTTGTGAAAACTTTGCGAGACTGATCAAGTCAACCCACAGCTTTTTTCTTGAATGCTGTTTGAGACTACTTTTCATCGCTTATGCTGAACTTGTTAAATGTGAGACATGCTGTTGGGTAAGTAAAACCATGTGGAAAATAGATTTTTGTTTCTTAAGTGCAAACTTAACAGTTGTACGTGAACTATGTACACAGATTGTTTGGTCTTTTATTGCAAAACCATGTATGACTTTGCTCTACTTCAGGTAGATGTGTAGCTAAAGTTAAGAATTTCCATAGGAAATCTTGTTATGAAGTAGTGAAGTAATAATGTAAGTTGATAGACTCACAGGGATACTTCCATGTGTTCTTTGAATGTAAGATTTTAAAGACACTTGGGTAATGTAATTGAAATATTAGAATCATTCGCTAAATAACTTGAAAGTATGTTTTCAAATATCTGATATAAAAAGCATCGAAAAACTAAAGTATATTGTAAAATGTTTAGGAACAGAATTTTATGGCTGTGTGTGCCTTCTAATTTTAAGAAATAACTTATTATTTGTCAAATGTAATTATAGAATATTTAATTACAGAATAGTGTTGTTGTACAATCCTTGAACTTTAACTTGTTGTCAATATATAATTAATCTGTTCATATTAGTTTGACATGATGTATTATTTAGTAAACAGGAATATTCACTTAATTGAAACTTACATGGGTTGTTTTCTGTAAAACATGTATGTTATGAATTTACGAATGGGCAAGAAAAAAAAGGGTTACTTGCATTTAATATGCTATAGCTTGTTAATGTGTTAAATAGTTTGTGCATTGTGGGGAAAGTAACTGACAATGCAAGTTTGGCAGCTGGGTAAAAGGCAAAACAGGCAAATGAATTAATACAATAGATTGGGGGTAAAATTACTAAGCTAGCAGAAGTGAATGGAGTTGTGCCAACAGAAAACAGCTTTTAATTTTCATTTTTTGGCCTCTTGTAAATGTGCACTTAATCGGGTGTTGAATGATGTGAAGCTGAATATGCTATATGCCAAACCATTACATAAACAAAAATTATTGCAAATAAAAATTTTGCAATAATATCCCACCATGAAGCAATATTTAACAAAATATCAATAAGATATGCCAGTTGTAGTCAACCAAGAATGTGATTGATGGACACTAAATTTTCCTGTTACTGTCAAACATTAACATTCTGGCCCCTAGGCGTTTTCTGCTTGTACTGAATGCAGCAGTATTTATCTTTTTGTCTAAATGAGCAGGTTTATGGGAATACACAGAGTTTTCTTTGCATTGATTTAGACACTGTCTTTGGATCAGCCCCAACTTTAATGTATAGTTTTATTTCACCAGGTGTACTTGTTGGATCTTGCTGAACTTCACTTGGCTATTAACTAGTTGCACACGTTAGGCATTTTTCTCATTTGCCTTAGGGCAAGATTAGCACAGATGAGAATTGTCTCTTTGCCTGCACCTTTTGCAGCTGTTTCAAAGGTTTCAACTAGATAAGATTAAG
This sequence comes from Chiloscyllium plagiosum, assembly GCF_037043375.1. Taxonomy (NCBI): domain Eukaryota; kingdom Metazoa; phylum Chordata; class Chondrichthyes; order Orectolobiformes; family Hemiscylliidae; genus Chiloscyllium; species Chiloscyllium plagiosum. The sequence goes on from NW_028270145.1 coordinate 47,190,408, forward strand.
GGCAAGCTTTCAAATCTCCACCCAGATGCTATCAGGTATGTTCCATTATGTTTGTGCAGGTTCACAAAATAACTCCAAGGAACTCTTCATAAACGCTTTGATATACTCTTAGGAATCATTTTGGGAAATAATTTACCATGCTTTACATACTGCACTTGAACAAAATGAACTGTTGTTGATTGCTCCCAGATACTAGTACATAAATTGACCTCAGTTCAAACAGAAATTTCAAAGAGCAAATTACAAAGTGACTAGCTTATGTTCTTTCTCCTCGAAAAGAAGTCTGTGTTTCAGACTGTAAATTAGATGTTTTCAGTTGAACTAGTTACAGCACAAGTAGAACCAAAAGAATGGAGTTTTTCTCACAGTCCTATGTTGAAAGCTATGTCATTCTCATGGATCTGATTGAATACTTAGCATTTAAGTATGATTTACTTATAGCTTTCACAGATTTAACAATTGGGCAACTAAATGCCTCAACAAAGCAAAAAATTTAGAACTGTATACAAGCTCAATTTTGATCTGTACCTAATTTTAAATGTTTCATTGGAATAATTATGAAAAGTTCCCAATCCTTATTTACTTACTGATAATTTCTGTCTTTAGTTGGAAGCTACAGAAAACCCCTTTTAATTAGTATCTGCTATTCCAAATAGTTGCCGAAATTCAGAAATGACTTTTCCCAGTCTTGCAGATAAATACATTCAAAAGGTTAATGGTCTGGGATGATAGCTGTCAGTTCCCCTGTATTTTTGTGAAGGAGAACACTAACAATCATTTGGAAGGTTCAGTCTGGCACAAATACAAAATAGAAAAGATGGCCAAACTGTAGCAGTGGGCAAATGCTTGGCAGCTGTTGTATAATGTGGATTAATGGGAGGTTATCCATTTTGGTAGCCAAAACCAGAAGGCAGATCGTTATCTGAATGGTGATAGATTGAGAAAAGAGGACATGCAATGACATCTGGGTGCCCTTGCTGAAAGTAATGGTGAATGAGGCAAACAGTATGTTAGTCCTCAAAGCGAGAAGATTTGAGTACAGGAGCAGGGATGACTTGCTGCAATTGTACAGAGCCTTGGTGATACCACTCCTGGAGTGCTGTGTGCAGTTTTTGTTGTCTTGTCTGAAGAATGATGTTATGGCCATGGAATGAATGCAAGGACAATTTACTGTCATGATTCCTAGGGTAGCAGGCCTAGGAATTTGTAGAGAGATGGAATCAGACGTATATCATGGAGTTTAGAAGATTGGGAGTGGGGCTCCCAACTAGCAAGAAGTCCAGAACCAGGAGTCACAGTTTAAAAAAATCAGAATAGGCCACTTAAGGTGAGAGGAGAAAAAATGTCTTCACCCAGGCCATGGTGAACTGTGGAATTCTATATCACAGACAATGTTTGAGAGTAAATTGTTGAATATTTTTGGGAAGGAGGTATATATATTTCATAGCTGAAAATGTGTTGCTGGAAAAGCGCAGCAGGTCAGGCAGCATCCAAGGAGCAGGAGAATCGACGTTTCGGGCATGAGCCCTTCTTCAGGACCGAAACGTCAATTCTCCTGCTCCTTGGATGCTGCCTGATCTGCTGCGCTTTTCCAGCAACACATTTTCAGCTCTGATCTCCAGCATCTGCAGTCCTCACTTTCTCCATATATAGTTCATAGCCCTGATGAGACAATGGGCATTATGAGAAAGTGGGAGCAGGATACCGAGTGATCAGCCATGATCATATTGAATGGCAGAGCAGGCTTGAAGGGACCTATGGCAAACTCCTGCTCTCTATGTTTCTGTGTTTCTAGTTTTATATTGGAATTTCATGGAGCATTGTGCTGCCAAAGCTTTGGGACTGGTTATCAAGGATATCTTTGATAATTCATGAAATATGAATGCTGAATGTAATATGAATTCTTTTCATGAATTTGAAATTTATGCACAAGAAAATCCAGTTTTCAAATAATGAAAGTGATTTTTAATATATACGTGCATCTTAGCATTTATCAAGAGAGTCAGATGGCTGGCATCACCTTGCGCTCAATTCTGCAATGCCAAAAGTTTGATGTTTTATGAGGCCACGATGAGGTGTGCGCCTCATTAACCCCCCAATTTTAGTTTGATTTTTATAGATGACTTCCACATATTTGTATCCTCTATTGTTCTGTAAACTCAACTCAAAAAGCAACCCATGCCTCTTGTTTGTATGCTTTGATTCTTAAACTTGTAATTGACAGGTATGTGAAGCATGGTGTAATTTGATTTATTAGTTGACTAACGTGTTCCGTTTTCTGCATTAGCTTGTTTTAGTGATATTTCATGCAGGATTCCTTTTGCAAAAATCTGTAATCACAATACTGTTGCTGCTGGCAGCTGTAAAACTTCCACTTCTAATCATACTGTGCCAAATGGCTATTACAATGGGCTGATATGGTATTTGAGATTGATACGGTACAGAAGTCTGTGCTTCCACACTTGATTGCTGATACCCGCTCATACCCCATCTAGCATCCAAAAATTTAACTTATAGGCACCAATATTTGACCTTTTCTGAATAGATCTACCTTGGTCAGCAGAGTATACCTCTTACTGAAGATGTTTGTGTCTGTATAGAATTTAGCTTGAGAACACTCATACCCATTGCTGTGATGGTTGTCAGGACCCAGACTTTTAATGCGATTGGAACATTTCAAGCTACCTCCACTGACCAATATTATAATACTCAGGATTGGTCCCAACAACAGAGTAGAGACATGACAAAAGCTGTTTTCCTCAATAGAATGACATGTTCTTGTCCTTCAGGAAAGTTTTGTGACTGGCTTTTCTGAGAGGTTGGACTTTTTTGGAATATATGTAAGGCTGCTGACAATAATGCTACCACATGTATGAGTAGTAAGGAATTCCATCAACAAGTACGTATCAAACCAGGTGAAAAATGTGATGGAACTTTGAAACATTGGAAGTCCGGATCATGGATCATTAAACATGCAGAGAAAATCATCAAAACATTTAATGCAATGGTGACTTTACATCTCGAGGGTTAGGATACAAGGGAGCAGGAATCATGCTTCAGCAGCTACACACAGGAATATTTGCACCTGGGACTCCAAGGGTTAAACTCTGAGGGAAGAGCTAACAAAGTAGAGTGATAGTCCCTGGAATTTAGAAAACTGAAAGGTTATTTGATCGAAGTTTTGTAAGATATTTATGAGAACAGACATGAATAGTTTGGTAACAACAATTCCTCTGCTTGAGTAGTCTAGCACTAGAAGGGTAAAGTATAAAGAAGTTTTTAGAATGAAATGAGGATGAAAAGAAGAGGAAGAGTTTAGAACTCTCTTCAATAAACAGTTGTCAAGAAAGAACCTGTGTTAATTTTAAATCTGAGATTGATGGATTTTTGTGAATTGGAGTTAAGGAATATGAAGTAACACTGAGTATATGAAGTTAGGTTGCACACTAGCCTTGATCTCAGTGAATGGCTGAACAAGGTGGAGAACTGAATTGCATACTCCTGTGCTTATATACTATGGCAGCAGCCATGGTATCCTTGCTTTGTGGTAAATCCACTGTGCGAGCACTATTGCTTGGAGCAGATTGACTGCTGGAAGAAAATGATTGTTCTTGTTCTTAAAAACAGTAATGAAACTTTGTTTCGTGTTCAAAGTTCAAAAGGTCATACAATGAGTCTCAAACTGCCAATTAAATTATGGTGAAGTATACTGGAGGCATTTTAAAATAATTTTGCACCTTGCGTAACAGCTTTGAGAATATTCTATAAATGTATTACAAAGGATATACAGCACAGAACAGGCGATTCAACTCGACCTCCTCTTGGGAAATAAGGCAGGGCAAGTGCCTGAACTGTGAGTGGGGAAACACTTTGGAACCAATGATGGTAATTCTGTTAGTTTTAAAATGGTTCTGGAAAAGGATAGTCTAGTGCACAAATTAAAGTTCTACATTGGGACAAGGCCACTTTTGGTGGTAACCAACAGGAACTTTCAAAAGTTGACTGGTAGAGTCAGTTTGCATTTAAAGGAACATCTGGCAAGTTGGGAGGCTTTGAAAAGTGAATGAAACTTCAGGGACAGCATGTCCCTGTTAACGCGCAAGTCAAGGCTGGCAGTAGTAGGGAACGCTGGGTGACTAGAGGTATTGAGGCTCTAGTCAAGAAAAAAGAAGCCTATGTCAGGTATAGACAACCAAAATCAAATGAATCCCTTGAGAACAGAGGGGATTCAGGAGGGCAAAAAAGGGGACATGAAATAGCTTTGGCAGATAGGATAAAGGAAAATCCAAAGAGATTCTACAACTATTTTAAGGGCAATATAGTAACTAGGGAGAGAATAGGGTCCTTTACAGATTAGTGAGACATTCTTTGTGTGGAACCACAGGAGATGGGTGAAATCCATAATGAATATTTCACATCAGTATTTACTGTACAGAAGGAAACTAGGAAACTTGGGGAAATAAATGGTGATGCCTTAAAGTGTCCACATTACAGAAGAGGTTGTGGTGGAGGTCTTAAAATGCATAAAGGTAGAGAAATCCTCGGGGCCTAATAAAATGTATCCCGGGATATTGTAGGAAACTAGGGAAGAAATTGTGGGGACCCAAGCTGAGATATTTGTATCATTGGCAGCCGTGGGGGAGGTGCCAGAAGTCGGCAGGGTGCTTCATCTTGTGCCATTATTTAAGAAAGGTTGCAAAGAAAAGCCTTTCTTTTACAGACCAGTGAGGCTGGTGTCAGTTTTGGAGCTAATTCTAAGAGACAGGATCAACATGCATTGGAAAGGCGTGGACTGATTCGGGTTAGTTATCATGGCTTTGTGCGTAGGAAGTCATGTCTCATAAACCTGATTGAGTTTTTTTTTTAAGAGGTGACTAAGAAGATAGATGAAGGCAGAGCAGTTGTTGTCTACATCTTTAGCATGGCAGACTGTTTAGGAAGGTGAGATCAAATGGAATCCAGGTAATGCTAGCCAATTGGATACGAAACTGGCTTGACAGTAGGAGACAGAAGGTGGTGGTAGATGGTTATTGTTCAGACTGGAGGCCTGTGACCAGTGGTGTGCCACAAGGATTAGTGCTGGGTCCACTGTTGTTAATCATTTATATAATTGATTTGGATGAGAATATTGGAGGCACAGTTATTAAGTTTGTGGATTACATCAAAATTAGTGGTATGGTGGACAGTGAAGACAATTGTCTAAAAGTACAGTAGGATCTTAATCAACTGGACCAATGGGCCAAAGAATGGCCAATTGAGATAAATGTAAGGGGTTGCATTTTGGTAAGGCAAATCAGGGTAAGACCTAAACAGTTAATGGTAGAGCCCAGAAGTGAGTTGTCCAACAGAGATCGAGTGGTACAGGTATACAGTTCTTTGGAAGTTACATTAGAGAGAGACTGGGGGGTGAAGATGATGTTTGGTTTCATTGATTGGAGCACTGAGTACCAGAATTGGGATGCCAAATTATGTCTGTACAAGATATTGATGAGGCCACATTTGGAGTACTGCATACAATTCTGATCACCCTGCTTTAAGAAGGATGTTATTATTACCAGAAAAGATGCAAGAAAAGATTTACAAGGATGTTACTGAGACTGGAAGGTTTGAGTTATAGGAAAGGCTGAATAGGCTGGGATTTTTCTTTCCCTGGAGCCTCGGAAGCTGAGAGGTGACTTTATGCAGATTGGTAGATTTATGAGGGGCATGGATAGGGTGAAGAGCAAGGTCTTTTCCCGAAGGTAGGGGAGTCCAACACTAGAGGGAATAGGTTTAAGGTGAGAGGGGAAAGATTCAAAAGGGATCTGAGGGACAACATTTTTCTGCAGAGTATGGTGTGGATATGGAATGGATTGACGGAGGAAGTGGTGGAGGTGAGTATAATTACAACATTTAACATGTTGTAATTATACTCCCATTTGGATAGGTACATGGATAGGAAAGGCTTAGAGAGTTATGGGCCAAAAGCAGGCAAATGTGACTAGTTTAGTTGAGGAAACCAGGTTGGCATGGACAAGTTGGACAGAAGAGCCTGTTTCTGTGCTTTATGACTCTATGACCTTTTCATGCCAGCATTGAACATGATTAGACAGGATAGTCGGAGAAAGTATGTTCTCAATGACTGGGGAGTCCAGAACAAGGGGCCTCAGACCAAGAATAAGGGACAGGCCTTTTAAGACTGAGATGAGTGGAATTTCTTCACACAGATGGTGGTAATCCTGTGGAATTTTCTGCCACAGGAAACTTCTTGAGGCCAATACATTGAAGACTTTCAGGAAATGTGTGTGTGTTATAAAGATACGTAGTTCTTAGAGCTAAAGGATTCAAATGATTTGGTGAGCATACAGAAATAGGGTGTTGAGTTGGATCATCAGCCATGATAATTTTGAATGGTGGAGGAGGCTCAAAGGACCAAATTGCCTTCTGCTTCTGTTTTATGTCAATGTTGTCCTACTTGAGTGCCCTCTCAATTTCATTTCTCTAAATCTATCGTCATAATCATTTACTCACATCTTCCTCATACTTTGTTTAACTTTCCCTTAACTGCATCAATATTATTTGCTTCAACACTCTGTGGTAATAGGTTCCACATTCTCATCACTTTTTTGCTAAACTTTATTTCACTAAATTCCCTTTTTGGATTTCTTGGTGATTGTGTTATAGCCTCTTCTCCACAAGAAGGAATATTCTCTCCGTATCCACTCACTCAAACTCTTTCATAACTTTAAATGTATCTTTGGTCACCCCTCAGCCATCTGTGCATCTTTCTATAATATGTACACCCACCCATTTCCAGCAGCTTTCCAGTAAATCTTCTCTGCATCCTCTCCAATGCCTTTATATCCCTTTGGTAATATGGTAACCAGAACTGTGTGGAGAACTCTTAAGCGTAGTTTAAACAGGCTTCGATATTGATTTAGCCTAATTTTCCTACGTTTTAATTCTATCCAGAAGTAGAGCCTAGAACCTGATTTATTTTATATAAAATAGGACAGGCATTTCAGGAGTACAAGTGTCAAACGATGTAGCTGTCTTGGGTCAGGTATGTGTGTAGGGTGGGAGGTGGGTGAAGGGTAGCGAGCAGACAGGGGATGGGTTAATTTGCCGGGGGATGAGGGGCATAAGGCAAGAGGTGATTGCGTCGAGTGGCAAACGATTGGGAATAGTGTGCCAGGTGGGTGAGAAGTATAGGTGATTGCTGCGTAGGATGCCAGATGCGTGAGGAGTATAGGTGCTGGCTGAGTAGAATGCCAGGTGGGTGAGCAGTATAGGTGCTGGCTGGGTAGGGTGCCAGGTGGTTGAGGAGTATAGGTGCTGGGTTGGTGGATAAGGTGGAGGTGTGGTAGGATACCAGATGGGCAGGGTGGCATGTAAATAGCTGGCTTTTAAATGGGTCAGCACTTGGGTTAGGTTCGGGGCTATGGGTCAGTGAGGGCAGTTGGCACTTTCAGAACAGGTCTGTTGAGGGTGAGCAGGGATGGAGGGGGGAGGGGGGTGCAAGTCAGGCTAGGTCAGACTGCACTTGAGGGCATAGTGAGCCAGAGTCAGTGGGAAGCTAGTCGAGGCTGGTATTTGTGGGATATACTAGCCTGTGGATATTCAAGATAACTTGTGGTTCAGGAAAGAGTTAAGTCTAGGGGATTTTCGGATTGGAGGGGATTTTGAGATTGACTTGGGGAGGGTGCTGGGTGCTTATTGGCTTTTGGAAGGAGATGGGGGAGTTTAGCAGGAGTTGCAGCAAGTTTTAATTCTACTAATGTTTTCTGGTCAACTATAGTGGTAAATGGTTGGAACCCTTCGAAGATTCTGACTTTGTTAGGAAGTTTTGTGAAGGGTTGTCGATACAGCTAATTGTCCATCACAAGCTTCAACTTCTTCAATAATTTCCTCAAAGTTGGCTGCATTGGGACTTCCTCTTAGTCCTGATGTGCAATTTAAGCAAAGATTATTTTCCAGTTGGAAGATCTTGTCCATTATTTCCATTCTAATAACAAATCCACACAAGTTACTTGGGAGAGTGTCACCACTTTATTTCCTGTTCAACTTTACTACCGTCCTTTACTGTAGAATTCCTCTCCCTGCGGTAAGAGGCCATTTGGCCCATTGAGCCTGCACTGACCCTCTGAAGAACTTTCCAGTCATAGAGATGTACAGCATGGAAACAGACCCTTCGGTCCAACCTGACCAAGCCGACCAGATATCCCAACCCAATCTAGTCCCACCTGCCAGCACCCAGCCCATATCCCTCCAAACCGTTCCTATTCATATACCCATCCAAATGCCTCTTAAATGTTGCAATTGTACCAGCCTCCACCACTTCCTCTGGCAGCTCATTCCATACCTGTACCACCCTCTGTGTAGAAAAAGTTGCCCCTTAGGTCTCTTTTATATCTTTCCCCTCTCACCCTAAACCTATGCCCTCTAGTTGTGAACTCCACACCCCCAGGGAAAAGACTCTGCCTATTTATCCTATCCATGCCCCTCATAATTTTGTAAACCACTATAAGGTCACCCCTCAGCCTCCGACACTCCAGGGAAAACAGCCCCAGCCTGTTCAGCCTCTCCCTATAGCTCAAATCGTCCAATCCTGGCAACATCCTTGTAAATCTTTTCTGAACCCTTTCAAGTTTCACAACATCTTTCTGATAGAAAGGAGACCAGAATTGCATGCAATATTCCAACAGTGGCCTAACCAGTGTCCTATACAGCCGCAACATGACCTCCCAACTCCTGTACTCAGTACTCTGACCAGTAAAGGAAAGCATACCAAACGCCGCCTTCACTATCCTTTCTATTTGCAACTCCACTTTCAAGGAGCTATGAACCTGCACTCTAAGGTCTCTTTGTTCAGCAACATTCTCTAGTATCTTACTATTAAGTCCACCCTATTCCTGCAACCCCACAATTTACGATGGCTAACCCACCTAGTCTATACATCCCCAGTCACTACAAGGCAGTTTCGCTTGGCCAATCCCCTTAACATGCACATCTTTGCTTTGTGGGAGGAAACTGGTGCACCTGGGTGAAACCCCATGCAGACACGGGGAGAACGTGCAAACTCCACACAGACTGTCGACCATGCCTGAACTTGAACCCGAGTCCCTGGTGCAGTGAGACAGCAGTGTTTTCCAGTGAGCTACTCTGCCACCAGTGTCATCCAGTATCTGATCTGTGGCCTCTGCTGCTCAGTACGAACACAGGAAAAGCCGCATGTGGATTTGGTGTGGTCATGTGCACCATTTAAAGCACCCTCTCCAACTCATGCTCACCCTCATGCTCTCTCCCACCATCTCCATCCAGACACACACACGCGCGCGCGCACACACACACACACACACACACACACACACACACACACACACACACACACACACACACACACACATATATACATTCAAACACATGAGCAATAATACATCAAGGGAGTTGAAGACAGAACTATGTCCCCTTCCTCACCCGATTTGAGCAGTTAAATCCAATGAAAACATTGCAAACTCCATTATTCCCAATCCTACTGTACACTCTCCGAATGAATAAATTCAGAATCATTTACCCCTGCCACTGTACAATAGACAAAATTAGAGCAATAACACATCCTTCACTCACTTTCTCTGAAGAAAAAAACAGTTTGAAGAACAAAAGTTCACTTCTACCTTCCATTCCAGCAATACCCTTCTCATCACAGCTACATTGGTGCTTCTTCATAAGAGATGATTGTTGACCCCAGTTTCCTTGAACCATTATTGGACATGACTCCCAAAGGCAATAGGACTGAAGTTATTAAGGAGCACAGCCATGGTGTTACTGTGTCTTTGTCTGTCTCATCACTTCGCTTGTATTGGTGGTTAATAATGTCAGAGGTCAGACAGAGTGCCCTGTGAGTAGTTGGCAACAATTAAACAACCAGACAGCTGTGGTCGATGAGTCAAATGATGTTGATTTCTTTTTTCCTGTGCTTAACCATAATTAGGCTGTGACGTAATGTCAGTTGGTTTGACTCTAATACAAAAACAAAATACTGGGGATGGTAATATTGAGGGAAATTCTCATCAGAACAGGCAGCATCTGTGTAGATAGAACAACACACATGTTTCAGGTGTTGATGAATGCTGGGTAACAGGTATCTGAGTGTAAATCTGGGGGATTAAGAAAGAAACATGAGAAATAACCTCATCAGTGAAATAAAGAAAGAAACAAAATTGGAGCAGCGGTTGTGATCTAAATGATAGAGCTCAGTGTTGAGTCCAGAAGGCTGAAAGTGCCTAATTTAAAGTTAATCCTTTGGTCATTTAATCTGCCCTGCCCTCCAACCTGTCTGAGATCTTTCCTTTTCTTCTCCCCTCCAACCCCCCGTCTTCCCACCTTTGAATTGCTCAAAACCTATTACGTCAACTTTGTTCAGACAGGAGGTCACCTCAACCTGATTCATGAATTCTGTGTTTCTCTCTGTAAGGCTGCCTGACCTGCATTTGTATTGCCAGCATTTGATTTTATTTCAGATTTTCTGCAATGGCAATACTCTCCTTTTATAATCACAAAAACTGATCTTTTGGCATAAGTCAATTTGAGAAGTTTTATCAGAAGCTCTTTCAGTATTCCCAGTTACTCTACAAGTTGTTCAGGGACTTGGCAATAGTTCTGAAGACTTGTGCTCCAAAACTAACTACGCACCAGCTAAGATGTTTCATCTACCTTGCAATGCAGAGAATAGCCTGGATGCATTCTGTTCACAAAAAGCAAGGCAATTCTGACTAATCCAATTACATAGAACATAGAACAATACAGCACAGAACAGGCCCTTCGGCCCACGATGTTGTGCCGAACATTTGTCCTAGCTTAAGCACCCATCCATGTACCTATCCAATTGCCGCTTAAAGGTCACCAAAGATTCTGACTCTACCACTCCCACAGGCAGCGCATTCCATGCCCCCACCACTCTCTGGGTAAAGAACCCACCCCTGACATCTCCCCTATACCTTCCACCCTTCACCTTAAATTTACGTCCCCTTGTAACACTCTGTTGTACCCGGGGAAAACGTTTCTGACTGTCTACTCTATCTATTCCTCTGATCATCTTATAAACCTCTATCAAGTCACCCCTCATCCTTCGCCGTTCCAACGAGAAAAGGCCTAGCACTCTCAACCTATCCTCATACGACCTATTCTCCATTCCAGGCAACATCCTGGTAAATCTCCTCTGCACCCTCTCCAAAGCTTCCACATCTTTCCTAAAATGAGGCGACCAGAACTACACACAGTACTCCAAATGTGGCCTAACCAAAGTCCTGTACAGCTGCAATATCTACTTCACGACTCTTGAATTCAATCCCTCTGCTAATGAACGCTAATACACCATAGGCCTTCTTACAAGCTCTATCCACCTGAGTGGCAACTTTCAAAGATAAATTACTACTGTCTAGGTTTACCATGGATCATCTGTGAAGTGAAGGAAGTGGCCATGTACAGGGCTATCAAGTGGCACTTAGTCAGGAATAAGTCGATGCTTAGTTGAAGTTCTGCCAGGGCCATTTGGCTCCGGGCCTCGTTCCAGGCTTGATCCAAAGACGTGCTAAGGAGCTGAATTCCAGAGGTGATACAAGGGTAACTGCCCTTGATATCAAGTCAGCAATTTGATCATTTGTGATCTCAAGAATCTCAAAATTCAAGTTACATAACGGAAAATGATTGTGGTTTTAGAGGACTAGTTATCTAAACCCCAAGATATCACTGCAAGAGTTCCGAAGGTTAGTCACCTAGAACCAACCATCTTTAATTGCTTTGTTGAGGATTTTCCTTGCATGTTCAAATCTGAAACTGGGAGGTTTGTTAATGTTTACTTTGAGTTCAGTACCATTCTCAGTTAGTGAAGTAGTGTATATGGCCTCATCAAGGCCTGGACAATATTTAGGCTTGATCTGAAAAGTAGCAAGTAATATTTTACATCACACACGTGCTAGCTCCAATCGAAGAAAACATGACCATCTCCTTGATGTTCAAAAGGCATTGCATTGCTGAATTCCCCTATCATCTACATATTGGGAATTCACATTGATGAAAAACGTAACAAGAGCTCGAACAGGTCCTAAGACTGGGAATTCTGTGAATAAGTAATTCACCTTTTGAGTCCTGCAAGTTGCAGATCCATCGACTGAAACATTTGTTACTTCCACCACTTGTGCACAGTATCTTCCATCTACAATATTCATTGCAGCAACTCACTAAGATTCCTTTGACAGGTCTTTCCAAAGCCGCAGCATCGACCATTCTGAAGTGCAAGATCATCTGGGAACACATCTCCTCTCCCAGTTGCCCGCTATCCTGCCTTGGAAATAGTCATTCCTTCACTGTCACTGGGTCAAAATCTGAGAATTCCTTTTCTAATGGGGCTGTGCATGAATCTACATGACATGGAACACAGAGGTTCAGGAAAGGAGCTCACCTTTTACAACGGAAGTTAAGTCTGGCCAATGAAAGTAGAGTTTACCGACAGTGCTTATGACCCAGAAATAAGCAAAAAAAAAGTTACAAAGTATTGATCTATACCCCTTAATATGAACATTATTCCTGAACTGGCATCAATTGTTAACAGTACATGGATCCTTAAAAAAACCAAAACTTTGTGACCAAACTCCAGAGTGAAGTGAGCTACAGTTCTCAAATGCAAGAAGCTTAATCCTTTACCAAATGACAGTCTTTCAACAAGCCACCGCTTATTGTTATAGAAGAGTGTCCAGTGTGTTATGATTTCTTTCTGTGCATCCACTGAGTGTAGCCAAGGAAAGCAGCCAATCCAACTTGGTCAGCAAACCCTTAACATGAGTCTAATAATACCCAATGTGATGATTCTGTGGCTTTCGAGTTTGTTTCATCCTAGTTTTTGTGAAGGGAGGTAGTAGGCAGAGGTGAAAAGCTGTCTGTCAGAAAGTAAACAGGTTGTGAGGCCTTAGGGAAAAAAACCCTAAGTTGGAACAATGGAAGCACCTTGGATTTGGTCAGCTCTCACAGACCAGGCTTTCTAGTTTGTTTAGCTCTTAGGTTTAGCTTTAAGCAGAAGCCATTGGGGTGTAAAAGCTTCAGTGAATGTTTCTGGCTGCTGCTGTCTCTGGATTTTCTCTTGTTTTTTTTTCCTCCTGGATTGAAGAACTGCATGTGAGAATCTGTTTGAATTTTCCTTTTTTTTCACCAAGGAGTATGTTTATGGGATGTCACTATATTGAAACGGTTAATTAGTAATAGTTACTGTATCTATTATTCTAAATTTTCCAATAGAGTTGTTATTCTAAATTCCTCTTTCTTTGATTGCATTTTAAATGAAGTGTTTAAATAAATTGTTTTGCTTAATGTCAAGCAGTTTGACCTGTCGCATTGCATCAGGAATAGACACTATAAGGACATTATACTTTCAAATAAGTAAAAATTAGTATCTAGGCTACGTTAAACTATTTTGAAGGGATCTGATCTGGTCCATAACACCAAGCTCTCACAACCTCCCTGATCAAACAGATTTCAAAGTAACCAAGTTTAGTTCAGCCTCATGGCCACTTCTAAACAAACTAATGTCTGTGTCTTTTGGATTTTGTTGGCTATCCTCTTTGGACTTATGCAGATCAACTGACTAACTGAGTGGGTCAATTATTGAGTCAGGGAATCATACTGCACGGAAACAGACTCTTTAGTCAAACTAGTCCATGCCGACCACGTTCTCAAACTAAACTAGTCCTACCTGCCTGTGTTTGGCCCATATCCCACCAAACCTTTTCTATTCATGTATTTATCCAAATGTCTTTTAAAAGCTTTAACTATACCTGCATCCACTACTTTCTCTGGCAGTTCATTTCACACACAACCAGTCCCTATGTCAAAAAATTGCCCATTATGTCCTTTTTAAATCTTTTCCCGCTTAACTTAAAAATATGCCCCCTAGTTTTGAACTTGCCCCACCTTAGGGAAAAGGCCAATCACTTTATCTATGCCCCTCATGATTTTATAAACCTCAATAAGGTCACCCTTCAACCTCCTATGCTCCAGTGAAAATAAGTCCCACCTTATCAGTCAATTTTTATATCTCAAACCTTCCATTCCCAGCAACATTGTGGTAAATCTTTTCTGAACCCCCTCCAATTTAATAATATCCTTCCCATTACAGGGCAACCAGAACTGCACCCAGTATTCCAGAGGAGGCCTTACCAACATCCTGTATAACCGCAACATGGCGTCCCAACTTTTAGACTCAGAGGTCTGAGCAATGAAAGCAAATGGGCTGAACACCTTCTTAACCACCCTATCTGTGATACAAAATTCAAGGAATTATGTACCTGAACCCCTAGACAGACATCTGATCCTCCACCTGCGTGATGGCTTTCTGGAACCAGCTGCTCGATCACGTAACCAGATCCTCCCGATCCCCAAGCCAAAGTAACAAGATCCTATAATCATCTGGAACTATTTCAGAAATCTTTCCATTGACATTAAAGATTAAAGATCTTTGTAGTTTTGTAGATCTTTGCATCTGGGCTTTCCAGACAGGACTGCTACATGACTTTTGAGCAAAATAAGTTTTTCTAAATAAATACAAAATCCACCTATCCTCAGTTGCTAAAATGTTGCCCTCTCTGATATCATAAACACCAATGGAATCTTTCACAGTATCATTGTCCAACAACTGACAGAGTGACATGCAAATATTCATTGCTGTGGTGACATGAGTTGTCTGGTGTATTTTAACCCATTTATAGCAATTCAACTGCTTAGACGTAATAGGCAATTTTTCAAGAGGATTGTTAAGAATGGAGAAATAGTAGGAGTTATGAAGGAGATAAGAATAACACTGGACAAAAGGAAGTTGTTGATATTAAAAAGCACTGTTCCAAAGAGAGAAGTTTAAAACAAAACTCTGTGAGGATGAATTTGAAAGATGAGATTTATAATTGTTTTCAGACCTCTGAAGTGGACAGCTGGGAAAGCAGAGGCAGTTCACTTCCACTTTGGAGATAGATACATCTGAACAAGGTTTCCAACAGCAAAAAGATTTTTGATGCTTTCTTAAATAAATTTTTGAATAGGACCATTTCTCCTGCAGCAAGCCACATAGCTTGTGTGTGCAGTTCCCATTAATAACATTTAGTGACTAAAAGAAGGAATCGTCTTCAGTACCTTCTGTTTAATCTCTCCCATATATAAATTACATTGAAATCATTGTATGGAAATACTGTCTGTGAACAATTACCCAAATTTAAATTCATGACACATCTGTGTGTAGAGATCCATTTTGCATTATAAATTTATTTCCAGACTTGAAATATGGTGTTTATAAGTTGATTTTCCACTCCCAACCTAAATATGAACTTTTGTGGCTAGCTGCTGGCCTGGATAATTGTGCAGCGAATTGACTGCCTTCAATTTTCCTTGAATAGCTTATTTGAATAATTATTCATTAGTATTGGCATAACTTTGGCCTTGTGTGCACAGATGCATTGAACAAGCAGCCCTAGATGAAAAGCCAGTAAGTCACCATGATGTCTTTTGCAGAATAAAAGCACATGAGTGTGCAGATGCAAAACTGAAGCTAGTTTCATTTATTTGGCTTTTAACCAACATAAAGAGTTTTGACTCCAAGCAGGTATCTTCTCTCTTGATGCTGAACGTAATGTGACACATCTTAGACTGTGTGTGTGTGTGGTGTAAAATTATGTCCCAATACATGTGTGAATCATAATGTAACACATGTATTGGGCCAAGCAGTGGAAAAATTATGTCCCAATACATGTGTGAATCTAACCGGAATGGAGGTGTTGCTTAGTCCCGTGTGAATCTTATTACACACCTCCCCGTGTGAATCTTCTTATCTGTATGTAACCAGAATGGAATGTGTTTTTTAGCCTTGCTCTGCTGTTCACATGAATGTTTATATCTGGAAAAGAGTATATCAGCTGGAAAAGTCTCCAGTTCGGTGATTCTGCTCCGGGGTTACGTTTAACCGCCGAGCGTGGGTTGTTGGCAACCGCTCTACGAGAACTGACGGCTCCCAGTTCCGGTAACATGTAGAGTGAGTATAAGCCAGACCCGGGAGTCTGCTCCGGGGTTACGTTTAACCGCCGAGCGTGGGTTGTTGGCAACCGCTCTACGAGAACTGACGGCTCCCAGTTCCGGTAACATGTAGAGTGAGTATAAGCCAGACCCGTTGTAAGTATGAGACCTGGTTGTGGCGATGCAGCGGGGAATAAAATGCTCATATTCTAGCAGACTCGCCTCTTGGTCGTTTGTTCTGTGTCAGACTACTCTCCTACGAACCTGACCTTGAGAATTTTTTAAAACATTTTGGCGCTGCGAGCAGGGTCACTCGCAATTGAGGAGAGATTTTGATACAGAACAATGTTTTGGAAAAAGACTAAGAAACCAGAAGAACAAACTGTGGAGGTCCCGACCGTCCCGGGATGGCATGGACCGTGGCATGACGTGGCAGTTTGTTTGAGAAATGGTGGGGGGCGACCGGAGGAACCCCAGGGTCGCTGCTGTCCACCCTTGAGAGGATCCCAGTCCTGCCGAAGAACCCCTTGCCTGGGGTACAGCGGAGGATGTGGGCATGTCCAAAAAGCTGAAGCGGAGTTAACAGAATTGAATGGGATTGAACTGAACTGAACTGAGTGGAACTGAAGTGAATCAAATTGAACTGAAACGAATTGAACTGAATTAAGCATAATGTAACACATGTATTGGGCCAAGCAGTGGAATGTGGTGTAAAATTATGTCCCAATACATGTGTGAATCATAATGTAACACATGTATTGGGCCAAGCAGTGGAAAAATTATGTCCCAATACATGTGTGAATCTAACCGGAATGGAGGTGTTGCTTAGTCCCGTGTGAATCTTATTACACACCTCCCCGTGTGAATCTTCTTATCTATATGTAACCAGAATGGAATGTGTTTTTTAGCCTTGCTCTGCTGTTCACATGAATGTTTATATCTGGAAAAGAGTATATCAGCTGGAAAAGTCTCCAGTTCGGTGAGTCTGCTCCGGGGTTACGTTTAACCGCCGAGCGTGGGTTGTTGGCAACCGCTCTACGAGAACTGACGGCTCCCAGTTCCGGTAACATGTAGAGTGAGTATAAGCCAGACCCGGGAGTCTGCTCCGGGGTTACGTTTAACCGCCGAGCGTGGGTTGTTGGCAACCGCTCTACGAGAACTGACGGCTCCCAGTTCCGGTAACATGTAGAGTGAGTATAAGCCAGACCCGTTGTAAGTATGAGACCTGGTTGTGGCGACGCTGCGGGGAATAAAATGCTCATATTCTAGCAGACTCGCCTCTTGGTCGTTTGTTCTGTGTCAGACTACTCTCCTACGAACCTGACCTTGAGAATTTTTTAAAACAGTGTGGAGAGGTTTTCTTCAACAGAGGCTGATTTTGACCTTTGTCATAAGTGATGAAATATGTCCGACTAATGTTTGTATTCTGTCATCTAATTTTAATACCTGGGTCTTTCATGGATTGAAATAGTTTTGTAAAGGAAAAACACTGGTTTAAAATGGCCACTGCAATTACCTGACTGCAGGTTGACCAAGCCATGAAACTAACATGAAATAATAAGTTTGAACTAAAATTAACATATTAGGAAAAGACACTGAACCCAGTCAGGTGTGAAGAAATATTTGTCTCCTATTTAGATTTACACCTTTATATGTATTTTCATACCTAGAAATGGAAAAGCATCCAAAATTAGCAAGCTTAAACATAACTTCCACAAAACTAGCTTGCATTTCAAGAAGCTGTTTTTAGCAGAATGTGGAGATGAATTTGTGATGACAGAATGGGAGAAAGCTATCTGTCTGCCACTCAAAAGGGACAAAACAGTCAGTGACATCACAAATTGGAGAAAAATATCTCGACACCAATTGCTTAAAGAGGTCTTCAATATTCTTGCCTGCTGTTAAACCAAAACATCACTAACAAACCATGGTTCCACATTAAAACCTTGCACCTCAAGGACATCCTAAGGAGTTGCAGGTGTGTGAGTGTATGCACGTGTGCAGTTGATGTTACACGTATATAATGTGGGAGTTAGCAAATAATAGCATTTACTTTTTTTACACTCAGAAAAACCTTATAATTGGATCCTCAGTGTTTCTGAGAAACTAGTTAACAGTATTGTAATTGGGTGAGGTATATCCTCATTACATAAATGCATTTTAAATATTTGTTATTGAAAAGAAGAGTGCCAATTCACTCCTCTTACCTGATATGCCTTCAATTGAATTTGACTCAGGTCTGAACTTGCTTCTGGTGAAACATGTGTTGAATAACTGTTGGTCTTCATTCACATCCCAACCTCACAATTCATCAAAATTTTCTGATTTCTCCTTCTTCATGAATGTCTGAAGGTAGAACATGACCTATAAACACAAACCTAACCCTATCACTACCAAAACTCTTGATCAAATGTTTTGCAAGCACCACATATTTTCACGACTCTCTCTGGTAACCACTTCAACTAGTTAGAATGACGTACTTTCTGTCTAAACTCTGATTTAACTTCAGACTTGGTTCTCTCACTGTGTCTATGATGACTTTTACTTTCCACCATTGTTATTTCTCTTCTGTTGAATGTGGCTTCAGCAGGGAAAACTTAATTGTGGGTTGTCTTTGGAAAAAATAATTCAGCTGGCCTTTTGTCAGCAGTAGAATGAGGTGCAATGTGGAAAATAAAAAGAATATTTGCTAGTTGGTAATCCTGTGAAAACTGACATTACTTCAGATTGATATCTTACATTTGTTTAATACGCACATGCTTAATAATTAGTACTATATGCTCAGCAGTTGTTCTGAAGGCAGGGTATATTGAAACTCAAGTGTGCTTTACTCCCTTCAATTTGGAGGTGCCAATGTTAGACTGAGGTGGACAAAGTTAGAAATCACACAGCACCAGGTTATAGTCCAACAGGTTAATTTGAAAGCACTAGCTTTTGGAGTGCTGCTTCTTCATCAGGTCGTATGAAGGAGCGGTGCTCTGAATGCTAGTGCTTCCCAATAAACCTTTGGACTATAACTTGCTGTTGTGATTTTTAACTTACTCCCTTCATTCCATGAATTGTATGAAAAGAAACCTGTTGTCAGATGCTAAAAATATGTTTTGTAAAATTATTTTTATTCATGAAAGTTGATGAATTTATTCAGCATCACTAAGATCTCGTCAAGCAAAAAGCCTTTTCTGCCAATTAGCACAGTGCAGCACTTTTTTTTTAATATTGTTCACCGTGACATCATTGGTTAGGTCAGAATTTATTGCCCAGCGGGCAGTTAAAAATCAACCAGGTCCTGTGAATCTGGAGTCATTTGTAGGCCAGACCAGATGAGGATGACAGCTTTCCTTTCCTGAAAGTCATTGGTAAACTAAATGGGTTTTTTGACAATCAACAATGATAATTGTTGGACTGTTACTTTCAGATATTTTGGTGATTTCACATTCAACCATCTGCCATGGGAGAATTAGAACCTGGTCCTCAGACATTACCTGGATCCGTGGATTTATAGTCTAATGATAATATCATAAGTTCAGCGACCCCAGATTAAATCACTGGGGACATGGATTCAAATGTAAAGACAGTAAATGGTAAAGTTTCAATTCAATTAGTAAAAAATAAGCATGGTAAGCATTTCAAAAAGCAATATGTAGTAAATCAAAAAACAGAGACAAGGAAGAGAGAAAGGTACTTGTTTGGGAACTGATAGGGTTGTTTTTCAGACTGGAGGCCTGTGACCAGCGGAGTGCCACAAGGGTCGGTGCTGGACCCTCTACATTTTGTCATTTACATAAATGATTTGGATGCGAACATAAGAGGTACAGTTAGTAAGTTTGCAGATGACACAAAAATTGGAAGTGTAGTGGACAGTGAAGAGGGTTACCTCAGATTACAACAGGATCTGGACCAGATCGGCCAATGGGCTGAGAAGTGGCAGATGGAGTTTAATTCAGATAAATGTGAGGTGCTGCATTTTGTGGAAAGCAAATCTTATCAGGACTTATACACTTAATGGGAAGGTCCTAGGGAGTGTTGCTGAACAAAGAGACCTTGGAGTGCAGGTTCATAGCTTCTTGAAAGTGGAGTCACAGGTAGATAGGATAGTGAAGAAGGCGTTTGGTATGCTTTCCTTTATTGGTCAGAGTATTGAGTACAGGAGTTAGGAGGTCATGTTGCGGCTGTACAGGACATTGGTTAGGCCACTGTTGGAATATTGCGTGCAATTCTGGTCTCCTTCCTATCGGAAAGATGTTGTGAAGGGAGCGTCGGAGGCTGAGGGGTGACCTTATAGAGGTTTACAAAATTATGAGGGGCATGGATAGGATAAATAGACAAAGTCTTTTCCCTGGGGTTGGGGAGTCCAGAACTGGAGGGCATAGGTTTAGGGTGAGAGGGGAAAGATATAAAAGAGACCTAAGGGGCAACTTTTTCCACACAGAGGTGGTACGTGTATGGAATGAGCTGCCAGAGGATGTGGTGGAGGCTGGTACAATTTGCAACATTTAAGAGGCATTTGGATGGGTATATGAATAGGAAGGGTTTGAGGGGATATGGGCCGGGTGCTGGCAGGTGGGATTAGATTGGGTTGGGATATCTAGTCGGCTTGGATGGGTTGGACCGAAGGGTCTGTTTCCATGCTGTACATCTCTATGACTCTATGAATAGACAGTGCAAACCTAAGAGCAAATCAACAGCTAAGGCTACATGTTACAGAACAAAGGTCTTAACTAAAGTCTCTGTATCTGAATGGACGTTACTTTCAAAAGAAAACAGACAAACTAATCTGATAGCCATCACAGAGACCTGGCCACAGAGTGACATAAATTGGGATCTGAATGTTGAATGGTAGGTGACATTTAGGAAGGGACAGACAACTAGGAAGAGGTAAACTGGTAGGTCTGTTAATTAATGTTGGAACTGTCACAAAAGACAGTGATGGCCTAATTTCAGGAAACCAAGGTGGAGAGGTGGTTTGGGTGGAGATAAGAAGTGATAGAGACAAGAAGTCATTTGCAGATTCCCCCTAACAGTAACCACATGTAGGATGGAGTATAAAGGAAGAAGTAATAGGAGCTTCTCAAAGATATGGTGATAATCATGGCGACTTTACATATATACTGGAAAACTGGATGGGCAAAGGATGAGGGGTTCATGCAATGTTTTCAGAATTATTTCTTAGAATAGCAAATTCTGGAGCCAATCAGAACATAGATTTGTACAGAATTGGTTAAAGTGAATAGGCAAATTAAGTTAAAGGATTTGGAAGGGACCAAGGGGCAACCTTTTCACACAGAAGGTGGTGTGTGTATGGAATGAGGAAGTAGTATAGGCTGGTACAATTACAACATTTTAAAGGCATCTGTATGGGTACAGGAATAGAAAGAGTTTAGAGGGATATGGGTCAAATGCTGGTGAATGAGACTGGATTAGTTGAGGATATCTGGTCAGCCTGGACAAGTTGAATCAAAGGGTTTATTTCCAGCTATATAGCTCTGTGTCTCTATGATGGGTCAGTAGCGATACAGTGGCAGACATTTGAGAAGACTTCAGAATGCACAGAATAGTTTCCTTCCAAAGAGAGAGAAAAATTCTGAGGATAGAATGTACATTCTATGGTTAACTAAAAAGTCTGAAAGTTATTATCAAACTTAAAACGTAAGTAATTGTGCGAAGATGAGTGGCAAATGGGAAGATTGGACAGAATGCCAAAAAATGTTCAGAGCAATTAGAAGGGAATTTAGCCCAAAAGGATAGAGTGCAAAAGCTAGCTAGAATTATGAAAATAGCTAGACTTGCTATAGATATTTTGAAAGCAAACATGAATGAAGTGCAAGTTGGTCCTGTTGGAAGTGAGTCTGGGCAACTCATGCAAAAAATGAAGAGATAGCAGAAGAATTGAGCAGGTATTTTGCACGGTCTTCTAGAAAGGATGCAAGTAATATTCTAGAATTATCTAAATCTGGAAGGGGATGTGACAGAGGAATGAGGAGAATTACAATCACCAGGGACGCGATACTGAGCAAGTTGCTCGAAGTGCGGACTGACAACTACCTGATGAACTTCATCATAGAACCTTAATAAAAGTGAAAAATAAGAAAGTTGCTTTTCATTTTCCAAAATTTCCTAGATTTAAATAAAGTTCCATTTGATTGGAATAATAGCAACTATAACTAATTGATTCAAAAAGAGTGGGGAAATTAAATACTACAAATCAGTTAGCTTAATATCTGTTGTAGAGAAGCTGTTAGAAACTATTATTAAAGATGTTGTTTCAGGGAACTTCGAAACAATCAAGGCTATAAGCCAGAGCTGACATGGTTCTATGAAAGAGAAATGTTTAACCAATTTATTAGCATCCCTAGAGGAAGTTACATGTTCCGTGGATTGAGGGGAACAAGTGAATATAGTGTACTTTAATTTCCCGAAGGCATTTGATAAGATGGCACATCAAAGGTTATTGCTGAAAATAAAAGCTCATAAAAGAGGTATGGATATATTAGCTATCTGACAGGAAACTGACTATAAGAATAAATAAGTTATTTTAGTCATGGATCATGGTTAGCAAGTGTGGTGAAACGGTTAAAAATTATGTCCCAATACATGTGTGAATCTAACCGGAATAGAGGTGTTGCTTAGTCCCGTGTGAATCTTATTACACACCTCCCCGTGTGAATCTTCTTATCTGTATGTAACCAGAATGGAATGTGTTTTTTAGCCTTGCTCTGCTGTTCACATGAATGTTTATATCTGGAAAAGAGTATATCAGCTGGAAAAGTCTCCAGTTCGATGAGTCTGCTCCGGGGTTGCGTTTAACCGCCGAGCGTGGGTTGTTGGCAACCGCTCTACGAGAACTGACGGCTCCCAGTTCCGGTAACATGTAGAGTGAGTATAAGCCAGACCCGTTGTAAGTATGAGACCTGGTTGTGGCGACGCTGCGGGGAATAAAATGCTCATATTCTAGCAGACTCACCTCTTGGTCGTTTGTTCTGTGTCAGACTACTCTCCTACGAACCTGACCTTGAGAATTTTTTTAAAACATTTGGCGCTGCGAGCAGGGTCAATCGCAATTGAGGAGAGATTTTGATACAGAACAATGTTTTGGAAAAAGACTAAGAAACCAGAAGAACAAACTGTGGAGGTCCCGACCGTCCCGGGATGGCATGGATGTGGGCATGTACGTGGCAGTTTGTTTGAGAAATGGTGGGGGGCGACCGGAGGAACCCCAGGGTCGCTGCTGTCCACCCTTGAGAGGATCCCAGTCCTGCCGAAGAACCCCTTGCCTGGGGTACAGCGGAGGATGTGGGCATGTCCAAAAAGCTGAAGCGGAGTTAACAGAATTGAATGGGATTGAACTGAACTGAACTGAGTGGAACTGAAGTGAATCAAATTGAACGGAACAAAATGGAACTGAGCTAAATTGAATTGAAATGGACGGAACTGAATTGAACACAATTGAATTGAACTGAACAGACCTGAACTGAGCTGAATTGAACTACACTGAATTGACTGAACTGAAATTAACTGAAATGAATTGAACTGAATTAAGCATAATGTAACACATGTATTGGGCCAAGCAGTGGAATGTGGTGTAAAATTATGTCCCAATACATGTGTGAATCATAATGTAACACATGTATTGGGCCAAGCAGTGGAATGTGGTGAAACGGTTAAAAATTATGTCCCAATACATGTGTGAATCTAACCGGAATGGAGGTGTTGCTTAGTCCCGTGTGAATCTTATTACACACCTCCCCGTGTGAATCTTCTTATCTGTATGTAACCAGAATGGAATGTGTTTTTTAGCCTTGCTCTGCTGTTCACATGAATGTTTATATCTGGAAAAGAGTATATCAGCTGGAAAAGTCTCCAGTTCGGTGAGTCTGCTCCGGGGTTGCGTTTAACCGCCGAGCGTGGGTTGTTGGCAACCGCTCTACGAGAACTGACGGCTCCCAGTTCCGGTAACATGTAGAGTGAGTATAAGCCAGACCCGTTGTAAGTATGAGACCTGGTTGTGGCGACGCTGCGGGGAATAAAATGCTCATATTCTAGCAGACTCACCTCTTGGTCGTTTGTTCTGTGTCAGACTACTCTCCTACGAACCTGACCTTGAGAATTTTTTTAAAACAGCAAGGTATGTTGAGAGATCCACAGGCATCTGTGTTGAGGCCTAACTTTGTCCAATTTATAGGAAAGATTGGGTTGAAGGTACTAAAGGCTTGGTTGTTACATTTACTGAAGACATTAAGATAGATTGGAATGTAAGTTGTGAAGAGGGCATAGAGGCCACAAGGGAATAATGAGTGAGCAAGTTTCTGGCAAATGGATATGATAGTATCCATTGTGGGAAATTGTGAAATTGTCTGTTGTGTCAGATAGAATAAAAAAGCATGTTACGAAAATCAGTAGCTCCTGCCAAAATAAACTAATTCAATAAACTTCATAATTTTCAGTTCCCTTTTTATTGATGTATTGTATTATAATGAGAAATTTGCTGAAACTAAGTTAGTGATTGCATCCATCCATGGCACAATAAGTTCATGAATGATTTGATGTTGGTCACACGTTTTCTGGTTATATTCAAATGTAATGCTGAAGCAAGTAAAGGAAGTCAAAGGGTTAGTGGAATCAGAGAGAATCAGGTTGCTACACTGACTGAGAAATTGTAATGTTTGTATGTACATGTTGATGAAGGCAAGTTTTTCAAATATTACCATTTATAAGTTTAAAAACTATAAATGTTTCATTGTGCTTTGGCCATGATATGTGACTGTTAGGGTGAAGTACTGGAAGATTGCTTATGGTTCTGGAACTGTACCCAAATATGAGTCACTGCTTTCACACTTAAGAAGGAGAAAATAGGATCTTGTTTTAAACCTTGTGCAACTCCCTCCGTTCCTCTGACCGTTTGCATTCCATATAAACTGAGACCGTTTCAGTTCTGGAAAATAGGCAGAATGCCATTGTAAATGTTATTTCACAAATGTAGATTGAACAATCATTCTAGTGTCGAGAATGCTACAAGTTTTAATAGTAATTTAAATAAATGTTGTTTGATAATAAAGTTTTCATGTTGTGTGGTATTCGAATTTCAATTCCTTTCCACTTGTAGCTACACTTAAGTCGAATGCAAATACTTGCTGAAGATTTTTTCACAAACAATTGCTTCAATGGAAATTTGCCAACAAGCTGGAAGAAAAGAGAATTCTTTGAATCAGGCTAATTTATCTTCCCACTGTGTTGCACCCAGAGAGCACTTTTAACTATTCTTCGTTCTCCAAAGTATAAAACTGAAGTAATAAGCTTGCTTCAGACACCAATTTCTGAAAGTAAGTTACATTCTTGCACAATTAACTGCATCATAACTAAATGTTTACAGCAGCTGAACCCAACGTTATAAGAGCTCAATGCAAAGTCCAAGTTAATGCATACAGATTGCAGTGGTGACCATTTCAACAAAATTACTTTGTGCCTCTCAGCATGGAAATGCTAACTAGCGCTTTGGTAGTCCTAAAATCATTTGTTTTACAGATATCCCAGTTTAACACTCTTTTGGTTGTCAGGCAAATCAAGGTAAAAAGTGCAGGTCAATAATCTCACAAAATATGTAAACTCTCGTAAAATCTGGGGATGATGTAAATGGGTGGTATTGGGGGACCGTCCTTATTCAGTTGATTTGCTTTATTCCTACACTTAGAAAAGTAGGAAAAATTGTGAGCAGTAATTTAGAATTTGAATGCAGTAGTTGAATTTAAAGCTTCTCACCTTGTGAATGGTGCAGGTTAAACTGGTGTAGACTGCAATATGTCCCCATTGTGTTCCTGCTTCATAGTGAGCACCACTCTGTTTTGGCATTGCTAATTGACAGCTACATATTGGCGCCAACTGGTTGGATCTCCTCAGCTGTTCATTACAGTTGTGCTGTGAGATTTGTTATGTCCATGTGTGAGAACATCCTGGTTTAATGTCTTATCCAAATGAAAGCACCTTCAACAGTCTAGCACTGCACTGGTGTAACAACTCAAATATTTTACCCAAGTCTCTGAACTCTTTGTTTGAACTCTTGACCTCATAACTCATGGCAGTGTCACACAAGATCAAAAGAAATAGGAACAGGAATACCTGATCAAACCAATTTGGCCAATTAATACACTCTTGGCTGATCTGATTATGCTTTTTGTGGCTCCTCCCCAACCCCATTACCATCTTTGTGCATCTAAAAATCTGTTTAACTCATCCTTGAAAATATTCAATGACTCACCTTCCTCTGCTTTTCGTAGAAGAGAATTCCAAAGACGAACGAGTCAATGAAAGTAGCAATGCCTCCTTATCTCTGTTTTAAATTGGAGAGTCCTCATTTTTAACCAGGATCCTGTATTCCACACATTTTCTCATCTCTTCATCAATCCACCCCCAGAAGGGCAAACATTCTGCCACCAGCTACACTGTCAAGCCACTAAGAATCTTCTATGCTTCAATACAGTTGGTCCCTTTTTCCAAATCATAAATATCGATCATAATTAGTTGAGCCCCAGTCCTGATCACTACGATGCTCCACTTATTACAGCTAACAAAACTGAAAGTGATTATTATCCGGACTCCGGACTATTAGTTCACCAGAAAAGATTTACAAGGATGTTGCCAGGGTTGGAGGATCTGAGCTACAGGGAGAGGCTGAACAGGCTGGGGCTGTTTTCCCTGGAGCATCGGAGGCTGAGGGGTGACCTTATAGAGGTTTACAAAATTATGAGGAGCATGGATAGGATAAATAGACAAAATCTTTTCTCTGGGGTCGGGGAGTCCAGAACTAGAGGGCATAGGTTTAGGGTGAGAGGGGTAAGATATAAAAGAGACCTAAGGGGCAACGTTTTCACGCAGAGGGTCATACGTGTATGGAATGAGCTGCCAGAGGACGTGGTGGAGGCTGGCACAATTGCAACATATAAGAGGCATTTGGATGGGTATATGAATAGGAAAGGTTTGGAGGGATATGGGCCGGGTGCTGGCAGGTGGGACTAGATTGGGTTGGGATATCTGGTCGGCATGGACGGGTTGGACCGAAGGGTCTGTTTCCATGCTGTACATCTCTATGACTCTATAATAAGATGAGCTGTTATTTTGTGCAGCAGCATTTGATGTAACACCTTATTGAATGCCTTTTGGAAACCTAAATGCACAGCATATACCAGTATCACTTTATTGTCCCTGCTTGTTACATCCTGAAAGAATTCTAATACGTTTTACAAATGCCTTGTCCCTTTCATAAAACCATGCTACATTGCCTGTTTGTGTTGTGACTTTTTAAATGCTCTACTACTTCCTTAATGATGGAGTCAAGCTTTTGTCCAATGATAGAGTTAGACTAACTGTTCTGTAAATTGACTGATTTTTGTTTCCTTCCATTCTCAACAGTGGTATTAGATTTATGTTTTTTTAAGCTGCTGGAACTTTTCCAGAATCTAGAGAATTTTGGAAGATGACAACCAATACGTGCACAATCTTAGCAGCCATTTCTTTCAAGACCCTAAGATAGAAATCATCAGATTTAGTAGACATGTTAACATTCAGTACCTATAGTTTTCTTTGTATTTTTTCCTCTTGTAATCATGATTGTCCTCCTCTCTTGCGTCATGCCTTACTGCCATTCTTGGTGTTTTCTGTGTCTATTTTGCGAAACCAGAAGCAAAATAGTTACACTAAGTCTCTGCCATTTTCATGTTTTCCATTTCTAATGCCTCTAATAGACTGATAAACAGTCGCTTTAGCTACTCTTGCATTTCTCATATTCTTGTGGAAGTTTTTACTGTCTTTGTACAGAGCTCTCCTCAAAGGGTTTTGACTCTGGTCTGAACTCCTGCCCCCCCTCAAATGTGCCACAAGTTAAAATTAACCACGGGATGCGAATTGCAATTGCCAAATAAATTGTGACTGCTTTTTCACTGATATGATTCCATCAATACGTTCGTAAGTGATAGATAAAAATCATTTCTGTGGATTGTGAAACATCTGGAACTCTTCACGAATTAACTTATTCTGTGACTGGAGCTCTTTTATACTTTGTTAACTTCATAAATATTTCAAACTTGTGCATTCTATTTACCATTACAGAATTCAGCATGTGTTAATTGATCACCTTTTGAATATGCCAATGATCACTCAATGATGAGTGAAGATTACTTAACAGCTGTCGCAAAATTAAATATCTGT
The DNA here is from genome assembly GCF_037043375.1 of Chiloscyllium plagiosum. Classification (NCBI taxonomy): domain Eukaryota; kingdom Metazoa; phylum Chordata; class Chondrichthyes; order Orectolobiformes; family Hemiscylliidae; genus Chiloscyllium; species Chiloscyllium plagiosum. Next base: position 47,218,629 of record NW_028270145.1, read on the forward strand.
CTTGAACCAGTCATGCATTTATAAGGATTACTTGAAGCAGAACCGAATACTTAAACACATAGCTTTTTCATGATTATAGAGGTCGCAAGAACTGATTGTAAAAAAGTTTGCAAAAAGACAAAAATCCTTCTGCAATGCATTTTAAGCCACATGGAAGATGAACAGGTTTTGTATTTATCATGTGCGTCTTATGGTAATTGGTAATCCTGAGTAATGAGAAGCTTAGGAAATTTTAAAAAGGTGTATAGTCTCATGAGTCTTAAAATTAACAATTTTTAAATCATTTTGGGTGAATTTTCTGTCCACAATACAATTGAAAATTTCTCTTCCTGAGCACCAAATACAGAGGAACCTCGCTTATCCGAATATCAGATTATGCAGCAAGAATGCAAGGTCCCAATGCTTGGCTAAACTATGTTATCCAGCATTCGGCTATCTGGAATTCAATTAACCGAATGAAATACTCCCCACCTGTGCCCTTCAGATAGTTGAGGACTATCTGTAGCTATTAGCATCCTACATGATTACAATGGGAAGCGAAGTTCACTCTTCATGCCTTAATACCTTTCTGACCTGTAGCCTTTAGTCATCATTTTTTGTATTTTCTGTTGGTAACTACCTGTTATGGTGCCTCTAGCATGCTTTCAGTTTTCATCAGGCATTTAGCGTATCTGGAGTTGAGAAAATTAAGTCCGTACATTACTACCCTTAAGCACCAGGGCAATGATACACCAAATGCACCTCCTATAAATATGGTCTGGCCTGTCAACCTGCTCTGTTCAATTGATTAGAAGAATAGGACAAAAATAAATAGCTTTTGTATGTTGTTATTTGCTAAATGTTTAAAACATGTTTCCTGGCGATTTCATCAGAACCATGTTCAGAATTCCGATGGTAGTTTAAGAGATGTGAATTGAGGGTTTCTGCATATATTGTATACATTGTCTGTAACAAAACTATTAGTATCAGTTAAAAGCAACAAACTGTAAAAACTGAAGAAGTACATGCAATGGAAGCAACATCCAGCTACATTGTAGGCATCCATTTGCAAGGCTCTGCTCAATACATCTCAAGAATGGAGTGTTGATTGTAGACACAAAAGCAAGGTGCTGAAAATGCTCAGCAGGTCTGACAGCAACTGTGAAGAGAAATCAATGTTAATATTTCAGGTCCGGTGATCCTTCCTCAGAATTCTGTTTTTGGTTCTGATTTACAGCATCTGTCATTCTTTTGGTTTTTATGTAGATTGCAGAAATGGCCTTGGATGTGACAGCATAATCTTTCACTATTGCTTTCGGCACTAGTGCAAGAAACAAGAGCCTCATAAAGTTACTCTTTACTTAAACACGGAAAAGTCATTGAATTTAATCCAAGTCTTTAGGTATCAATACAATCAATACAAAAGGTAGAGAAATAGATACCAAAAAGTCATGGTGTATCAATATGAAAAAGTAGTGACACATTCAATAACTATCTTCAATTATTTGTTAGCAAAAATTCCATCAAGAGTACACATGCATAGTAAGTTGGTACCTATCATTAAATCCCATACCTTGGGTGATTTCTAAGTGCACTCAGTGTTCTCTTTTAGGGGCTGATATTTCTAAACTAAAAATGTTGCTGTAAAATAGGCACTGTAATAGCAGTTCTGTTTTCAATTACAGCAATGTGTTTAGTGATGCCTAACAAACCTGCCAATTTCATTGATCTTGTGTTCACTGTACTTCCACACAGAATCTCCTAGTTAGGTGAAGTTTATTTCTCCATATTTTGTATTTTCTCTTAGAAATGTAGGAGTTATGTAAAGAGGAAAGTGGGAGATTTTACCATGCATTTTTATGTTTTATTTGATTAGATTAGATTCCCTACAATGTGAAAACAGGCCCTTCGGCCCAACCAGTCCACACCGACCCTCCGAAGAGCAACCTACCCAGACCCATTTCCCTCTGACTAACGCACCTAACACTATGGGCAATTTGGCATGGCCAATTCACCTGACCTGCACATCTTTGGAAACCGGCAACCAGAAGAAACCCACGCAGACACATAGAGAATGTGCAAACACCACACAGACAGTTGCCCAAGGCTGGAATCGAACCTGGGACCTTGTTGCTGTGAGGCAGCGGTGCTAACTACTGAGCCACCGTGCCCCCCCCCCCCCCCCAGCCTTTTTTTTAATAAAGAGGGGTTGAGACAGAGTTGTTGTACAGTGTGCTGAAAGCCAATAAAGCAAACAGCTTGTAAAGACTTGGTTTTATTAAAAAGTTGTAACAATAGAAGCAGTCTAAAAGGGTGGGGTCAAGGTCCCACAGAACCAGGATTTTTAGTTTAGCTTTCAGCAGCAGTTGCTGGGACCTTGAAGCTGGATGTGGAAGCTCTTATTCTCTCTCTGTTACAGCTAAAAGCAGGGGTTCTCTTACTGCTGCTAGAATTGCATGTGAGACAATCTATTTTACTAACGTTGCCTTTGATAAGCGTGTGCTTATGGGATGTTACTCTATTGAACAGTTAATAAGTAGTTTATTTTTAAAAAAAGTATTTTGCTGGAGTTACAGTTAAGCCAATTCTTTTATCTTTATTTTGTCTGTATTTTAACTATATTGTATGAATAAAGCATGTTTTGCTTCAAACCTGATAGTTTGGCCAATTGAATTGCAACACCTGGCATTTATCTTCAAAATAAGATAAAGTTAGGGTCTAGGCTATCTCTTTGACGTGTTTCCTGGGGTTTCATCTGTTCCATAAAAACATAGTTTATGTTTGTTTAACAATTAATGTTTTCAAGATTTTTAGTTGTCTGACCAAACTTGTCAAAAACTGAGGATAATTGTTTGAAGGCTAGATTTGTCACAATGAGTGAGTGGCACTATACACAATGTTATTGTCAATTTCTGTATTACTACCATCTTTCAAAGATTGAACACAATTGTTTCCTTTATCTTGCATCTGTTTCCACAGCCTAAGTCCTAACTTTTATTCCACTTTGTATTAAGCAAACTTCATGAAGAAAAACATTATATTTGCCGGTTTTTACATTTATACAACATCTCTCCCAGTTTAGATTGTGGCCTCACATCATTTATGAGAGAGGAGGAGAAAGGAACAGCTAAGAAATACATTTTCCAGGAAACATTCAGCCCAGAAAATATGACACATGGAGAGGCTACTTGCTTTTTAAGGGAAAACCTGTTTACTAAAAACCTTGCAACACACATCTTTTTAAACACTAACTGTTTAAGTATCTGGGAAGAAACCTTCCTTTCAGTATTTCCAGGAGGTTATTTTTATAACATGGAGCCTACTTTGTGGTTGGAAAGTATAGGTTAAGAAATTGTGCTTTAAAACCAAGGAATATATTAATAAACTCAACATCTTTTGCCAACAAATGATATACCGTTTTCCTAACCAAGGTAGATTGTTTGAATTTGTATGCAGGATAAACATTGGATTCAACAGTTTAATATGTTGAGATCAATACAAATCTAACACATGGTAGATACCTAAAGGTAGCTGCATGTGAGTCCAAACAGTAAGGCCTCCAATATAAGATAGTCACTAGGAGATCACTAGATCTGGACGTCAGAGGTTGTGGGTCAAGGAGAAAAGCTTAGTCATCGTCTACATTAGATTTAACATGGGGAAGGAAAGGTGAAGTTCTACACTGTTTCAGAAGCTCAGGAACAAGTTAAAGAGCAAACCTCAGATGGGATCATTGCTCGGTTACTTTCAGTGCCATGTACTACTGGGTATCGGAAGAGTCGAGTCACAGAGATGTACAGCATGGAAACAGACCCTTCAGTCCAACTCATCTATGCCAACCAGATATCCCAACCTAATCTATGCCCATTTGCCAGCACTTGGCCCATATCCCTCTGAACCCTTCCTATTCATATACCCAATCAGATGTCTTTTAAATGTTGCAATTGTACCAGCCTCAACCACCTCCTCTGGCAGCTCATTCCATATACGCACCACCCTCTGTGTGGAAATGTTGCCCCTTAGGTCTCTTTTATATCTTTGCCCTCTCACCCTAAACCTGCCCTTCAGTTCTGGACTCCCCCACCCCAAGGAACATACTTTGTCTACTTACCTTATCCATGCCCCTCATAATTTTGTAAACCTCTATAAGGTCACCCCTCAGCCTCTGACGCTCCAGGGAAAAGAGCCCTGGCCTACTCAACCTCTCCCTATAGTTCAAATCCTTCAACCCTGGCAACATGCTTGCAAATCTTTTCTGAACCCTTTCAACTTTCGCAACATCCTTCTGATAAGAAGGAGACCAGAACTGCAGGCAATATTCTAACAGTGGCATAACCAACGTCCTGTACAGCCGCAACATGACCTCCCAACTATTATATTCAATGCTCTGACCAATAAAGGGAAGCATACCAAACACCACCTTCACTATCCTATCTACCTGCGAGTCCACTTTCAAGGAGCTATGAACCTGCACTCCATGGTCTCTTTGTTCAGCAACGTTCCCTAGGACGTTACCATTAATTGTCTAGGTCCTGCTCTGATTTGCTTTTCCAAAATGCAGCACCTCACATTTATGTAAATTAAACTCCATCTGCCACTCCTCAGTCCCTTGGTCCATGTGATCAAGGTCCCGTTGTAATCTGAGGTAACCTTTTTTGCTGTCCACTACACCTCCAATTTTGGTGTCTTCTGCAAACTTACTAACTATATCTCTTATGATCACATCCAAATCATTTATATAATTGCTGAAAGGTTGAGGACCTAGCACCGATCCTTGTGGACACCACTGGTCACAGGCCTCCAGTTCGAAAAACAACCCTCCACTACCACCCTCTGTCTTCCAACTTTGAGCCAGTTCTGTATCCAAATGGCTAGTTCTCCCTGTATTCCATGAGATCTAACCTTGCTAATCAGTCTTCCATGGGGAACCTTGTTGAACGCCTTACTGAAGTCCATATAGATCATGTCCACTGCTCTGCTCTCATCAATTCTCTATTTTACTTCAAAAATCTCAATCAAGTTTGTGAGACATTATGTTCCACGCACAAAGCCATGTTGGTTATCCGTAACCAGTCCTTGCCTTTCCAAATAAATGTAAATCCTGTCCCTCAGGATTTCTTCCAACAATTTGCCCCCTACCGACTTTAAGATAAGACCATTTAAATGCAGCTGGAGATCTGCAGTGTGGGGGTGGCGGGGGGATCAATTTCCGAACACTAGGGCATTAGACACTGATAGGATGGAGCTGTTTACACTAAATGAGTTTCAGCTCAAGAAATGTCTGGAAAAGCTCAGCAGGTCTGACACAATCTGTGGAGAGAGAAAAATACTTAAAAGTTGCAGGTCCCATTTGACTCTTGGGAATTGAAAGCTGAAAAATTATGTTTTTTTTTATGCTAGTCCAGAGGTGGAGGAGGAGGAAGTGGAAACTATTTGCCATTTCAGTATACCACTTGCTCCCATGTTTATATTTCTGCCCTTGGCCTGCTGCAGTACTCCAATAAAGCTCAACACAAGCTGGGGAACAATACCCCTTTTCCACTTAGTTCCTTTCCTTTCCCAAGACGAGTCAAGCTGGACTCAAAACATTTAACTCAGTTTTTCTTTCTCCACAAATGCTATCAGACCCCCGGCTGAGTTTCTCCATTTGCTGTTTTTATTTCAGATAGTCTGTATCTGCAGCATTTTACTTTCATTTGAGTGTCCATCTCAACAGGTTGGGATAGGTGTCATTCATACCACTTCCCCCCCTCCCCCCCACCCCCCGCACCGAATAGATATTAGCCACACATTTCTGGTATCATCCGTGTCAGTTGTTTGTAGACTTACTGTGTTCGACAAGTGCAAATTTCATACTTAACCTCTCTCTTATTCAGCCAGCCTTTTAAATATGTGTATCGTAGGTATTTTGTATCAACCTGTTCAGAAATATAATGACACGCCTCTGGGGCAAGTGGGGTTTGACCTCATGGCCGTGAGGCAGGAAATAGAGGTATTGTAGCTCCACATTCACTAATGGCATCAACTTAATGACCTGCATTGGGAATAGACATAATAAGCAATTCAAATTTTAAGAGCAACCTGAAGATATGTATCACCATGATTGTTCACTGGGTGTGGGTGTCACTGGCTGGGCCAGCAATTATTCTCCAACCCTAACTGACCTTGAGAAAGTAGTGATGAGCTAACATAGAATCATAGCATCCCTACAGTGTGAAAACAAGCCATGTGGCCCATTTGAGTTCACACTGACCCTCCAAAGAGCATCCCATTCAGACACCGCCCACCCCTATCCTATTCCTGTACCATTGTATTTTCCAGGGCTAATCCATCTTGCCTGCACAGCCTTGGACACAATGGACAATTTAGCATGGGCAGTCCACCTAACCTGCACTTCTTTGGACTATGGGAGGAAACCAGAGCACCCAGAAGAAACCTACACAGACACAGGGACAACATGCAAACTCAACACAGACGGTCGCCAAGGCTGGAATTGAATCCAAGTCCCTGATTTTGTGAGGCAGCAGTGCTAACTACTGAGCTGTTGTACCACCCTATCTAGAACCACTGAAGTCCATGGGAGTAGGTACACCCACAGTCACGTTTGGAAAAGAGTTCCAGGATTTTAACCTAGTAACAATGTAGGAACAGTGATATAGTTGCAAATCAAAATGGTGCGTGCCTTGTGGGGGGTAGGGGGGGACTTGCGCGCAGTGTTCCCCTTACATTGTGTGCATAGTCTTTCAAAGATTCCGCACATGGCATTAGCATCAGCGTGCCAATTGTGGCCTTGATTTCGGGTTCTGAAAATCGTTGCTGTTCACAGACCTGAGACACCTGCACATCGGAAAGAAACTCCGAGGGAATGCTGCTTCAAGGTGGTAATGATCCCCTGGATCTGCCCCTCTTCCAGACTGTAGTGGCCATTTGATTGGAAGTTGCTATTGATGGAATCTTCCTGAATTGCTGTTTTATCTTGTAGTTGGTGCAGATTACTGCCAAAATGCATAGGTGGGGATAGGAGTGAATGTTAATGGTGATAGATGGGGTACCAGTCAAGCAGGCTGCTTTGTCCTGGATGGTATCAAGCTTCTTTGGTGCTGTTGGACCTATTCTAGTAAATGGAATTCTTCTTGTGTACTTCTGTTTCGTGTCTTGTACATGGTGGACAGGCTTTGGGCAGTAAGGAAGTGGGTTACTTGATGCAGGATTCCTAAGCTCTGACCTGTTCTTATAGCCACACCATTTATCTAGCTGATCCACTTCAGTTTCTGGTCAATGGCAATCAATCGGATGTTGATACTGGGGAATTCAAAGATGGTAATTCAATAGCAGCTTCAGTGCTAAAAGGGTAATGAATGCTTATAAATATTATGTATTCATCATTGAACATCCTCATTTTTGATCTTATCTTGCAGGGAAGGTTACTGGTGAAGCAGCTGAATTTGGGTGGGCCTAGACACAACTCTGAGAAACACCTACAGTAATTATTCAAACCACCAACAACTGCAACTATTTTCTTGCCTGCTGCATGTAACTCCAACCAGTGGGAGTTTACCCTTGATTCCCATTGACTTCAGTTTCTCTATGGTCCTTGATGCTACCATTGTATACTGGTAAAGGTACAATCACCATCGTCCCAGGGGATCATGGGGCAGTTCTCTCATTAGAGAGAGATGACTGGTAATGGTTTAACTTGAGGGTCACCACACCTCAAGCAAGCGGAGAGGTTGAAAAGAAAATTCCTTAATGGTAACCTCAGCTAGTGCAGGAATTGAACCCACGCAGTTGGCATCACTCAGCATCACAAAGCAGCATTACAGCCAACTGACCCCAACTGGTTCCACAAAAAGGCACAAACATGTTTTGAAAGAAGTAGCAAGGCGGCAATTTCAGAAGCGATTTGCAGTAAATCTGCTCGAGAGGTTAAAAGTTCTGCAATCACATTTTGCAGGAAGGAATGTAAGACTGAAGTGACAGGTATGTAATGCTGGAGGTGCCTGCAGAGGTCTGGAGTACAAGCCCAGGGAGGGTTTAATAAAACGAGTGTGATGATTTGAATGAAATGCATTGAAAGGTAGCCAGCCAATTAAGGTTGGTAAAGCAAAAGGTAATGTATGAGATCTGAGCTGTGATTAATGTGGAACAAAGTGCATCTGTTAAAATTTGGGCCTTTGTTTAGTGTGAAGTTCTGTAAGCCAGCATGGAGTGTGTGTGTAATATTCAGCTGGAAATAAGAAACTATAGCTCCGTAAGTGATTTTCTGTGCCCCATGATATTGCATGTGTAATGACAGTTGTTAAATAGGTTGAACAAATGTAATCCTATCAGAGAATGGGTGGTGGTACTGGTTGAAACAAAGCATTTTTAAAAAAATGTTAATTCCCTGGTATTAGGAAGAAAATTCTTCAAATTTTAAGCTCCTCTTTCCACCGCTGCCAGAGTGCTGGTTAACCAAGCACCAGTTATACTCTCACACTGTCATGTTTATTGTTGGAAAGACATTAATGATGGAATAATACTATATGATAGATTCCTAGTGTTATCTGCAATTTAGTATGTGAAGTAGATAAGTTTTAGATGGTTTATATACGAAGTTTATTATATTAGTTTTTAGGATATAAACATTGCTGTTTTATATTTTTGGAATGTAAATGTTACTGGTATTTCTCATTCTTAGTTGCTCTTGAGAAAGTCCATCCATGAAAGTAATGTAGTTTCAAAATCAGGATCATGGATGAGAACTTGCACAGTGTGCTGCTCCCATACATCTGCTGGCTTTGGCCTTGTCGGTGGTAGAAGTCATGGGTTTGAAAAGTCTTGCAAAGAAAATTGTTGAGTTGTTGTACAAATTATAAATACCCACTGCTTCCACTGTGTCAGTGGTTAAGGGAGTGAATGTTTAGGGTAATGACTTGTGAGATGTGGGTGTCATTGTCAAGTCCAGCAATTGTTGTCCAACCCTCATTGTCGTTGATAAAGTGATAGTGAGCCTCCTGCTTAAGTCACTGCAGTCGATCCGGTGTAGGTCCACAACACTGTTGATTGGAATGACTTCAAGGATTTGCAACAGTAAAATAATGACGATATAGGTTAAAGTCAGATGGTCGAGAGTATGGTGCTGGAAAAGCACAGCAGGTCAGGCAGCATCTGAGGAGCAGGAAAATCGACGTTTCGGGCAAGAGCCGTGGAGGGAATCTTGCAGATAGTATGCTCCTCTGCAACTGCTGCCCTTGTTCTGCTATGTGCTCGAGATCAAGAGTTGGAAGATATTCTCAAAAGAAGCTTGAGAATTTTTGCAGTGTATACTTGAAATCGTATGCACTGGTGTCACTGTGCCTTGGACGTAGAGTTCAAGGTAGCTTATCAAATGTTGTTAAAGCAGACTGCTTTGTCTTGGATGATGTTGAGATTCTCAAGTGTTTTTGGGGCTGTACTCATCCAGGCAAAGGAAGATTATTCTATCACAATTCTGACTTGTAGATGGTGGACAGCATTTGAGGAATCAGGAGATGATGAGATCAGGACATGAGTCCAAAGGTTGAGCCTCTGGCCTACTCATGAAGACGGTTGATTCTAGACACTGTTTTATAAGGGCTGTTTGATGTAATACTTGATTAAATGTTATTTTATTGTTAGGGGAAATCACTCGCACCTTACACCTTGCCACATTACTATAATATTTATATTTTTAAAATTCTGTTTGGTTTCTGGTCAATGGCAGATCCCCAGATGTTGATGTTGGGGATCTGAGGGAGATAATGTCATTAAATATCAAGAAAGGCGATGGTTTTCTTTCATATTTGAGATGGTCATTGCCTGATATTTGGCATTTGTTATCCTAAGACTGAATGATATATTCAATCACAAAACACACAATGTCTGAGGAGTCATGAATGGTACTGTACAATGTAAGATCATCTGTATACATCTGCACTTCTGACCTTATTTTGGAGAGATGGCCACTGGTGAAACAGCTGAAGTTAGTTGGACTGAGGGCACACCTTGTGGAACACCCCTTAACAGTGTCTTGGTAATGATACAATTGGTCTCCAATCACAACCTTCAACCTTTGTGCTAGGTATGACTCCAACCAGTGCCTTCAGCTTTGCTTTGGCATCAAGATGCCATACTCAATCAAATGTTGTCCTGATGCCAGCATCTATCACTTCACCTTTGGAATTCAGTAAATTTTTTTCAATGTTTGGACTAAGTCCATTTTAATTATGAATTAGGGTGATGATGCGCCACTCTGAATTAGCAAATGAACCATGAGCTGGATCTTACAAGCACTTCACCCCACACCCCCAAAACACATGTGTAGGGTGGCATCCAGAATGCCACCATTCCTACTGCCCATTATGTGGTAGATGTACACGTGTAGAAATCAGCAACCCTCCTGCCATCTTTTGAACAATTAATGGGCAATTAACCTGTGTGAGAAATCATTTGATGCAAAAGGTATGCTGCCAATACTGTAAAATGTTTGGTATTGATGGACAGACAAGATTCAGAGGACTTTTTTTTAAATGACTGTGGAAAAGATGGGAAGGAAAGGCAATGCATCCTTTGGGGGAAACATTACAACCTGTGGGCTCAGTTATTCTGCAGAAACCACCATCTTAATATTACTAGCTGCCGGCAATGCTAAGTTTCAGAAAGCTCATCTGTAATGGCAATTATCTGCCATTTTATAACAACAGTCTTTCAAGAATAGCTGGGCCAGCAAACATCCTTATTCGTGCACAAATTGGAACAAATCTGCAATTACATTCCAAAACCTCAAAGTACTTTGCAAAATTAGTTATTTTTTTGAAATTTGGAGATTTGTTTTAACTTACTTACTGGATGTGAATATTATTAACAAGTCTCTGTGCTTATTACCAATTCTGGAGTTTCTTACAGAATGTGGCACTGAGGCACTTTTATGAAATGCTGCAAACTGAGGTGAGAGTATACCCATATGCTGTTAGATAGGGAGTTCCAGAATTTTGATCCTGTGATAATGAATCCAAATATATTTCCAAGTCAGGATTGTGTGGCAAGAGAACTTGAAATGACGGTGTACCTACATGGGTTGATGACTTATCTTTTTATGCATTCGTGGTCTGAGATTTGGAAGAAGCTACAGAAGAAACTTTAGTGCATCTTGGAGATAGTAAGCATTACTGCCAGCGAATACTATTGGAAGGTAGAGTAGATGTTTAAGGTGGTGAATGAATAGCAAGATCGGTTCCACGCAATGGATTGGAGGATTTTCTCATTGGAAGGACAGGTTTTCACCTTCCCAAGGACTGATAGTGGCTGCATGAATATCCCCTGGCCTCGGTTGGTGAACTATTTCACTTCACAGGGCTGTGAGGGAGTGCAGAGGCATACCATCCATTTTATCAAAGGAGTTAAGGCTATCCAAGGAATTGCTGAAAAATGGAGCCGTAGTCTTCAGCTTTCTCCTCAAGCTGTACAGTCATGCCAGTCGCTGTATTCCTTTTACATATGAATGCTGTAGATCTGAAACAAAACCTGAAATTAGAAGAAAAGCTCAGCAGATCTGGCAGCATCTGTGGAGAGGAAGTGGAGTTAATGTTTCAAATCCGGTGGTCCTTCACTTCCGACTCAACTGTTTAAGGGGCAATTTGGGCCTGACGTGAGTTAAGCTGTAAATCCACATAAAGTCTCAGCTGGGATTAGAATGAAGTTGAGAGATTCAGTTAACTTCATAAGCAATAATTATTTAAGATTCATTTTCCTTTATTCTCATTCAAAAAACAGTCAACTTAAAAGGAAAGGCATTGAAACACCATAAACATGCTCAGATGCTGATGCAGCAGACAGACAGTTTTTCTGGAAAAGCAACACGGCTGAACCAGCAGTCACGATGAGGAAATGGTGTGGTGTAAAATTATGTCCCAATACATGTGTGAATCATAATGTAACACATGTATTGGGCCAAGCAGTGGAATGTGGTGAAACGGTTAAAAATTATGTCCCAATACATGTGTGAATCTAACCGGAATGGAGGTGTTGCTTAGTCCCGTGTGAATCTTATTACACACCTCCCCGTGTGAATCTTCTTATCTGTATGTAACCAGAATGGAATGTGTTTTTTTAGCCTTGCTCTGCTGTTCACATGAATGTTTACATCTGGAAAAGAGTATATCAGCTGGAAAAGTCTCCAGTTCGGGGAGTCTGCTCCGGGGTTACGTTTAACCGCCGAGCGTGGGTTGTTGGCAACCGCTCTACGAGAACTGACGGCTCCCAGTTCCGGTAACATGTAGAGTGAGTATAAGCCAGATCCGTTGTAAGTATGAGACCTGGTTGTGGCGACGCTGCGGGGAATAAAATGCTCATATTCTAGCAGACTCGCCTCTTGGTCGTTTGTTCTGTGTCAGACTACTCTCCTACGAACCTGACCTTGAGAATTTTTTAAAACATTTGGCGCAGCGAGCAGGGTCAATCGCAATTGAGGAGAGATTTTGATACAGAACAATGTTTTGGAAAAAGACTAAGAAACCAGAAGAACAAACTGTGGAGGTCCCGACCATCCCGGGATGGCATGGATGTGGGCATGTACGTGGCAGTTTGTTTGAGAAATGGTGGGGGGCGACCGGAGGAACCCCAGGGCCGCTGCTGTCCACCCTTGAGAGGATCCCAGTCCTGCCGAAGAACCCCTTGCCTGGGGTACAGCGGAGGATGTGGGCATGTCCAAAAAGCTGAAGCGGAGTTAACAGAATTGAATGGGATTGAATTGAACTGAACTGAGTGGAACTGAAGTGAATCAAATTGAACGGAACAAAATGGAACTGAGCTAAATTGAATTGAAATGGACGGAACTGAATTGAACACAATTGAATTGAACTGAACAGACCTGAACTGAGCTGAATTGAACTACACTGAATTGACTGAACTGAAATTAACTGAAACGAATTGAACTGAATTAAGCATAATGTAACACATGTATTGGGCCAAGCAGTGGAATGTGGTGTAAAATTATGTCCCAATACATGTGTGAATCATAATGTAACATATGTATTGGGCCAAGCAGTGGAATGTGGTGAAACGGTTAAAAATTATGTCCCAATACATGTGTGAATCTAACCGGAATGGAGGTGTTGCTTAGTCCCGTGTGAATCTTATTACACACCTCCCCGTGTGAATCTTCTTATCTGTATGTAACCAGAATGGAATGTGTTTTTTTAGCCTTGCTCTGCTGTTCACATGAATGTTTACATCTGGAAAAGAGTATATCAGCTGGAAAAGTCTCCAGTTCGGGGAGTCTGCTCCGGGGTTACGTTTAACCGCCGAGCGTGGGTTGTTGGCAACCACTCTACGAGAACTGACGGCTCCCAGTTCCGGTAACATGTAGAGTGAGTATAAGCCAGACCCGTTGTAAGTATGAGACCTGGTTGTGGCGACGCTGCGGGGAATAAAATGCTCATATTCTAGCAGACTCGCCTCTTGGTCGTTTGTTCTGTGTCAGACTACTCTCCTACGAACCTGACCTTGAGAATTTTTTAAAACAAATGGAAAGTGAGAAAGACACTGTGCCACACCAAGAAAGAAAAAGCAATGGAGTTTAATCAAAGCTGGAAATGAAGCACAGAATTCAGAGAGGAGCTCTGATGTCACCTGGGAAGATAGGAAATGGGTGAGACTAGGAATAATAGACTCCTTGTCAATTTTAGAACATGCAAGAAAAACAAAAGGTGTTTCTCTTTAATAGATCATTCCAGAATTCAAGTAATATACTGTCCATGTGACTTGCAATGTATAAATACCTGATGAATCCTCATTGAGTTAGTGTGTTACCTCAGAATCTTTTCTGGGGTAGACTCTCCCAACATTGGCTCAATAAACAATCAGCGATGTGTACCTCAAGGCTCTTGTGATTATTTCATAAAATAATCTCCCATAACAAAATGTTAACTTTGTTTTTGTCCACAGATTCTGCCAGACTTGCTGGGTTTCTTCAGCAATTTCTATATTTGGTCTATTCCTCCTTTTGGTTATACTCTCAAGCTGAATAAAATTGTTCTCAATTTTGCTGTTGTATTTTGTATACTTCCACCCCATTCCTTGTCATCCTTGCTTCTACCTCAGTCCAGCTGACATTCAAACTCTCTTCCTCTGCAAAAGTTCACAACTACAGTGTTTCTTGACTGCCTTCCCATCCTCCCATTGAAATTGCAGCCACAAATGAGCAAGCAGCTGATATATTTGTGCCATTTTGCACTGTCTACCTAATTGTCACCTCAAAACTGACCAGTATTTTCCACAAAATGAAAGCCAAATTCCACTCTGCAGCTGGGGTGTAGTAGCAATATTCTGGATACATTTTAACATACTTATTTTGGCGATTAGGTTGGGCTTTGGCTTCCATAATCTGCATGGAAATGATTCTTTTGCTGGCAAAGTTGTTGGTCAGCACCAAACAATACTGATATTTGAGACTCTGGTATGGCTATGCTGTACTAACTCAGATTGTCCCATTCATAAGAATCTTACTTTCAGCAATGCAGTTATTATGCTGGAACTGGTTAAATGTGCCTTATTATTTGAACTCCAGTTCTTCTTCAGGATCATTTCAGGTATGATAGAGAGGGATGTAAAAGGGATGGGGTTGTATTGCTATTGTGGAGAATGTCACAGCTGTATTAAGAGGGGACATCTTGCTGGGCTTATCCACCAAGCCAATATGGATAGAACTCAGGAATAAGAAAAGGTAGAATTGCTATGATATGGTTTTACTACAGGCGTCCCAATAGCCAGCAGGATGTGGAGGAATAGATATGTAAGCAGATCATGGAAATATGGGGAAAAAAACAGGTTTGTTGTAGTGTGTAAATGTAACTTTCTCAATATTCATTGGCACTGCCTTAGTGCCAGGGGCTTGGATGGAGTAGAATTTGTCACATTTACCCAAGAGGGTTTCTTAAAACAATATGTGGATGGTCCAACTAGGGATGGTGCCTGACCTTGCATTTGGCCTGGCCAGGTGATTGAAGTTGCAGTGGGGAAGCATTTTGGGAACAATGATCATAAGGACTGGTTAGGGATAGTCGACATGGCTTTATGCATGGGAAATCATGCCTCACAAAATTGATTGAGTTTTTTGAAGAAGTAACAAAGAGGATAGATGAGGGCAGAGCAGTACATGTGATCTGTATGGACTTCAGTAAGGTGTTCGACAAGGTTCCCCATGGGAGACTGATTAGCAAGTTTAGATCTCATGGAATACAGGGAGAACTCACCAATTGGATAAGAACAGGGTCAAAGGTAGAAGACAGAGGATGGTGGTGGTGGAGGGTTGTTTTTCAGACTGGAGGCCTGTGACCAGTGGAGTCCCACAAGGATCGGTGCTGGGTCAACTACTTTACATCATTTATATAAATGATTTGGATGTGAGCATAAGAGGTGTAGTTAGTAAGTTTGCTGATGACACAAAATTGGAGATGTAGTGGACAGCGAAGAGGGTTACCTCAGATTACAACGGGATCTTGATCAAATGGGCAAATGGGCTGAGGAGTGGCAGATGGAGGTTAATTTAGATAAATGTGAGGTGCTGCATTTTGGGAAAGCAAATCTTAGCAGGACTTAATGGTAAGATCCTAGGGAGTGTTGCTGAACAATGAGACCTTGGAGTACAGGTTCATAGCTCCTTGAAGGTGGAGTCACAGGTAGGTCGGAGAGTGAAGAAGGCGCTTGGTATGCTTTCCTTTATTGGTCAGAGTATTGAGTACAGGAGTTGGGAGGTCACGCTGCGGCTGAACGGGACATTGGTTAGGCCACTGTTGGAATATTGCGTGCAATTCTGGTTTCCTTCATATCGGAAAGGTGTTGTGAAACTTGAAAAGGTTCAGAAAAGATTTTCAAGGATGTTGCCAGGATTGAAGGATTTGAGCTATAGGGAGGGGCTGAACAGGCTGGGGCTGTTTTCCCTGGAGTGTCGGAGGCTGAGGGGGTGACCTTATCGAGGTTTATAAAATCATTAGGGACATGAATAGGATAAATAGATAAAGTCTTTTCCCTCGGGTGGGGGAGTCCAGAACTAGAGGACATAGGTTTATGGTGAGAGGGGACAGATATAAAAGAGACCTAAGAGAAACTTTTTCACACAGAAGGTGGTATGTGTATGGACTGATCTGCCAGAGGAAGTGGTGGAGGCTAATACAATTGCAACATTTAAAAGGCTTCTCAATGGATATATTAATAGGAAGGGTTTGGAGGGATTTGGGCAGGGCGCTGGCAGGTGGGACTACATTGGGTTGGGATATCTGGTCGGCGTGGATGAGTTAGACCAAAGGGTCTGTCCCGTGCTGTACATCTCTTTGACGCTTTGACTCTTAGTCTTAAGATGGATATAGATAAGACTGGTGCTTGGGTGTAAGTGCTAAGTTGAGGGAAAAATCTTCTAGGAGAAAGTGAGGACTGCAGATGCTGGAGATCAGAGCTGAAAATGTGTTACTGGAAAAGCGCAGCAGGTCAGGCAGCATCCAAGGAGCAGGAGAATCGATGTTTCAGGCATGAGCCTTTCTACAGGAAACCTGAAGAAGGGCTCATGCCTGAAACGTCGATTCTCCTGCCCCTTGGATGCTGCCTGGCCTGCTGAGCTTTTTCAGCAACACATTTTCAGCTAAGTTGAGGGAAGGCTAATTACAGCAATAGAAAAATTGGAATGGGGGTGACTGTACAAAGGTAAAACCATCTCTGACAATTTGGAGTTTTTTAAAGACCAATTGATCAAAGTTCTGAACTAGCATGTTCCTGTGAGGATGAAAAATACAGAAGATAATACCTCATCATCAGAGTTCCCGAATCTTAAAAGATGAGTCAAGAAGAAAAAGGAAGCATATGTCAGTGGAAGGAAACGGAAATCAAACAAGGACCTTGAGAAATATAAAGGAAACAGGAAAGAAGGAATAAAGAGGGTTAGCTTACATAGAACATAGAGCATTACAGCGCAGTACAGGCCCTTCGACCCTTGACATTGTGCCGACCTGTGAAACCAATCTAAAGCCCATCAAACCTACACTATTCCATTTTCATTCATATGATTATCCAATGATTAAATACCCTTAATGTTGGCAAGTCTATTACTGTTGCAGGCAGAACATTTGACACCCTTACTACTCTCTGAGCAAAGAAACTACCTCTGACATCTGTCCTATATCTTTCACCCCTCAATTCAAACTATGTCCCCTCATGCTAGCCATCACCATCCGAGGAAAAAGGCTGTCACTGTCACTGTCCACCCTATCTAATCCTCTGATTATATTGTATGCTTCTATTAAGTCACCTCTTAACCTCTTTCTCTCTAATGAAAATAACCTCAAGTCCCTCAGCTTTTCTTCCTCACACTCTGGGTGGCATTGTGGCACAGTGGTGAGCATTGCTGCCTCACAGTGCCAGAGACCTGGGTTCAATTCCCGCCTCGGGCAACTGTCTGTGTGGAGTTTGCACATTCTCCCCGTGTCTGTGTGGGTTTCCTCCGGGTGCTCCGGTTTCCTCCACAGTCCAAAGATGTGCAGGTTAGGTGAATTGGCCATGCTAAATTCCCTGTAGTGTCTGGTGAAGGGGTAAATATAGGGGAATGGGTCTGGGTGGGTTGCTCTTCAGAGGGTCGGTGTGGACTTGTTGGGCTGAAGGGCCTATTACCACACTGTAATTAATCTAATCTAATCTAAACCTTCCCTCCATATCAGGTAACATCCTGGTAAATCTCCTCTGAACCCTTTCCAATGCTTCTACATCCTTCCTATAATGCGGCGACCAGAACTGTATGCACTACTCCAAGTGTGGGCGCGCCAGAGTTTTGTACAGCTGCAACATGACTTCATGGCTCTGAAACTCAATTCCTCTACCAATAAAAGATAACACATTGTATGTCTTCTTAACAACCCTATCAACTTGGGTGGCAACTTTCAGGGATCTGTGCACATAGACACAGATCTCTTTGCTCATCCACACTACCAAGAATCTTCCCATTAGCCCAGTACTCTGTATTCCTGTTACTCCCAAGTGCCATACCTCCCTCTCTTTTGCCACCTTCTCTGATCTTACTGAAACATCTAAACCCCAGAACCTACAACCTGATCCATTTCCTTGGCAAATATGTTTAAAGAGCATCCCAAGGCATTTTATACATCTATTAGGAGGAGAAGGTCACTTGGAAAATGACAGGTCCACTCATTGACAAAGATGGGAATTTATGTTGAGAACCAGAATTACATTGGAAGTAGGTGAGATCCTTAATGAGTACTTTATGTCAGTATTCACCAAGGAGAAGGACATGGATAAAGATTAGGGAGGTCTGTGTTGATATCCAGGGCATGTCAATAATTAGAAGGAGATGGTGTTCGGAAAAGCATTAAGATATTTAAGTCTCAGGGCCTGATGGAATCTCTCCCAGGATAGTGAGGGAGGCAAGAGAGGAGATTGCTGGGGCCTTGACAAAGATCTTTCTATCCTGTTTAGGTACAGGTGATGTCCCAGAACAGTGGAGAATAGATAATGTGGTTCCTTTGTTTAGGAAAAGCAACAGGAATAATTCAGGAAATTATTGGTCAGTGAACATTACATCAGAGGAAGGGAAATCATTGGAGAAGATTCTTAGATTCAGGATTTATTCACAGAACGGATTTATTTGGGGTCATCAGCAGGAGGAAGTCTTGTCTCAAACTTGATTGCTGTACTGTTCTATGTTCTACTGCTCTATTATTTTCTGACTGTTTGTTTTAGGGAATGCAATGAAAAAGTTAATCATGCCACTTGATTTCTCTTATGTTTCCCTGGAATAATTCGATAAGTGCCAGGTCAGGCAACTATGTGCACGTTATCCCTTTAAACATAAAAGTACTAGGAATGTAAAGTTGGTATTGAATCCATGGAGCCTGTATTACAAATGTTGTGTTCTGTCCCATGGTCAATATCTCTGTACCTTTAAGAGATATACAG
The DNA here is from genome assembly GCF_037043375.1 of Chiloscyllium plagiosum. NCBI lineage: Eukaryota > Metazoa > Chordata > Chondrichthyes > Orectolobiformes > Hemiscylliidae > Chiloscyllium > Chiloscyllium plagiosum. The sequence goes on from NW_028270145.1 coordinate 47,237,562, forward strand.
TGATAATATCATGAATATATAACCCGAGATTATAAAGATCTCCAATCCCAATTTATCTCGGATTGCTTGAAGGATGGCATGCTCCTCTGCTGTCCCAGCTAATTTAGTGTCTGAGGAATGTAATGTTTGTATTTAATAATTAAATATAATAAATGTCTGAAGGATTTTTCAATATCACAACTTCCGCACAGTTTTTTATGCTACGGAAGATAACATAAGCATTAGTACAGCAGAAGAAAACACTAATTGTGGCACAATCATTATAACAACGATATTTGTTTCTCTCCTCATTGTAAATATAATTTTATTTTTGTGGAAAGTGTGTTAACTGTTGTGTCATTTCTTAGATATGTCAGCATATGTTTTGCTTCATGTGTACATTGAGCTAATTTTTAAAATTGTGTCCACAGTGGATGTGTACATTGAAAATTGTAATCTGCTAAAAGGAGAATTTTCTATTAACTCGTTAAAATACATTTGCAACATACCGAAAGAAAGAGTTAATTTTTTCTCATACATGGTAAGCAAACTATAGATAAAACGTTTACAGAACTTCAGTGCATCATAATCAATATGAAAATGTAAAAATAAGTAGTTTTTCCAATACCGAACCAGGAATCAGTTCAGTCCAACCTGTATATCTGTCATGAACCAGCCAGTAAAGATAAATTTAATGATGAACACTGACTTGAATTGAATTTATCCAAATGCTTTATAATTTTCATTATTTTGGAACTGGAGTATGATAATTAGATATGCTATCAGAGTATTATAATTGGAAGGTATATCAGGGAGATGATCTGTCTTTGTGCCAATTGGTCTTGTCGTATCTTCCCACTAAAAGGCAAAGGAATATAGTTTACACAGGCTGCATGTCAGCAGTTTTGCCAAATGTTGCAATGAACTCTCCAGCTAACCGGTATGAATAGCAAAGTAATGTTACTGACAGGTAATGCAGCAAAACTCTATCAGGTTTTCTGTGCCTGACTCACTCTAGGCTAACATCCATTAATGTGGTGTTCATGTATGTTGGTTTATTTTCCAGTTGGCTAGCCCTATCATTTGTTTTCCTACCGAGGAGTTGCAGGTATTACCCGATGTGGAATTTCACCAAATATCTACATTTGAGGTATTAAGAGCAGCAATGTGGCTACTTGACCTGAAAATCCTTTTCCGTCCTAAGCTAGAAGCATTTTCTCTTCCTTATCTGTATACTGACACCTATCCCATACTGTTAAGTCAAGCTTACTAACTGCATTCCCCAGGATGTGTGTAGCTGTTTGACATTTATGAATGATGCTAAAAGATAACTGGCAATATGATGACATCCTGTCTCAGTTTTAGGTAATGTTGGCAAGCTCTTCCTCAAGGCCTTCAATGGCAGAAAAATTATCCTTTGCACAGATCATGGCAAAGTAGCAATAAATTTAAGGAGAAAGAATAAATGAAGGAAGCTTTCATCTATCTTTACTATGCCTTGTTTTTGGATGCATTGTTGTTTAAAATGACGTCCTCTTCTGAGCCAGTTTGTTTCCTTATATTTTCCTGTCACAAGCAAATGACCTATTGTAGACTAAATAAATCCATGTTCAGGGGCATATTTTGCTGTTTTATAAATAGCTCAATATTTTAAATCACATTGCTTGTCTTATTTTTATCATTAGAATTGCTTTTCAAAGTGGAAGCAAAGTAAATTTTTCTCCTTGGGATATTTGGAGAGGAAGTTGTATTAGGTTATATTTGGCTGGGACTGTGACGTCAGAAATGCAGTCAGGTTACCCACCCACCTGAGATCAAGTTTCATACATCAGCAGCAGCAATTAGAGCTTGGCAGCAATTAACTTCTCTTTGTCTAAACTTACCATAGCCTGCTGTTTCCTAGCATCCATTTTTGCATTGAAATAGTGCAACGCAATGAACAGGATTTTTTGACTGCTGAAGTCTGAGCCTTTGACACTTTGGAATAGCAAATAGTCTGTTGGACACACTCACCATGCAAGGTATGTCTTCTACAGTATTCTGTACTTCAGACTCTTGTGCTGTTAAATAACAACTTACTTCTTGTGTGTGAATGACTGGCAGAAGAAAATTAGTTTGTAAGTTTTAAACCAAGTTAAATTGATGGACATCTTTAAGGGGCAATCACATAGATTGTATTAAAACATTGACCTGTTTAAAATCTGCAACTAAAAAGAACTGAAATAGCATAAACATGCATAACAACAAGTTTGAACCAGTTGGAAGAATATTTTAATAAAATTGAAGTACTGTGCAATTCCTTATGAAGCAACCAATAAATTGTTATATTTTCCTCAACAACCCTCCTTAATATGTTCAGTGTATTTATTTTTATATTCATTATTATTCGGGGACAAAGGAGGTTAGCTTAGTCTTCAATTTTTTGTGCTGTTTTTAACTTTTATCAACGCTGTCCATTGTCCACTTCTGCAGCATCAACCCACATGATTGCACATGCATTATGTTATTCAAATTTGGTGTGTTGTATAATTTATGACACTGGTGACAGAGGAGCATTTACTCTTGATCAACAAGGTTGATGTGATAAAAATTGACATGCCATAGTCGTGAAATATTAGATTTTCTGTGATTACTTTTTTTCTTTATAATAATTATTCTTCAGTTCATTTTATGGGCTGGTATATTTGTAAATTGGAAACCTTACATTGAAATACTTTACCACAGGCATTATCTGCTTTGGTGAAACCTGACATAAAGATGGCTCTGCCAACCTTGCCATCCCTCTGTCCCCCGTGAATTTTCATAGGGAAGCTTGTTTGAATAATTCTGAAGGGCTCATGTTGGAACTGTGTCAGGAAGCCCACTGCAGGAAAAGGGTGAAAGAATTGGCATTGAGGTAAAAATAATGACTGCAGATACTGGAAACCAGATTCTGGATTACCTGATGAAGGGCTTTTGCCCGAAACGTCGATTTTCCTGCTCCTTGGATGCTGTCTGAACTGCTGTGCTTTTCTAGCACCACTCTAATCCAGAATTGGCATTAAGCAAAATAAGCGCTTGTAATAGTGGAACCACTACATCCTTGGTACTTCCAAATATATTTTAATTTTAAACATTTCCCCCAGATTGAGTGTAATGAGGCACAATATGTTTGCTACTACAGCTGTACGCTAGTAAGACTGCATTCTTAGATCTGCCATATAGCAGGATGCTTTATAATGTTTTACTTCCTTAAGATAATTTCATATGGTCCCTCGTAATGGTCTGAATGGTCCAGTGAGCCGTCCAGTTATACAAACTACTAAAACATCTGTAGAAAGCAAATAAATCAGCTAGGCTACCTGGTATTTACTAAGACACAATGGCAAACCTGTCGATCTTGCAAAGTCCTCCTTGCCACCATTTTTGTGCTTAGTGTCAAAACTGGGAGAACTGTCTCACAGACTCATTAAGGAGCAACTGACAATCATACTCACGGATCAAAGCTCAAACATATTGTCCCAGCCAGCACCATCGTCATCCCTTGGTGTATCCTGTTCCACTAACAGGAGCGTTTCAGCAGAGGTGAGAGTACAGTGGTACACAGTCAGGAGTGTGTAGCCCCAGGAGCCTGCTGAAAACTCCTGCTGATCACCTTGTACCACCACAGGGGTGAGGGAACCAACAAGAAGGAATGACATGTTTGACCTCATCCTCCACATCCTGCCAGCTGAAGATGCCACTCTCTGTCTTAGCATCAATAAGAGCGTAACCTGAGCATTTGTGAGCAGGTTATCCTTTTGCAACTGCTTCTTCATAGCACAATCTGAAGTCTGACATGACGTAAATTCTTTTTTCAAGAAACATAATATTATGATCTTATCATTATAAATTAAATTAGGCTATGTGGCTTATCTGGTTCTTTTCAAATAGAACATTTGAATCCCATGATCCTGGTATCAAACTGCCCCAGTGCCTTAAACACATATGTTTTCCATAAGACTGTTCTGGCTGTTAGTAACTCTGTGAATCGTAATGTTTGCGTAACCCTGTCCTTGTTCCTCTCCCACAAATTTATGTTTTGTTGTTTTTGCCTGTGGTGATTATTTAACTTAACTGTTCAAGATTCATTTTCTCTTCTTCATAATCAGCTTGCAAAACTCCCAACATTAGATTTGATTGCGCAATTGTACAGCATTTGCTAGATAACACAAAGTATGTGAAGAATTACAATGACAACAAACTGAGAATAGTCATTTTGGCTCCTGATTTGGTGCACTTGCAGGTGTTGCAATGTATATATTAATACAAAGACCCTGTTCTTTGCAGACGGGAAGAACATGTATACAGACTGCATCTCAACAAATGCCTTGACCAATTGGAGTCAACCCATCTCAATTAAAATTTAACTTCAAAGTTTGTGAGAAGATTTCTACCTCGGGTGCTCATTGTTGTGGTTGTGTTCGCCGAGCTGGGGATTTGTGTTGCAGACATTTCGCCCCCTGTCTCGGTGACATTCTCAGTGCTTGGGAGCCTCCTGTGAAGCGCCTCTGTGATCTTTCCTCCGGCATTTGTAGTGGTTTGAATCTGTCGCTTCCGGTTGTCAGTTCCATCTGTCCGTTGCAGTGGCCGGTATATTGGGTCCAGATCGATGTGTTTATTGATAGAATCTGTGGATCATAACAGCACGCAAATCCACAGCCACTCTCAGACAACAACTCACTAGGACAAAGGACCCGATACCCAGCATGAGCAAAACCAACGTAGTGTACAAAATCCCATGCAAGGACTGCAAAAAACACTACATAGGGCAAACAGGAAGACAGCTAACGATCCGTATCCATGTACACCAACTAGCCACGAAACGACACGACCAGCTATCCTTAGTAGCCACACACGTGGATGACAAGCAACATGAGTTCGACTAGGACAACGCTACTATTATAGGACAAGCCAAGCAGAGAATAGCCAGGGAATTCCTAGAGGCATGGCACTCATCCACAGATTCTATCAACAAGCACATCGACCTGACCCAATATACCAGCCACTGCAGTGGACAGCTGGAACTGACAACCAGAAGCGGCAGAGACAAACCACTATAAATGCCGGAGGAAAGATCACAGAAGCGCTTCCAGGAGGCTCCCAAGCACTGAGGATGTCACCTAGACAGGAGATGAAACGTCTGCAACACAAATTCCCAGCTCGGCGAACAGAACCACAACAATAAAATTTAACTAATGCTTTACAGTCAACTCTCAGTCATCTTGAACCGGTTCATTCTTCATGCCAATCAGAGTCATTTTTCCAACAAATCTACACTGTCCTTTCATTCAGTAGAAATGTTAGTTTTCCCATTAAATTGTTGTTCTTGTGAATTGTCTTGATCAGTGCAAGATTAAAAGCTTTGACAAAATGTCTTTTTTTCCAGCAATATGCAATTTCTGTACAATCTGAGGGCCTTTATTTTGTGATAGTCCATAATATTCCCCTTGCTAGGCATCAAAATCTCCAACAATATTACATTTAAGCTATGGATTTTATTTTGAAGACTTAGCTTATTTCTAAATAACATATAATGTATGTAATGTTTTGAATGCTTTCTGCATGTTAAGATCAAGATGTAAAGATCGAGATGGTGGCTCAGTGGTTAACACTGCTGCCTCTCGGCACCAGAGACCCGGGTTCGATTCCTGCCTCGGGTGACTGTCTATGTGTAGTTTGCACATTCTTCCGTGTCTGCGTGGGTTTTCTCCGGGTGCTCCGGTTTCCTCCCACAATCCCAAGGTGTGCATGTCAAGTGAATTGGCCATGCTAAATTGCCCATAGTGTTAGGTGCATTAGTTACCTAACACTAACTGACATTAGTCAGGGGTAAATATGGGGAATGGGTCTGGATGGGTTACTCTCAAAGGGTCATTGTGGACTTGTTGGGCAGAAGGGCCTGTTTCCATACTGTAAGGAATCTAATCTAATCAAATCAAAATATTAGGGAGGTTTAAATGGTCTTGACCACAGTAATTTATTCCTATTTATTATCCAAATAACTCAATTCCTAAAATTTGTAGGTCTTTCTTGCAAACCTGTTTTAAAAGTATGATGTTGTGTGAGCATGTTTGTCAAGATTCTTCATGGTGATGCTTATATATTGAAAATGTAACAAGCAGTTATGCCATTAATAAATTTGTTCCTCTCCATAAACTTGACAACACCAATGTTATAAAAAGGATCAGGTGCATGATGTATGTTAATCATCTGTAACTTTAAAATGGCTAACATTCCTGAAGAAGGGCTTATGCCCGAAACGTCGATTCTCCTGTTCCCTGGATGCTGCCTGACCTGCTGCGCTTTTCCAGCAACACATTTTCAGCTCTGATCTCCAGCATCTGCAGACCTCACTTTCTCCTCTAACATTTACCATAGCTTATTAAAGTTCTTTACAAATGAGATAAATATTTAAATATCCACATTTGGTATTAGAGATAAGTTTTTATTCTGCTTCTTTCATCTAAAAATTTAATGAACCACCAGCCCAGTTGATCTGAACATCTTGACATACAATGTTAATACTTGAGGACTAAATGGGACTATGTAAAACCAAGAATGAACATTTGAGGTGCATTGCAAATCTAAAACAAAAAAAAGTCTAATGGTTTCAGCCTGTTGCTTATTTATCAAGAGTCAATGTTACTAATGTCAGGAAATGTGATGCCATTATTTCAGAGAACAAGCATCATCATCAGGGAGCAAGCAATCAAACACATTGCATTCCACTGTCTGTAAAGCTGTCCCCACAGAAACAATATAGAAAGCCTGGCAGCATTCTGCTCCATTAGACGCGCTTATTTGGGGTCATTTCATGAGTACGTGGGCATAGAAACAACTGTTACAGCAGGTGTCAATTCAAGATGCTTGGTGATTCTCTTTACACCACTTTGGCACTGTCAGGAATTAAACATTATATTTAGTGAATCAATTACAACAGTGACATTCACTGATCTCCAAAGCCTGTTTCACAGTGTCATGGGAGATGAGATCAGAAGTGTGAGTGGATCAGCAATGTTGTGTCCTTCATCCACCTGATTAGCAGGCTGCCTTTGCACAACTGAATTCCTTTATATCTCTTTTATAAATACACATGAAAATCTCTCTGAGACCTTTATCCATGCTTGGGGAATTTTTCAATCCTTTAAACTCAGTCTGGGTGCGGAATGATCATTGGTTCTATAGAACCATGTTAGCTCCTGGCCATGATTGCAACAAAATGAAATAGAAATTCAAAGCAAAATAATTTCTAAAATAATCTGATGATTTGGGGGGCCCTTTCATATTTTGTCATGTACCTCGGAGCCCCATGAACTCCCAGCTGAGAACCCTTACTTGAGTGTATTTGTTATTATTTACAACCCTGCTGTGCTCTTAACTGATTCTAATTCTTCCTTAATAACCCTCTTTGTTAGAAATAGAAAAAAACTGTGCATGCTAAATTTGGCTTCTGAAACATTACTCATTTCTAGTTCCCTCTTTGTCTCTCTGACTGGAATGTTTACATCTTTGAATCTTCAATTAATCTTCCTCACATATCTCCCATGAAGCAGTAGAATTCTTTCTTCCTACTTATTTTAGATTGTATTGTTAATTAGTTTAGATCAAATTTCCTTACTCTACGTTTTTAATCTTTAATATGAGCCTCATCTCTTAACGATAGAATATCTATCGTTCGATAGAACATCAATTGAACTATATCCCATTGGCACTCACATTACACTCTTGTACTCTTATTGCTCTATTACTTAACAATTGACCCTTTTTATGTGTATACCTATCTGTTAGTTTATAGTATTGATTTATTACCATTCATGTAAAATACAATGATCTCTGCTACATCGAGTACCCCTCCTTCTATGTCTAGGATACTATCTGGGTCACTTATTAATGGCAACCTGAGTGCATAATTTCTTATAAATATTCTAGCAGTGAAAGGCAATATCTTTTTGAAATTACAGAACTACATTAAACGGTTGACAATTCATGGGCCTGCATGCAGTGATTTCAGAGAATGTGTTTTTTCTCAGCACTGCATCCTTTTGGCAGTGCTGGTCCATAAAATCACTCCTTTGAATAGATTTAGTAATTTACATGGATTAGGCTATGTTCACTTACCTCTTCAGTATTTTCATAACTGACAAATAATGAATGTTCATCAGAAATGCATTTTACAGAGAAAAGGATCAACACTTATCTGAAAAGCCTTTGACTGTTCCTCTTGATTTGGAGCATGCGTATTATAGGAGAACCTCATTATTCAAGTCCATTGACCTCATTAAACTAATATTCACATGCCAACAATACCATTCAGTAATGTATGCAACAATAACAACAGTGGAGAGTTTGAGAGATGGTGGAGGATTTTAGAACTGAGTATCGTCCGTATGTATATACAAGATCCTATATTTATGGGTTATGTCACCACTAACCAGCATCTAAGGCAGAGGTGGGGCCAAGGTTAGATCCTCGGGAACCTTGGAGGTAATAGTACAAGGGCAAGTGGAGATGTTAATTTTGCAAATGCTGAATTTATGATTGGACGAAGAAGATTGGAACCGAGGGTATTGGGCAAAGGAGAGGTGTTGGAGGGCATGCATTGTTGAGAACGAGAAAGGTTGCAGCAAAGTTAATAGTTACAGTCACAGTGTTATTTGTGACTTTCATTAAGGCAGGTTCAGTTCTGAGGGAGGGGGCTGAAACCCATTTTTTTAAAGCAAGCTCCAAGGCCCTATGATTTGCGAGTAAAATTTTGTACAATGACACACAAGTGAAGATTTGCTGTTTCATTTGTCATTTAACTGAGCATTACCTTCTTCTTTGTGCATGCAGATGTTCAAGTCACATTGTGTACACAAAGCCAGCAGTTTACAAACTCCAACAAGTATGAACAAATATTCAAGAGACTTAATAATTATCAGTTATTCAATGGAAAATCATGTAATTGCTGTGAGAGAAAACCTACAGAAATACCATGCAACTAAATCAGCAGTTATCAAGTAATTAACAGAATATAATGACAGATTAAAATATATCTGATACTGGGGACCGTCCCACCATGCTATATTCTGTACAGCCCAGTTCCAAACCCACTAATGGACTATAGGGGTGTTATGATAAAGAACCTTTTATAGTAGTCATTGTCAAGTCACTTGCTAAATCAAGATGCCTGTTAGGAGTAAAAAAGAAATTGGACAGAAAATACAATATGCCGCATCAGTCCTAATCATTAACATACTGTCTCTGTGCTCATTCTAATGTTTCCCTCTGATTTGGGGTAATGGGAAATACCAAATGTGTGCACACTCAGTTTTCTATTGAAAACTGATGGAATCATTGTACATTCCGCAGAAGAATAAATAAATTCTGACTGTCTCCCCATTAAACTCACCACATTTGTGAAAAGGAGGTACTGATTTTGGTTTTTGTTTATGCAGCCTAAAATCCTCCAATTTACATTTCAAAATAAAGCAAAAGAGCAAGTAGAGAAAGAATAGGGCCCCTTATTTTGCATCAGGTTTTATGTGATGAAAGAAATAGAAGCTAGAGAACTCCGGGAAATAAATATTGATGTTTCAAAAGTAGTTCACATTACAGAAGAGGAAATGCTGAAGATTTTAAGCAAACATTAACATGCATAAATCGCAGGGACCTAATCAAGTATATCCCAGAACATTGTAGGAAGTTAAGGAAGAAATTGAGGGGTGAGGTGCCAGAGGTCTGGAGGATGGCTGATTTTGTGCTTTTATTTAAGAAAGGCTGGAAGGAGGGCTCGGAACTATAGACCTGTGAGCCTGACATCAGTGGTGGAAAGTTGTTGAAGGTGATTCTGAAATATAGGATTCACATGCATTTGTAGGGGCAAGAACTGACTAGGGATAGTCAGCATGGCTTCGTGCGAGGAAATTGTGGCTCACAAACTTGACTAAGTTTTTTGAGTAAGTAACCAAGAAGATTGATGAGGGCAGAGCAGTAGACATTGTTTACTTGGACTTTGGTAAAGCCTTTGACAAGGTTCTGCATTGAACTAATGAGTAAAGTTACATCACGTGGGATTCAGACTGAGCTTGCCAATTGGATACAAAATTAGCGTTATGGCTGCCTAAGATGGTGGTAGGAGAGGGTTCAACAGGGATCAGTATTGGGTCTGTTTTTGTTTGTCACTTATGTGAGCAATTTGGATGAGAATTTCAGAGGCATGGTTAGTAAGTTTGCAGATGACACCAAAATTGGTGGTACGGTGGACAGTGAAGAAGGTTATCTAAAAGATTACAAACAGACCTTGATCAATTGTGTCAATTGACTTAGGAGTGGCAGATGGAGTTTAATATAGATAAGTGCGAGGTATTGGATTTTGGTAATACAAACAAGGGCAGGACTTATTCAATTAATGGTAGTGTCCTGAATAGTGTTGTAGAGCAGAGAGACCCTGGGGTTCAGGTGGAATATTCTTTGAAATTTGTGTCATAGATTGGGTGGTTAAGATGGCATTCAGCACACTTGCCTCCATTGCTCAGACCTTTGAGTATAGGAGTTGGGACGTCATGTTGAGGTTGTGCAGAATGTTGGTGAGGCCTCTTCTGGAATATTCTGTGTGCAGTTCTGGTTGCCCTGTTATAGGAAGGATATTAATAAACTGGAGAGGGTTCAGAGAAGTTGCTGGGAATGGAGGGTTTGAGATGTAATAATAGACTGGAATGGGTGGGACTTTTTTTATACAATGTGGTTCATATGTGGAATGAACTGCAGGAAGAAGTGGTGGTTGCAGGTATAGTTACAACATTTAAAAGACATTTGGATAAGTTCTTGAATAGGAAATGGTTGGAGGGCTACGAGCCAAATGCAGGCAAGTGGGACAAGTTCATTTTGGGGACATAGTCAGCATGGACTAGTTGGACCCAAGGATCTATTTTCATGTTGTATGACTCTATAACCATGCTTTAGAAGTTTGGCATTAACTTTGAAATTAAATCAGAAAATATTATACTCCTTCAAATTTGACTGTCTTTCTCTTCAGTTATATGTATTACTTATACATGAAATTGCATCTCCCACTGACAAATAATAATTTAGTTTCAAAATCAAAACTGTGGCACATTCCAGTGATGCTGCTAGATTCATCCAAGTTCAGGAAACCCATGTTTCAAATGAGTATTGTGTCAGCTTGGCTCAGTTGCTAGCCATTTTTGTGGCATGGAAATGCTGGTTTTTGGATGAGATATTGAATGAAGCAATAACTATTGCGTTTTAAAATCATTTGGACATTCTTTGGTTAGAATAGGATCCCTTAAATTTTGATGATTCCTGTAGTGACTGATCATTTTTATGAAAAGATATAAAATTCCCAGTGTCCATTGCCACGAATCACACAATAAGATTTCCTGATTTAAAACTTTGTACTTAAACAAACTAAAATCAGCATTGTTTAAACATTACTGAGGCGACTAATACATGAATATGTAAAAAATATGTTGTAAATGTGAATTACAGGAAAAAGTACTCAAACATTTTTACATAACTGAAGATCTGATATGACAGTCATACATTACACTGCACCCGTGAGCAGAAACAGAGTGGAATCTAATTGGGGTCTGAGCAGCATGAGCTATGGTGAGATTTGTAGCAGCATGAGATGGGAGGTCCAGCAATGTATATCTTGATGTCAGGAGCACATTACATTGTCTTTTATACTCCTGCTGAATGACGAGGGTCTCACTGCAGAGTTCTGCTGAGTGACGAGGTTCTCACTGCAGATTTCTGCTGAGTGACGAGGGTCTCACTGCAGAGTTCTGCTGAGTGACGAGGGTCTCACTGTAGAGTTCTGCTGAGTGACAGGGTTCTCACTGCAGAGTTCTGCTGAGTGACGAGGTTCTCATTGTAGAGTTCTGAGTGACGGGGTTCTCACTGCAGAGTTCTGCTGAGTGACGAGGGTCTCACTGCAGAGTTCTGCTGAGTGACGAGGGTCTCACTGCAGAGTTCTGCTGAGTGACGGGGTTCTCACTGTAAAGTTCTGCTGAGTGACGAGGGTCTCACTGCAGAGTTCTGCTGAGTGACGAGGTTCTCACTGCAGAGTTCTGCTGAGTGACGGGATCCTCACTGTATAGTTCTGCAGAGTGACAAGGTTCTCACTGTAGAGTGACGAGGTTCTCACTGTAGAGTGACGAGGTTCTCACTGTAGAGTGACGAGGTTCTCACTGTAGAGTGACGTGGTTCTCACTGCAGAGTGACGAGGTTCTCACTGCAGAGTGACGAGGTTCTCACTGCAGAGTTCTGCTGAGTGACGAGTGTCTCTCTGCAGGGCTCTGCTAAATGATGAGTTTGTCACTGACACATCTGCAGGCAAGTGTCTCACTGAACAGCAATGAGTTGCCAGCTCAGGGAGATTATTGTTTGTTAAATACTTTGTTAATTGTTTGACTCACTGTGACACATCTGCAATATGCTTACAGTATGCCTTTGGACTTTAATGTCACTCATGGGAGCACACTGACACTTATCACTGGAATAGCAGTGCTGCTGCAAGGGCACTTTAAGCGGTTGCATTGGGCTGCTTGTCATGGCTTCTCAGTTGCTCTCTTAATGCTCACTCACTTTGCATCTACATGCAGGCTTACAGAATCTCTGCCTGGTCGCCTGAGCCAGAGCTTGAGAGTGTGGTGCTGGAAAAGCACAGCAAGTCAGGCAGCATCCGAGGAGCAGGAGAATCGATGTTTCAGGCAAAAGCCCTTCAGGATTGAATTAGGGCATCATTCATTCCTGATTAGCATTTATTGCCGAAAATGAAAACTATTGGAGGTCATGTTGCGGCTGTACAGGACATTGGTTAGGCCACTGTTGGAATGTTGCATGAAATTCTGGTCTCCTTCCTATCGGAAAGATGTTGTGAAACTTGAAAGGGTTCAGAAAAGATTTACAAGGATGTTGCCAGGGTTGGAGGATTTGAGCTATAGGGACAGGCTGAACAGGCTGGGGCTGTTTTCCCTGGAATGTCGGAGGCTGAGGGGTGACCTTATAGAGGTTTACAAAATTATGAGGGGCATCGATAGGGTAAATAGGTAAAGTCTGTTCCCTGGGGTCAGGGAGTTCATAACTAGAGGGCATAGGTTTAGGGTGAGAAGGGAATGATATAAAAGAGACCTACGGGGCAACCTTTTCACACAGAGAGTGGTACAGGCCGGGTGCTGGCAGGTGGGACTAGATTGGGTTGGGATATCTGTTCGGCATCGACGGGTTGGACCGAAGGGTCTGTTTCCATGCTGTACATCTTTATGACTCTATTGGCGTACGAGGTAAGATATCGTGGATAGAAGATTGGCTTACCAACAGGAAACAAGTACTAGGAATAAATCAGTCTTTTCCAGGTTGGTGGAATGTCACAAATGGTGTGCCACAAGGTTCAGTGGTGGGTCCTCAACTCTTCACAATTTATGTTACGGAGTTGGATGATGGGAGCAAAGGTATGGTCGCTAAATTTGTCAATGACACAAAGTAAAATAGGAAAGTGAGTTGTAAAGAGGACATAAGAAGCCACCAAAGTGATAGAGGTAGGTGGTGAGTGAATAAAGATCTGGCAAATGGAGTACTGTGTGGGAAAGTGTGAAGTTGTCTATTTTATCAGAAGGAATAAAAAAGCAGCATGATAACTAAATGGTGAGAAGTTGCAAGCTTGCCAGAGATTCATAGAGAAGTGGGTGTCCCAGTGCATGAATCACAGCAGCTAGTATGCAGGTACTGCAAATAATCAGGAAAGCTAGTAGAATGATATGATTTGTTGTGAGGGGACTTGAATACAAGGATGGGGATGTTATGCTTCAGTTATACAGACTATTGGTGAGACTGTACTGTACTGTGTACAATACTGCTCTCTGTACTTACAGAGGATGTCACTGTGTTAGAAGTAGTTCAGAGAAGGTTTCCTAAATTAATACCTGGATTAAGTAGATTGCCTTTTGAGGAAATGCTAGACAAGCTAGGTCTGTATCCTCTGAAGTTGAGAAAAATGAGGTGACGCAATGGAAACATGCAAGATCCTGAAGGGACTTGACTGGGAGAATAGTGAAAGGATGTTTCATGTTGTGAGGAATTGAGAGTTAGGGCTTTAAAAATAAGATGTCACTCATTTAAAACTGAGATGAGGAAATATTTTTTCTCTTAGAAGGTTAAGAATCTTTGTAACTCCCTGCATCAAAAAACCATGAGCATAAACTCATAAAATATTTTAAAGCAGATGTAGATAGATTCTTGATTACCAAAGGAGTGAAAGATTATTGGGGATATGCAAGAAAGTGGAGTTGAAGTTAAAATTGGATTATTTATTGAATGGAGGGAGCGGGTGCGAAGGGCCCGGTGGCCTACTCTTATTCATTGTTCATATCTATTTTAAAGGCAAAGGTGTACTCACTGATTTTCTTCCTGTCTTGTGATTGCTGTGCTTCTGCATGTTGGGATCTTGATTGTTAATTGTAAACCTCAGTTGTGGGCTCATATGGATGATGAGGAGTCACTGTTAGGAAATGAAAATTCTTAATGATTTCCACTGCTGCTGTAAGCTTTTTCAGCTTTTAGTACAGACTGGTTTCCACTGACCTCTGGTGCCCACTTATTGCCACCATGATGTGGCTTCTTAGGTCAAATAAGAAAGATAATGTCTGAGTGCTGACCTACATAGAATCATAAAGATGTACAGCATGGTAACAGACTGTTCAGTCCAACTTGTCCATGCTGACCAGATATCCTAACCTAATCTAGTCCCATTTACTAACACAGATCCATATCCCTCAAAACGCTTCCTATTCCTCATCCAGATGTTTTTTAAATGTTGTAATTTTATCAGCCTACTTCACTTCCTCTGGCAGCTCATTCCATACACACAGCATCCTCTGTGTGAAAACATTTCCCACCTAGGTTCTTTTTAATTTTTTCTGCTCCCACCCTAAACCAATACCCTCTCGTTCTGGACTCCCCCACCCCAGGGAAAAGACCTTGTCTAGTTACCCTATCCATGCCCCTCATGATTTTATAAACCTCTATAAGGACACCCTCTATCTCCAACACTCCAGGGAAAACAGCCCCAGCCTATTCAGCCTCTCCCTATAACTCAAATGTTAGCTCACATAACATAAAACAACAAAGATTGCGTGCTTGTTAAGATAGGTGTCTTGGAAATTTCTTAATAACATTAAATGTTTACATAGTTAGAACATATCAGCTTTATATCTAGTCCTGATTCTATGCTTACTAATGTTACAGCTACATATTGTAACACTACACGTAGTTGAATGCAATAACTACCTGCTGTACAGCTCTTGTACTGAGAGACAGATTGCTCAAGCTGAGGCAGGAAACTTGGAAACACATGAAAGAATGACATCTCACTGCCTTGAAAGTACTTTACCTTTCTTTAATCTATACAATACAACAAAGATGTACTATTCTTCCAGACCTGGCTCTTCATGACAGCTGATATCCAGGCCATTGAGGTAGCCATGTATTTGCAAGCCAGGGTCAAAACATCAGTCAGAACTCATGCAGACTCCTCCACCCTTCACATCGGTCTGTGCAAGGTCTCTGGCCAGCTCTCTGCCAGCTGTTCCTTGCTTGCCTCTGCATCTCTGTCAGATCATTAATGTCTGTGTCCAGAGTTGGTTCTTCAAAATAGCAGGAGTCTGTTTTCCCACTGCTGTCAGAGCAATAGAGACCTTAGCTGTTTCTTCCAGCTCCAGATGCAGACCAGTGTCAATGTTGTGCTCACTAGAATGTGACCCTGAGCCTGCATTAGATACATTGCTGATGTAAATGCCTCAATTCTCTTGGAGTTTAGGGAGGAAAAATCTGACGGTGCTTCCTCTGAAGGCTCTGACTTGTCAGCAAATTGGTAAATTATGGATTTATGACAATGATTGCAATTGAAGAGAAATGTAAAATCTCCCTTTGAAAATAGAGGAACAAAAGTCAAGATCTATAATTTGCCCAATGGGAGGTGGGAAGGAGGAGACGTGTTTCAAGGACCCAAGCAAATCATTTCCAAGAGAGAGTGGCCATAATCTTCCAGCCATCCTCAGAAAATTACTGAGGGTTATGTTTTCCAATTGCATTCTTTTAAAATGTTTAATTCAGTTCAACCTGATTTATTCTTTCCAGTTTGGATTTGAGTTAGTTAATTGTAGATGTAACCTGAAGAACACCATTAATTTTGTGTAGAAATATTTGGATTTGGTACAAATAAGTTTTACATTGATTAAACACTTTGTGCAAAATAATTTTGAGAAATGTGAAGCTGTCTTATCACTTTTGGCACACCAGGATTCAGTTCTGGTCTGCATGAGGGGATAAAACTGCCCATTTTAATGTGAACTAAATGTGTAGGTCGAACTCATTAACAGTTGTAATAGTCATGCTGACTGTACACAGTTGAGTGCTTTGAAGCACCAAACGTTTTAATCCACTAAAATGGATTAAGCGATGGCACAGTGGCTCAGTGGTTAGCACTGCTGCCTCACAGAGCCAGGAACCTGGGTTCAATTCCCACCTCAGGTGACTGTCTGTGTGGAGTTTGCACATTCTCCCCGTGTCTGTGTGGGTTTCCTCCGGGTGCTCCGGTTTCCTCCCGCAGTCCAAAGATGTGCAGGTTAGGTGAATTGGCCATGCTAAATTGCTCATAGTGTTAGGTACATTAGTCAGGGGTAAATGTAGGGGAATAGGTCTGGGTGGGTTGCTCTTCAGAGGGTTGGTGTGGACTTGTTAGGCGGAAGGGCCTGTTTCCATACTGTAGGTAATCTAATCTAATCATAAATAGACAAGTGTGCACTGTAAAGAAATTTAAGTTTTGAATAATGATGAAGTAGCAAATGTGACCTGCCTAATTATATTTTATGCACAGTTGGGTTTAAAAACTTTGTGGCTTGCACTAATTGCTAATGTATAGCTGTGGAAATTCAATTGCATTATCCTGACCTGCATGGTACCGCATAGTTGGGGCTGATAATGGTGGAGTTACTGGGCTCGTAATTTGTGTCCCAGCGTAATGTTCTGAGGACATTGTGTTAAAATACTATAAGGGCAGCATTTTATGGCGCAGTATTGCTCTTGCTACCTGTGGATCAGATGCATCTCAGGGTTCAAGTCCCACCTTAGGGTGTGATGTGTCATAATGTGCCAAACAGATTAATTCATGATTTTGTAAAGCTACTTTCAATAACAGTAAGCATGACAACTATCATTGATGTAAAAACCTATCTGGTTCAGTACTGTCAAGTTAACATGTGAATCTAGACCTACAGTAATGTGGTTAACTCTGAAGTTGCTGAGTAGGTCACTCTGTTCAAGAGCAATTAGGGATGCACAGCAAATGTTGTCCTTACAAGTGACACTTGCAATCCATGAAAATAATAGAGTTGGAAAGCACCTAGATTGATTGTAACATCACTGTTTGCATTCCTTTCAATGTTCACAGCTGTTAAGTTGGTAACAAGTGTTTACTATACAGGAACTCTTCATGTAAGTATGATTTGGTAGCTCTTTGTTGGTTGACTTATGCTACACTGCTACAAATGTGAATATATTTGAGTTAAGGACAGAAGTCTCCCTTGCTTCCTCAATTCAACTCAGAGTTGGTCATTTTCAAAATTTATTCATGGGACATGAACATCGCTGGCTGGACGAGCATTTGCTCTTGACCAGCATTTGCTGCTTGACCATGATTGCTTTTGAGAAGGTGGTGGTGAGTTGCCTTCTTGAACCGCTGCAGTCCACGTGCTGTAATTAGACCCACAGTGTCTTTAGGAAGAGAATCCCAAGATTTTAACCCAGCCTCAATGAAAGAACAGTGATATATTTCCAAGTCAGAGTGGTGAATGACTCAGAGGAGAACTTGTAGGTCATGGAATTCCCATGTGTCTACTGTCCTTGTCCTTTTGGATGGAAGTGGTCATGGGTTTGGTAGGTGTTGTCTAAGGGTCATGAGTGAATTTCCATAGTGCATCTTGTAGATAGTACATGTTGCTGCTACTGAGCATCAGTGATGGAGAGTGTGGTGCTTATGGATGTGGTGCCAATGAAAAGGATTGCTTTGTCCTGGATAGTGTCAAGCTCCTTGAGTGCTGTCGGAGCTGCATCCATCCAGGCAAGTGAGAAGTATTTATCACTCTCCTGACTTGTGCTTTGTATAAAGTGAACAGGCTTTGAGGTGTCAGGAGTTATGCACTGCAGTATTCCTAGCCTCTCACCAACTCTTGTTGCTGATGTGTTCATGTGGCGAGTCCAGTTGAGTTTGAGGTCAGTGGTAACCTCCGGGATGTTGACTGGGGGTGATTTAGTGATGGTAATACCATTGAATGTCAAGGTGTGTTGGTTAGATTTTCTCTTATTGGAGATGGTCATTGTTTGACGTTTGTGTGGCGTGAATGTTACTTACCTGGATATTGTCCAGATCTTCTCGTATTTGGACATTGGCTGCTTCAGTATCTGAGGAGTTGCAAATGGTGCTGACTATTGTGCAATCATTTGCAAACATCCCCACTTTCTAACCTTATGGCAGAGGAAGATTATTGATGAGTCAGCTGAAGATGGTCAGATCTAGAATTCTACCCAGAGGAACTGCTGCAGAGATGTTCTGGAGCTGAGATGACTGACCGCCAACAACCATCCTCCTATGTACCAACCAGTGGAGAGTTTATTTCTGATTCCTACTGTCTCCAGTTTTTCTCAGACTCTTTCACTTTATTGATGATTTGAGAGTTGACTGATGGGGCGGTAATTGGCTGGGATTTGTCCTGCTTTTGTGTACAGGGCACACCTGGGCGATTTTCCATTATTGGAAAATAACGCCAGCTGTACTGTAGCAGCTTGGCTAAGAATATGCCACGTTCTGGAGCACACATCTTCATTACTTTTGTCAGATAGTTGTCAGGGCCCATTGCCTTTCCCATATGCAGTACTTCCAGCCATTTCTTGATATCATGTGAAATTAATCAAATTGGCTGGAGTCTGGCACCTGTTGGCAGAGGCCGAAATTAATCTTCAAGGTGGACTTCTGGTTGAAGATAATTTTGAATACTTCAGCCTTATCTTTTGTACTGATGTGCTGGCCTCCCTCATCATTGAGGATGGGGATATTTGTGGAGCCTCCTCTGTCAGTTAGTTATTTAATTGTCCACCAACATTCACAACTGGATGTGACAGAAATGCAGAGCTTCGACCTGGTTCATTGCTGGCATGATCACTTAGCTCTGTCTTTCACTTGATGCTTTTAGCCCACAATAAAGGACTATTGATATACTGCTTCTTAAATAACAGCTTTGTTTTAAAAATGTGTGATTCAGTAAACCCACATTGTATCTGATATGGGAATGGTTAAATTTAAATCTCTAGGAAGAACATAGCAATTAAAACTATCGGCCTGATATTTTTTTCATCAATCAAAACTTGTTTTAAAATTAGAATTGTATATACTAATTATAATTTATAATTGAAGCCTATTACCATTGCAGGAAAATTTTCAGGGATTTTCCCCTTTCAGGTGATCTTATTAAACTGTGGAGTATTCCCATCGACAGATGCTTATCCTATGGCATTAACTTTCTTCATGATGTGAAAGTTTCATGTAGATTTATGGATTGTGCTTCCACTGCACAGTTTAAACTTAGGAAATTGTTGTGCATTTCCTTTCATAGTTGTAGAAGCCTCCTCTTAAATCACTCTTTAAAACACATCACTTTGACCAAGCTTTTGATCATCTGCTCCAATATCACTTTTCTGGCCTGATGTCAATTTTTGCTTTATAATAATACTCCTGTGAAGCATCTTGGTGTATGTTATCCTAACTGTGCTATGTAAGTGCAAATTGCTATTCTTCAGTGTTATAAATGTGCAGAATAAAGTCATGAAAATTAAATGAATTTTCAGAAAAATTGTAATAAATAGAATTGTATTATGGAGCCCATAAAACTGACTCGCGTTGAAGTGAATTAGTATTATGTTCGAAGTTTACAGAATAGCAGAGCATTCTGCAGATTGCTGGCTCTTTTGAACAGCATTCCAGTTATTAACTTCCATTTTGAAAGTTAAAGCTGAATCAATATCCTCCACACTGTCAAGCTGTTTATTCAAAATTTTAACCTCTCATTGATCTGATAAGGGTTTTTCCTCATGTGTCCTCTGGTTTCTCTGTCAGCCTTTTTAAAACTGCAGTTTTGTTATGATCATTTGGTTTCTCTGTATTTACTCAATCTAAAGCTTTTGTGATTTTAACACCAGTAATAAATCTCTTCTTTGCCTTTCTACTGAGTAACCCCAGGTTATCAACAAAAGCATAACCGTCATCCATCAGACAATGATAGTAAATTTCTCCTTGGGCTCTGCATGCACTTCCTATCATGTCCCCTGCATTGGACACAATATTGAAGATAGGTTGAAATACTGTTCCTATTGGGTTCAGCAGACCATTCTAGGTTTATTTTACTGTGTTCCTCTAGTTATAAAACCATGGATCCCATCTGTTTTATTTTATGCAAAAAATTAATTGCCTGCAGGTCATTAGTGATTTATTTTACAACAGTGCAATGGTTTCCTGGTCACAATTACTGAGACCAGCTTTTTATTCTGTATTTGCTTAACTAGCTGCAGTTATATTTCCCAACTGCCCCCTGTGTGATGTGATTTCAGTGATTTAATGATTTCAGCTGGATTTAATGGTTCCAGTGTGGGTCCTGCCCATCAGTAAAACACGCTGTCTCTTCAGTGGGGGTGGTCTGGCACTCACTGGCCACTGTCAAAGGTAACCCTTGATTTATGGTTTGTCCTGAAGAGTTGCTGGCCAATCAGAGGCTGGCATCTTTCCATTGCCAGTGGTACCACTGAGAGCAGTGGCTGCTGCTGTTAATGCTGTGTGGAATTTGCACATTCTCCCTGTGTCTGTGTGGGTTTCCTCTTAGTGTTCCGGTTTCCTCCCGCAATCCGAAGATGTGCAGGATGGTGAATTGGCCATGCTATATTGCATGTAGTGTTAGGTGCGTTAGTCAGAGATAAATATAGGGTAGGGGAATGGGTCTGGTTACTCCTCAAAGGGTTGGTGTGGACTTCTTGGGCTAAATGGCCTGTTTCCATATTGTAGGGAATCTAATCTAATCTAATACAGTGGGGCTTTCACCAGAGATTCATCATAGGGATCCCTGGAGAGAGGTGTGTGAGGCAGAATGGAGGTCATTAGTAGGACAGGAGGAGAAGATGAAAATTCCTGTTGAGGGTTGGCAGGGGTGGGGGGACCGTTGGGTAGGGATGGATTGTGTATCAGATGCAAAGGCAGAGGAGTCGCTCTCCTGGGCACCTTCTTCTTGATTCTGGATTTCTCAATCACACACACAACCTATCTCTTTGTGAGAAGGAGTTTCTGGGACACTGCTGCAGTATGATAAGCAACCTTCAGGAGGCATGGCAAACCCATAGGTGTTTGAGAGAATCTCTGCACCACCATCAAACCCTGGTGGGAGAGCTCAAGGAAAAGTGTTATGACCAGATACTGGACAAGGTTTCCAATTTACTGGATTTCCAGAGGGGATACCCCAAATTCTCGAGCTCTCAAGTGAGGAGGGCATACTCACTTCTTCTCTTTATTCATCCAGCCCC
This sequence comes from Chiloscyllium plagiosum, assembly GCF_037043375.1. Lineage (NCBI taxonomy): Eukaryota > Metazoa > Chordata > Chondrichthyes > Orectolobiformes > Hemiscylliidae > Chiloscyllium > Chiloscyllium plagiosum. The sequence continues at coordinate 47,259,183 of NW_028270145.1, forward strand.
TTATTTGGTCACAACAAGTTTACGTTATAAAGGATCACTTTCTCCCAGACCAAATGAATTTGCCTTTTAAAAGGAGTCAATTTAACCAGTCTTTCTTGAGTGAAGAATTAAGTGGATTTATCGCTACATAGATAAAGATAAGGAATAAGAAGCCAGTCCAAAAAAGATAAGTTTTAAAAAAGACTCTGTCTCTGAGTCATTCATGGAAAGTAGATGGCAGAATGATACCTTTATTCCAGTGAATATTCCCGTTAGTCTTTGTGTTGGAAGTTGAATAGCTGATTTCAAGGTTCTTGATTTTGAATCTTGATTGAAATGCTGTTATCCCACTCCTTTTGCTAGTGGCTGGCTGGCAACACTGAGTGGGAGTCTTTTCCTTTTCTTTACTGAGGATGCTAGTTTGTTTAATATCTGTTTTCAAAGCTGTGATCGTGACAGCACACTAGCCTATACACTAAAGGCAGCAGACAACTAATGCATAGAGACCAGGGTTGAAGCTTACTTTTAACCACTGTCCCTTTTATATTCTTTAAAGATAAAATGTTAATTTGTCTCTCACCCAAACTGCTGTCTTTCTTTTAACATTGCATTCACAGTCTAAGATAATTCAGGAGGTGATAGTACATTGTGCACTTCTCCCTTTTACATTCTCTCTGAAGCTAACTTGACACCTCAACATCATCTCACTTTACCTGCCAGGCTCTCTCTCTCCAGATAACCACTGAATTTACAGTTTTTTTGTTGCATGTCTTTAATTGTTTTAATTAAAAGTTCAGTCTGTCCGCAGAGTTATGATACATGGTTATGATGATAAGGACCTATAAGGGGCTCAGTAATACACCTAAGTAGCCAGCTGATGGATTCTCTGCTTTGGGACATGTCCATTGTTGACTTACTGGGTTAGGTTTTCCCACCAGAGGAAATAGGCCACATGGCCTCCACTCCAATGATGTGTGCCAACTTACCACCCAACCCATTCTGGCATGCTCCATCAGGCCACACCAATAATGTTATCCTATTAGACCAGTAACAAAATCCTTATGCTCTCATATGTCTTGCCACTTAAAAAAAAAAATTGATTGATAGGAAATACTATTTTCTGTTAATGATCTTTCCCAGATGATGCTTCAGTATTACAAGTATCTTTATAGCAGGTAATATTCTTACATTGTTACTTTAATTTCAACTGGGCGGCACGATGGCACAGTGGTTAGCACTGCTGCCTCACAGCGCTAGAGACCCGGGTTCAATTCCCGCCTCAGGCGACTGACTGTGTGGAGTTTGCACGTTCTCCCCGTGTCTGCGTGGGTTTCCTCCGGGTGCTCCGGTTTCCTCCCACAGTCCAAAGATGTGCAGGTCAGGTGAATTGGCTATGCTAAATTGCCCGTAGTGTTAGGTAAGGGGTAAATATAGGGGTATGGGTGGGTTGCGCTTCGGCGGGTCGGTGTGGACTTGTTGGGCCGAAGGGCCTGTTTCCACACTGTAATGTAATCTAATCTAATCTGATATGTGTTGATGGAATATTGAAAGTTTTGCAGCAGCCAAGGCAAATATTTGGGCTCTGACTGACTCTTTTACAGTTGAAATGTACTAAGCTTTCTGAATGTATTAATTAGGCCCTTTATCTTTTGCATCCAGTCTCCAGAGAATTATAGCTGAGACAAAATCTGAAAACTTGATTAAGCTTGGGCTTGAAACTAAACTAGAGATTGTAAACTACGATTTAGCACACTTTTATTTTCCCATTCCTTCCATTCCTATTCTATTCAGCCATGGCTTCCCAGTGAATTCTTGATGTGTCCATTCCTGCTTCTCCTGCTCAGTTTTAGCTTCTCTGGTCTAAGCCTTTAAATTGAACTGCCTGAAAAGCTATGTTTATTTCTCATGACATCTGCTTCTGATCTTGACTGCAGTTTGCTGGTGCAGTGAGATGAAACCAATATGCTTGATAGCTGATTTGGAGAGGCTGGTGTTGGACTGGGGCGTACAAAGTCAAAAGTCACCCAACACCAGCTTATAGTCCAACCGGTGTATTTGGAAGCACTAGCTTTCAGAGCATAACCATCCAATGAAGGAGCAGTGCTCTGAAAGCTAGTGCTTCCAAATAAACCTGTTGGACTATAACCTGGTGTTGGGTGACTTTTACCTGAGAGCTGAATACATTTTACTTCAACTTTATATTATTTTTGAAAACACAAAAGTAAGATTTGAACAAAGGAATTTGAAACAAAATAATCTTATTGATTTATATCCACAGTTGCTTGGTTGTATGAAACTTGAAAACTGCTGGAGAAATAGACATGTAACCAAAACATTTAGACTTGCATGTATCAGGCAAATGCAAAAATGATTTAAAAAATCAAATAATCCTAAGTATAAAACAGGGAAAAAAAACCTTTTGATTGACAAGTTGACTGATTATCCTCGTGTGTTTTCAAGTTTCTGGAAGTATTTTCCCATACAAGTGTCTTAGCCAATCAATCCGCACCCTTTCTTCCCCATTGTATAAATTGTTGCGATTATTTGAAACTTATCATTCTTATATTTGTTATGATAAATGCAAAATGAAAAGCTTCAGCAACATAACTGTTTTTTCAATAATAGTTTATATCTCTTCCATCTCTCCCGCATCTGTTAAAAACTGCAGAAATATTGTGGCAAATAATACATTAATTAAAACATCATTTGATTCCAAGAAGATTAAATGCTTATTGTAATATGGCTCAGTTTGGATTAGTCAAATAAACAGTATTGTCAAGCAGACATCTCATCTTCTCTCCATTTTCTTTGACATAACCTTGATGACAGAACGACCTGCTTGAACTAAGAAAGCCAACACTCATTGTGAGAAATGCAGAAACTAAAATGCTTCTGACACAGAAATTCTTAAGTAACAGAAAATTTGGAAATGCTGGGTGATTCAGTAAGCATTTGTGGTGGAAGAGTGGTAAGATTAATGTTTCAGATTGTTAATCTTTCATGAGATCCCTATTCAGGATCGCAAGTCAGAAACTTCTCATTACCTGCAGTGATGTCCTGTAGTGCTGTGAAAGGATTTCTTCCAAACTTAATTTGCAGCAAGTTCAATTGGGAGCAAATTCTCAATAAGAATTTGGGGCAGCATGGTGGCTCAGTGGTTAGCACTACTGCCTCACAGCATCAGGGTCCCAGGTTCGATTCCAGCCTCAGGTGACTGTCTGTGTGGAGTTTGCTCATTCTCCCCGTGTCTGCGTGGATTTCCTCCGGGTGCTCCGGTTTCCTCCCACAGTCCAAAGATATGCGGGTCAGGTGGATTGGCCATGCTAAAGTGCCCATAATATTAGGTGCATTAGTCAGAGGGAAATAGGTCTGGGTGGGTCCCTCTTCGGAGGGTCGGTGTGGACTTGTTGGGCCGAAGGGCCTGTTTCCGCACTGTAGGGAATCCAATCTAAGAACAGCAAGAAGAATTGTCATATTTCTGTTTTAACTCCTCAGTTTTTTTGTCTTCCTTGAGTAAACTTTACCCTTCTCATTTCCTGAACTTTCTGTTCATCCACCTGAATTCTTACCATCTCTGGAGGTGAGTTTTTAAACTCCTCCAGCAGAATAATCTCTCTCAGAGCCTCAAATGTCCTATCTATTTTCAAAGCTCACACCCAGCCATCGAAGTGACTATGTTTAATTCTTTCAAACTCAACATGAGTCTGACCTGGTTCCTTCTTTGTGTTTCTGAACTGCTTCCGGTACCAATTCATAAGCACTTAAAATAGCCTGTTTAACCGCTTCATGATCTCTTGACACCTCATCTGACAATGCAGCAAATACCTCACTAGCTCTGCCTACCAATTTAATCTGAATTAGCATTACCTATAAATCCTCGGACCACTCCATCTGCCTTACCAATTTTTCGAATGAAATAAAGAAACCTTCAACATCTTCCACATCAAAATGTGGCAGAGTTTTGACATATTTATATATATCACAACCTTCTCTTCTAATCTCTTTAGTCACAATTTCTCAAGTACAAATTCTCTCTCTCTCTCTTTCTCTCCTCTCTCTTTGCCCAGCCAAGAACCTTCTCTCTCTCTCTTTTTCCTCTCTCTCTCTTTCTCCTCTCTCCCTTTGTTTATCTTCTAACTCCATTTTCCTCAGTTGTAATTTAAGTTTTTCTACCTTTACTGCACTTGTCTGTTTCTCTGATACACCTAAGTGTTTGAGTAATTCCTTTACAATTTCAGCTTTACTTTTGTCTTTGGTTAAACCCAAATCTAACTTATTTGATAATTTTAAAAGTATAACCTTTTTCTTTCTTCTAAACCTTATTGGCAAACTTGAGAATCATCTTCAAATCCCAGAACCTCTGTAGCAATTTTAAGAGCCATTTCTCTCACTTTTAATTTAATCAACCACAAATCACCGACATTAAACAAATTGTCTCACCTACGGTTTATTTAAAGATCTCGGACACTAACCTGCAAGTGTTTAAATCAGCTGGGATTTTTCATACCCCCAAACCTGTTCAAACCTGTCTAAACCAGTTCAAGTCATGGACCCGAGCACCCAAGCTGTTACAACACGGGTAAACTTTCCTGCTTAATTTAAAACCAGCAACACAGAAAAGATTTATCCGTGCAGTAATTTGAGTGGCCAAGGCCTATTTAAAGTAAAATTAAGAAATTTATTTTTTAAAGTATAACAGAGAATAATTAACTAACCACTATTTACAATTCCTTATTCTAACCTATCTTTTACCTTCCCTTCTATAATACTAGTCCGATAAAACTCCCAATTAAGATTTACAAAACAACACTTCTTATCTCAAAACCTTTAGGTTTAGGTTTTCGTCTTTGGACCTTCCTGTGTCGTCTTTTCTCCTTGTTATGAATTTCTGCATCACAGGTTACTGATCGAAAAGATGCCTTTTTAGAGAACTATTTTTCAGGCAGTCTGTTTACATGCTGGGCTTGTCAGTTCTCCTCTTGACTGTTCAATTCTCCCCCGGTCTTATACCCCAGAACATCAGATTGTGTCATTGGCTTTTAAGATTGTCAGTTCAAACTTAGTTGGAAATTGGTACTTTTTATTGGGGTATAACTTAAACTGATTGCCTGGAGACAAAAATAAATTTGAATTTAGCCAATGAGCTACTCGAGTTGTTCAACTCAGTGTTACATACATTGTTGCTTTATTGAGAACACTTGGTGTGTCCGGTAGTTCAGCTGCTTTTAACTCTCTTCATAACAGAAGGGAGTAGTCAGAGATGGACGAGGCGAAGGTGAGAGCAGGTTGGAAATTGGAAGTAAAATTGATAAACCTCTTCAATTCTGAACATGTATTGAGCAAATTCTCAATAAGAATTTGGGGCAGCATAGTGGCTCAGTGGTTAGCACTACTGCCTCACAGCACCAGGGTCCCAGTTCGATTCCAGCCTCAGGTGACTGTCTGTGTGGAGTTTGCTCATTCTCCCCGTGTCTGCGTGGATTTCCTCCGGGTGCTCCGGTTTCCTCCCACAGTCCAACGATATGCGGGTCAGGTGGATTGGCCATGCTAAAGTGCCCATAATATTAGGTGCATTAGTCAGAGGGAAATAGGTCTGGGTGGGTCCCTCTTCGGAGGGTCGGTGTGGACTTGTTGGGCCGAAGGGCCTGTTTCCGCACTGTAGGGAATCCAATCTAAGAACAGCAAGAAGAATTGTCATATTTCTGTTTTAACTCCTCAGCTTTTTTGTCTTCCTTGAGTAAACTTTACCCTTCTCATTTCCTGAACTTTCTGTTCATCCACCTGAATTCTTACCATCTCTGGAGGTGAGTTTTTAAACTCCTCCAGCAGAATAATCTCTCTCAGAGCCTCAAATGTCCTATCTATTTTCAAAGCTCACACCCAGCCATCGAAGTGACTATGTTTAATTCTTTCAAACTCAACATGAGTCTGACCTGGTTCCTTCTTTGTGTTTCTGAACTGCTTCCGGTACCAATTCATAAGCACTTAAAATAGCCTGTTTAACCGCTTCATGATCTCTTGACACCTCATCTGACAATGCAGCAAATACCTCACTAGCTCTGCCTACCAATTTAATCTGAATTAGCATTACCTATAAATCCTCGGACCACTCCATCTGCCTTACCAATTTTTCGAATGAAATAAAGAAACCTTCAACATCTCCACATCAAAATGTGGCAGAGTTTTGACATATTTATATATATCACAACCTTCTCTTCTAATCTCTTTAGTCACAATTTCTCAAGTACAAATTCTCTCTCTCTCTCTTTCTCTCCTCTCTCTTTGCCCAGCCAAGAACCTTCTCTCTCTCTCTTTTTCCTCTCTCTCTCTTTCTCCTCTCTCCCTTTGTTTATCTTCTAACTCCATTTTCCTCAGTTGTAATTTAAGTTTTTCTACCTTTACTGCACTTGTCTGTCCACACAGCTGTACCGATGATGTCACTAATGTACCAGAGAAAGTGTTGTGTGGAGGGACCCAAATAAGATTGTAACAAGGAATGTTCAGTATACCTCACAAAGAGACAGGGGCACATGCAGGCAACCATGTCCATGGCTCTGACCTGAGGAAAGTGAGAGGAGTTAAAGAAGAATTTGGTCAAAGAGCAGACAAGTTCAGACAGGTGGAGGAGGCAATGTTGCATAGGGGATGGTTTAGGCCATTTTTCTGGGAAGAAGCAGAGAGCCCTGAGACCATCTTGATGGAGGATAGACATGTAGAGGGAATGCACATCCATTGTGGCTGATGGCCACGAACTGGAAATTCTGAAACTGATGTGAAGTGTCAAAGGATTCGTTGACTTCAGTGGGAAGGGACTGGACAATGGGAGAAAAAAATACAGACGAGGTAGGAAGAACTGAGTTTCTGGAGGTAAGAGCAGGCAGAAACAATGGGCCTGCCAGGCCGTTGTGTTCTTCAAATTTGGGAAGCAGGTGGAAGCGGGATGTATGGAGTTGGGGGACTATGAGCTTGGAACGTTGTGGTGAGGGGGGAGGTGATCATCATGGATACAGTAGTTTGCTTTTCACTGATGGCATCATGGTCCAGAGAGATAGGACGATCTGTCCAAGAGCTGGTGCTCAGCCTTAACAATGTAAATTAGACAGGCAGGAGGCTGGAAAAACACAGCAAGCCAGGCAACATCAGGAGGTGGAAAAGTCTATGTTTTGAATGTAACCTTTCTTCAGGTTGGGGGTGGGTGTGGGGAGAGCTGCAGATAAAGGGGTAGCGGGGCAGGGTGGTGAAATTGGGATAGGTGAAGACAGTAGTGCTAGAAAAGCACAGCAGGTCAGGCCACATCCGAAGAGCAGGAAAATCGATGTTTTGGGCAAAAACCCTTCATCAGGAATCCTCATTCCTTTAGGGCGGCACGGTGGCTCAGTGGTTAGCACTGCTGCCTCACTGCACCAGGGACCTGGGTTCAATTCTCACCTCGGGCAACTGTGTGGAGATTGCACATTCTCCCGATGTCTGCGTTGGTTTCCTCCGGGTGCTCCGGTTTCCTCCCACAGTCCAAAGATGTGCAGATTAGGTGAATTGGCCATACTAAATTGCCCGTGGTGTTAGGTGCATTAGTCAGGGGTGAATGTAGGAATGAATGGGTCTGGGTGGGTTGCTCTTTGGAGGGTCAGTGTGGCCTTGTTGTTTCCATACTGTAGGGAATCTAATCTAATCTACTCAAACCTTGACTCTAATTTCCAGCACCCACTTTCACATCAGTAAAGACAGGTAGAGGGTATGACCTGGTTGGTCAATGGGAGGAATGATCTGGTTGGTGGCATGGAGGAGTGGAAGTGAGGGGGATGGGGAGGGGCAGGGAAGGGAGCCAGGGAATGGGAGTTTATTTGAAATTGGAGAACTCAATGTTGAGTCCTCTGGGGTGTAGACTGCCCAGGTGGAAGATGTGGTGTAGTTCCTCCAATTTGCGGTATGGTTTGATGTGGCAATGGGGGAGGCCAAGGATGGTCCAGTCGGAAAGGGAGTGTTTGGGGGAATAAAAATGGGTGGTGACTGGGAGGTCTGGTCAGCTGAGATGCTCAGTGAACCTTCCCTAGGTTTACATTCGGTCTCCCTGATGTAGAGAAGATCACATCGGGAGCACCGGATACAGTAAACTAGGCTGGAGGAGAGGCAGGTGAACCTCTGTCTCACCTGGAAGGACTGTTTGGGGCTCAGGATGGGGGTGGGGTGGTGTGCTGGCATGTTTTGCATCTTTTCCGGTTAGAGGGGAAGGTACCTGGGGGCTTGGGGGGTATTGATGGGGAATCTGTTGAAGGGAATGGTCCTTGCGGAAGTCAGAGAGGGGTGGGGAGGGGAAGATGTCCTTGATGGTGGGGTCTTGTTGGAGTTGGCAGAAGTGTTTGAGGATGATGCATTGGATGCAGAGACTGGTGGGGTGATAGAGGAGGACAAGGGGGCTTCTGTCTTTATTGCGTTTGGTGGAGACATTTAGAGCAGTGGAATGGGGAATGGACGTGGTGCAGTGGAGGGCTGTCTGGATGACAGAGGGAAGAAAAGCACATTGTTCAAAATAGAAGGAAATATCTGGGATGCTTGGGAGTGGAATGTCTCCGCGTCCAAGCAGATGCAGCAGAGGCAGAGGAATTGGGAGAATGGGGTAGAGTTCTTACAGGATACTGGGTGGGAGGAGGTGTAGTCCAGGTGGTTATGGGAGTCTGTGGGTTTATAGTAAACTACCATCTGGAGACTGTCGCCAGAGATGGAAATGGGGAGGTCAAGAAAGAGGAGGGTGGTGTCTGAGATAGACCAAGTGAGTTTGAGGGCAGGATAGAAGTTTGAGTGAAGTCGATGAACTGCTCCAGTTCAGCCTGCGTGCAGGCGCTGCACTGATGAAGTCATTGATGTAACAGCGGAAGAGTTGGGTCACTGTGCCTGTGTAGGTACTGAAGAGGGATTGTTGGATATGGCCGACAAAGAGGCAGGTGTAGCTGGGGCCCATCCAGGTGCTCATGGCTACCCCCTTGATTTGGAAGAAATGGGAGCAGTTAAAGGTAACGTTGTTGAGGGTGAGGACCAGTTTGGCGAGGCGGAGGAGGGTATTGGTGGATGCGGACTGGATGGGTCTGTTGGAGAGGAAGAAGCATAGGATCTGGAGGCCATCTTTGTGGGGTATGGACATGTATAAGGACTGCATGTCCCATAATGAAGTTAAAGCACTGGGGCCGGGGAACCGCAAGTTGCTGAAGAGGTAGAGGGCGAGGTTGGTGTGGCGAGATATTTGATTTCATATTATTTCACTGTTAACATGACAGAATTTATTGTCATTTTACAGAACAAGTAACTCAAATCTTCTCACAGAGTTAAAATTTTGAACTCATGATAATGGAAGAAGCTTGTGTTTCGCTCTTGTCTGTTGAAAGTTCTGTGACTGAGATGAGCATGCAAAACTAACTGGAATAAAGCCAGCATTGATCTTAGCAACAAGAGGCAGTTTGAGCATTTTTCAGTTTTGTTTACTAAAGTATATGGATAAGGTTACGGTGCGCTCGTTGGAACGATGCATTTGACAAAGGAAGTTATTTATACATTATTTTCAGTGCTATGAAGGATTCCTGGCACTGAGTCCTTGTTGAACTGGAATGTAGTGTCAAAAAGGAAATAGCTGTTGGAAACTATTTCCACTAAACACACACAGATCCTGGCACTTTCAAATAATGTTGCCCCCACCACACCCTATGATGCAAATGTTATAATTGATACCATGTGTAAATGTAAAGCAGCATAAGTCACCAGATGAAAAATGTCCATATTTTGACACATTTTAGACACATGAGCTGGCTTATATATTACCTGAATTACTTTCATGACCTTTGAATCAACTATTAGAGTGTTCCTATCATCTTAAATAGGATTAGTTAAATTAATTGATTCATCATGAACACTGTAAATCATAAATGCCTTAGTATTTAAAAGTTATCATTTAGAAGTAGTGCAAAACTGAATTGTTACACATCTGTAATATTATCTGCATAAATGTTCAATATTATTTGTATAAGAGATTATGTATGAGAGATATGTAACTGAAAACTTTCAGATTGTAATTTGGAATGTTGAAAAATTGGTGCCATCTAAATTCATTTTATCTTTGGAAATCTTATATGTGGAAGTTATAAAGCTCTTAATCTTCTGCCAGACCAATCTTAATCTTCTGTGAGCCCATGTGAGGGATGCAACAGCTGCAAATTCATAATATGCAACCTTCACATTTTTCTGCAGTACTATTCTTTATTCAGAGTGATCATGGGCTGAAAAGAAAACCTGAAAATTCCTCTCATTCTCAAACTTGTTAAGGAAATGCAAAAGAATGGAAAAGAAATTTGAAGTGACTGTGCAACAGTCTTCTAGTGCATGATTATCAAAGATGAATTTTACTCTCAACAAAATTATAGTCATTTCTGTGGTAAGTTTATGAAATTAATCCATCTACTCAAAACAGCAGGCTATGGCTTGAACAAGGACCTTAATCCACTGTAATTATGAACTGTTTAAAATTGTGAAAGTATGTGTGGTTTTCTTCACGTTTAGTTTCAGGGACTTCGACTGCAATTTCGTTTTTCACTTTTTTTTGTAATTCAGCAGCTGTAGTTTTTTTTACAATCAGCATTGTTTTTCTCTTCACCTTTCACAAGTATTTTCCTTTAGTTGACACACAAGCTGCTTTCCGTTTGCACTGAGCACTTGTATTATTAGATATATTGTTTCAAAAAGGGACACTCACATCCAAAATACTCAGTTGCTGAATACTGAGAACATGAAAGTTAGTTTCTTGCCTAGCTAAGAGATTAATGCACAGTTTAGTGCACTGAATTTGAGTGCCAGGTTCATTGATACTCCTGATTGTTTTCTTATACAGATGCAAACATGACTAATCTTGTTTACATTAGAAATAGCAATTCCACCCCCCCGCCCACTTTGTTCAAGTCTGTGTAAACTCATATCTTATTCAAGCTCTGGTGTATGAATATTACAGTGCATTTACAGAAATTGGTGGGACTGGGTGGTACTGTCGGGGGGGAAACTTGATTTTTATAGCTGGGATCATAGTTCAGAAGTAGCCTGTGATGCTAAGGTGAAGATTGACTATATTCATCAACTTCTACATTCAAAGCCAAAACAAAAGATTGACTGATGGATGTGATTAAGCAGCACTTGTTGAATGATCCCAAGTACACTAATTGTTCCACTTACATCAAATTTAAGATGATTATCTGAGCTGGCAATTAATTTATCTTGACTTGAAGTAACATACATTCATATGCAAGGACGCATTCTCCACTAACAAAGTTAAAAATCTCACAACATCAGGTTATAGTCCAACTGGTTTAATTGGAAGTACACTAGGTTTCGCAGCGACGCTCCTTCATCAGGTGATAGTCTGATGAAGGAGCATCGCTCTGAAAGCTAGTGTACTTCCAATTAAACCTGTTGGACTATAACCTGGTCTTGTGTGATTTTTAACTTTGTCCACTAACAAAAGGATTGTTGAAGCTTTGTGTCTTTTTTCAAAAACCCAGACACTTGGGGTTCCTGCTGCTTCCTCCATGATTATGTCTCAATGAATCGAAGTCAACTTCCGAGCCAATCAGTACACATTCCTATTGTATTGCACATTTTTTGTGATCATTTGAAGTTTGCTATTCTTGCATTAGTCCTGAAGAGTGCCAGACCAAAAGCTTTGGTAGGATGTCTCTCTTTTCAGCTAAATTCATGTTAACCTCTCTGTGCAAATGATTCTAAGTGAAATGGGTTTGGACGAATCTGTTCAAGTTATTAATGGACAAAGGCTTACTGTTCAGATGTTCCCTGAGTTTGATTCTTCTATGTTGTCCTGATAATTCAAGGTCTCTTCAGGTGTTATAATGATTGCTCATTTCAAATAATTGAACAATTCATTGTAAGTAGTTCAGCAAAATGGGAATTTCATGTGAAAGGAGTTGTAATCAGATCGTCTAAATGAAACAGCTTTTAATTAAGTAGAGGAAACTGGTTATCACTGTTACTCATTTGGTTTAGGATGGTCATTGTAATAAATTGTACATGATGTGCACCTGGGTGCACATTCGAGGTTTGGAGCTGAAGTAATTTGCCAGGATGGCTATCAAACGCATGTATACTCCATGATCCCAAAGTTTATTTTATTACTGCACAAAATAGATGATAAAATTCGAATATCTATATCAATGGAACTGATATACAATAGGCTACTGATAATCTTCTGTGACCACTGACTGTGATGGTGTGTGTTCCTTGAAGCCTGAAGGGATCATGTATGGATTAGGTTGTCATCTTTTAGAAAAATCTCACTGAGTAAACAAAATTATGTTCATTGCATTACTGCAACAATTTACACTTTACATTAATATAACCTACATTGCCACATTGACAGTTAGCAGCACACTAGCCCCAGGTCTGTCTCCTAAAAGCTCCTTGTTTTAATGTTATTATTTATTCACTCAATGAACAGAGATGTTGCTGGCTGACCAGCATTTATTGCCTATCCCTAGTTGCCCTTGAGAAGTTGGTGGAGGGCTGCCTCTTGAACCACTGCAGTCCATGTCATGTAGGTAATCCCATAATGCCCTTAGGGAGGGAATTCCAGGATTTTGACCCAGTGACACTGGAGGAATGGTGATATATTTCCAAGTCAGGATGGGAGTGAGAGGCTTATGGGGAACTTGCTGTTGGTGGTGTTTCCATGTATCTGTTGCCTTTATCCTTCTAGAATAATGTGGTTGTGGGTTTGGAAGGTACTGTTTTTAAGATCTTTGGTGAATTTCTGCAGTTCATCTTATGGATAATACATGCTGTTGCTGCTACTGAACATTGGTAATGAAGGGAGTGGATGCTTGTGGTGCCAATCAAACTTGACTTGGACTAGTTCCATTGACAAACATGATGCATATACAATGTCTGGGTAGCATGGTGGCTCAGTGGTTTTCACTGCTGCCTCACAGCGCCAAGAACCTGGGTTCATATACACCCTTGGATGACTGTGTGAAGTTTGTGCATTCTCCCCCATCTATGTGGTTTACTCCCAGTGCTCTGGTTTCCTCTGACAGTGTAAAAGTGTGCAGGTTAGGTGGGTTGGCCATGCTAAATTGCCCATGGTATCCAGGGATGTGCAGGCTCGGTGGATTAGCCATGGGAAATGCAGGGTTCCAGAGATGGGGTGGGTCTGGTGGGATGCTCTTCAGGGAGTCAGTGTGGACTGGATGAACTGAATGACCTACTTCCATACTGTAGGGATTCTATGATCTTCCCCCAAGACATTTTCCATGTTACATTTTCCTACATTTGTTTAGATATTTACATTTTCCACTGCTCCAGTTCCTTCTAAGTCTTTAACTTTACAAATTCACATGCCATTTTTTGCTGTTTGCTATTTCTTGCTGTTTGCTATTTTGTGCTATTTGTCCCAAACATGTTGGCCAGAAGGTAGTTTTGCTTGATTGTTTTCTTGATGTGTTGAGGTCTGTCGTTCTCCTGCGTTTCCATGTTTGGCATTCAGTTCAATCCAGTATATAGGTTGTGGGTGACTCAACTATAATGGGATCCTGCTGTTCCTTAATATAGCCCTTCGGCAATATGGATGATGTGTGTTCTCATATGGTTTGCATGTTTTTGGACAATTGTACCTCTTCTGTTTAGATCCCTGATCCAGGTCTGTTGCTCTGATCCAAGCTCTGACAACTTTCTTGTGTAATGTTAAAAATCACACAATACCAGGATATAGTCCAACAGGTCTATTGGAGTTTTTATTGTAATGTGTGGTCGACAGTTTGTAAGAGGATTACTCTCTATAACTTAGTGCCTTATAATTGTGAAGGCATAAATCTGAAACTAATTTCTTAGGCAGGAGAGGAAGCTGAGTCTTCAGCATCCTGCCCATCAGTAGTTCTAAAGGTGCTTAACCAAATTGGAATGGGGTTGGTGCATGATTCCACAAACCTGTGTAGAGGTTGGAATTATTCTTCAAGAGTGATTTTGCCAATCTAACCCCACGTTTGACCTGTCTGTTAGATTGTCGATGGCACAATGAACTCATGGCCTGGTCAAATCCAAAACTGGCTGGAGTGGTCCATCATTTGAAACATCTTAACCTTAATCCATTAGCACAATGATGATGAGATCAGACTTCCTGTCAAGAGCAAGCTCACCCACACTCACCTGTGAAGGTGAGGTGGGGAAAACTTAGTGGGAATTACAAGTTCTCTTTGTTCTGGCAAAGACAATGGCAATGGACACTATGTTCTTCAATTTCCTTGGAGACTCAAGTCAACATACTGATGGCTGAGCTGTGGTCCAGCACTCGATGATTCTGAATTGTCCTTGGTGCAACCTCCTTAAACCGTCCTGTCTTTGTAAAACAGCAATAATCAGTCATTCACCTTATACTAGAGTTTAATCAATGATGGCCAAGTGTTTCCTGCATTCAAAATATATTTTTATGGCCACAGAGCTCGACCTTTGACACAGCAAACCCTTGGCACAGTATTCATCGATGTTGAGACATTCCTGGATTTTCATTGCCCTTGTCAAATTTAGCATCTTCAGTTATGATTTGCTGGCATTTGTGCAAGCTATGTATGATCAAAGTTTGTGAGAAGATTTGTAGCTCGGGTGCTCGTTGCTGTGGTTCTGTTCGGCGAGCTGGAAGTTTTTGTTGCAAACGTTTCGTCCCGTCTAGGTGACATCCTCAGTGCTTGGGAGCCTCCTGTGAAGCGCTTCTGAGGTGTTTCCTCCGGCATTTATAGTGGCCTGTCCCTGCCGCTTCCGGTTGTCAGTTTCAGCTGTCCGCTATAGTGGCCGGTATATTGGGTCCAGGTCGATGTGTTTGTTGATGGAGTTTGTGGATGAATGCCATGCTTCTAGGAATTCCCTGGCTGTTCTTTGTTTGGCTTGCCCTATAATGGTAGTGTTGTCCCAGTCGAATTCATGTTGCTTGTCGTCTGTGTGTGTGGCAACTAGGGATAGCTGGTCATGTCGTTTTGTGGCTAGTTGGTGTTCATGGATGCGGATTGTTAGCTGTCTTCCTGTTTGTCCTATATAGTGTTTTGTGCAGTCCTTGCATGGGATTTTGTACACTACATTAGTTTTGCTCATGCTGGGTATCGGGTCCTTCGTTCTGGTGAATTGTTGTCTGAGTGTGGCTGTTGGTTTGTGTGCTGTTATAAGTCCTAGTGGACTACGACCACTAGGACTTATAACAGCACACAAACCAACAGCCACACTCAGACAACAACTCACCAGAACGAAGGACCCGATACCCAGCATGAGCAAAACTAATGTAGTGTACAAAATCCCATGCAAGGACTGCACAAAACACTATATAGGACAAACAGGAAGACAGCTAACGATCCGCATCCATGAACACCAACTAGCCACGAAACGACATGACCAGCTATCCCTAGTAGCCACACACGCAGACGACAAGCAACATGAATTTGACTGGGACAACACTACCATTACAGGGCAAGCCAAACAAAGAACAGCCAGGGAATTCCTAGAAGCATGGCATTCATCCACAAACTCCATCAACAAACACATCGACCTGGACCCAATATACCGGCCACTACAGCGGACAGCTGAAACTGACAACCGGAAGCGGCAGGGACAGGCCACTATAAATGCCGGAGGAAACACCACAGAAGCGCTTCACAGGAGGCTCCCAAGCACTGAGGATGTCACCTAGACAGGGGACGAAACGTTTGCAACAAAAACTTCCAGCTCAGCGAACAGAACCACAGCAAGCTATGTATGATTTTATTTCTTGAATGAGTTTTGCATCACAATTGGTAAGGCTGCCAACTCTCATCCTAGAGAGTGCATGTGCTGCCACCTTCAGTTTTCACTAAACAGACTTTTATGTAATGACTCTCATGAAACAAATACAAAATCTTTGTATTCTTGGAGATATTCTTGCAACTTTCTTCTTGTCCAGGAGAAAAACAAAAGCTTTATGGTCTGTTTCAATATCTACTTTCAAGACAATAAAATTGTATAAAAATCTATCGCATGTCCACAGATGCATATACACATCTTAAATACATATTGTGTTTTTTGCGTCAGATAATGCCTGCACTTTTTGCAATTTCTTGAAGACAAGAAAAACATGCACTGTGTCTTGTTCCAGTTCAGCCAAATGGGTGTCATTCTTTCATTTGTTTCTCAGCAATGTTCTGACCAATCGGAGACATCCTGCCTGTTAACTGTCAATCATCATCTAACTAGTGCAGTCTCCATGGCAATGCCAATATTCAGAGTCCACTTGCCAACCAATCAGCACTCTTCTCTCACACAGTTCAAATGTACCTGTCCCTTTACTTTCATATCTTTTGTTAATTGTCCTGATGAGTGCAAGATGAAAGACTTCAACAAAATATATTTTTTCAGAAATATTCAGATACAAATGGTTTGTGGGTTACACAGAGAGCAACCTTGACATGATAAAGCACACGAAAGCAGGGGGAGATGTTGGAATACTGCTATTGTCGCTGGTCCAATAAAACAGAGATCCAGTGACCTGGCACACACCGGAATTTAACCTAATGAAGAATGGAAGCTCAAATTAAACCATTGTTTAACGAATCCTTTGTTGTAAAAACCGATCTTGTTCATTAAGCTCCTTGACCTACCCTAATCTATGTGTGATTCCAGAATTATAGTAATGTGGGTGATACTTAACTGCCCCTCTGACTTAATTAGATTACTTAAATTAGATTAGATTAGATTACTTACAGTGTGGAAACAGGCCCTTCGGCCCAACAAGTCCACACCGCCCCACCGAAGCACAACCCACCCATACCCCTACATTTACCCCTTACCTAACACTACAGGCAATTTAGCATGGCCAATTCACCTGACCTGCACATCTTTGGACTGTGGGAGGAAACCAGAGCACCCGGAGGAAACCCACGCAGACACGGGGAGAATGTGCAAACTCCACACAGTCAGTCGCCTGAGTCGGGAATTGAACCCGGGTCTCTGGCTCTGTGAAGCAGCAGTGCTAACCACTGTGCCACCGTGCCGCCCCAATAGTGCCACTGTGCCACTGTGCCACCGTGCGACCAGCGACAATAGCAGTATTCCAACATCTCCCCCTGCTTTCATGTGCTTTATCATGTCAAGGTTGCTCTCTGTGTAACCCACAAACCATTAATCTTGTAAGCTACTCAGTAACCATATCTAACTGCTGGAAGGACTCAAAAAAAGAGAAATGATGGACCTGGATGAACTACCTGGCCTCAACCCAGGCATCAAAGCCACAATAGCCCTTGATTTGATCCTTCCTGACTAACATCATGGCTTAAGTACCAAAACTACAAGAGTTTCAACCTTTTGGACTGGAATATCTCCCATTAGGTTCAAGCCAGGGGATCAAACCTGATTCAAACCAGGAGCAATACCAGGCACACTTAAATGTGTTTACCAATCTGATGAAACTACAAAGTAAGACTAAACAGCATAAACAGCAAGTGATAGACAGAGCCAAGCCATTTCACAATTAATGGATCAGACCTAAGTTCTGCAGTCCTGCCACTTCCAGTCATGAATAAAATTGGATAATTAAACAAATACTGGAGACAAGGTTCCACAAATAGCTTCACCCTCGAAGATGGGAGAGCACAGCACATCAGTACAAAGGTAAGGCTGAAGCATTTGCAACAATCTTCAGCCAGAAGTGCCAATTGGATGATCCATTTCGGCCTCCCCCAGTGGTCCTCAGCATCACAGGTACTGATGCTCTACTAATTTGATTCACTCCATGTGATATCAAGAAACTGTTGGAGACACTGGATACTGCAAAGGCTATGAACCCTGACAACATTCTGGAAATAATACTGATAACACATGCTGCAGAACTTGCTACATCGCCAACCGAAACTGAACAGGGCCAGACATATAAATGTTGCAGCAACAAGAGCAGATTAGAGGCTAGGATTAATGAGGTGAGTAACTCAACTCTGACTCCCCAAGGAGTGTCTGCCATGTACAAGGCACAAATCAGAAGTGTGATAGAATACTCCCCTGGATGAGTGTAGCTTGGAGAACACTCAGGGAACTTGAGTGAGGACAAAACAACCAGCTTGATTAGCACTGCATCCTCAAGCATTCATTCAGTCCCTCCACCACTTGGTGCAGAGTAACCGTAGTGTGTACCATCAATAACATGCACTGCTGCAATGCACCTTTGACAATGGTTTCCAAACCATTGACATTTACCATCTTGAAGGACAAAGGTAGCAGATACATATGAATACTGCCAACTCTAAGCTCCTCTCCAAGCCACTCAGCATCTTAACCAAAAAGTGCATTGCTGGTTAAAAAGAGTTTTTTTTTTTACACCAAATGGACTGAAGCAGTTCCGGAAATGAGATCAAGCGCAACAAATGATGGATAATAAATGCTGACCCAGCCAGCAATGTCCATGTCCCACTTCTGGAGCTAAAATCTTCAGTACTATTGTCAGAAAGTTGTCAGGATCGATTGTCTTTACAATATCCAATATCTGCAATTATTTCTTGATATCAAGTGGACTGGCATTTGTGACACTGGGCAATCTGGAAGAGGCTGAGATGGATCATCCACTCACCATTTATGGTGGCAGGTTGTTGAAAATGCTTTAAAATTAGCAAATGTTTCATAAGAAAGTTTCCTTGATTGAGAATTGAGTTGTGTCAGGAGCTAAACACATCAACTTTGATGCAGCTGGCACTTTAATGCAAAGTGTAGTTTTGTTGCAGCATTTCGAAGTCTACATTATTGGTGTGTCATTTCATAGACATTTCCTGAATTGTTTCAGTTTTTTTTTCATGCAGAATTAAGGGTGCAAAGGATAGAAAAAGGCTATTAATGCAGGGAGGTCTGTGCACGTTTTCAGAGCAGGGAAATGAGCTAGCCAGTGGAATCTTGGAGCTCATTGAGTAACTCATTCCTTGCTTTCCTTTCCAAAGGACATTGACTGTGCCTGCCTTCTGCTGTTGCTTGTTTTCTTTCATTCTGATATACATTATCTGATGAAGGCTGATGGAGATCTCTCTATGTGGCACTATTTCCATAATGTGGACCACCTTAATACAGGCAAAAAAGGAACAGATTATTGGGAATACGATCAAATACTAGACCTCTAATTAAGCAAAGTTATGGTGACCTCAAAATATGTTGGATAAAGTTTTAAGTATACTGGAATGGTGAAGGACTGTCATGATCCATGTTTGTTGAATATTCAGTCATGCTTGTGGTCTATTGAATATTGTTCATTGAGTCTTCGAGATGTACAGCACGGAAACAGACCCTTCGGTCCAACTCGTCCATGTCGACCACATATCCCAACCTAATCTAGTCCCATTTCCTAGTACTTGGCCCGTATCCTTCTAAATCTACCTATTCATATAACCATCCAGATGCCATTTAAATGCTGAAATTGTACCAGCTTCCACTACTTCCTCTGGCAGCTCATTCCATACGTGCATAACCCTCTGCGGGAAAATGTTACCCCTTAGGTCCCTTTTATATCTTTACTCTCTCACCTTAAACCTGTGTTCTGGACTCCTCCACCCCAGGGAAAAGACTTTCTCTATTTACCCTATCCATGCCCCTCATGATTTTATAAACCTCCATAAGGTCACTCCTCAGCCTCTGATGCTTCAGAGAAAACAGCCCCAGCCTATTCAGCCTTTCATTATAGCTGTAATCCTCCAGCCCTGGCAATATCCTTGTAAATCTTTTCTTAACCCTTCCACGTTTCACAACATCCTTCCGATAGGAAGGAGACCGGAATTGCACGCAATATTCCAAAAGTGGCCTAACCAACTTCCTGTACAGCCACAACATGACCTCCAAACTCCTACACTAAATGGTCTGACCAATAAAGGAAAGCATACTTCACTATCCTATCTACTTGTGACTCTACTTTCAAAGAGCTATGAACCTGCTCTCCAAGGTATCTTTTTCAGCAACACTCCCGAGGACCTTACCATTAAGTGTATAAGTCCTGCTCTGATTTGCTTTTCCAAAATGCAGTACCTCACATTTGTCTAAATTAAACTCCATCTGCCACTCCTCCGCCCATTGGCCCATTTGATCAAGATCCCAATGTACTTTGAGGTAACTTTCTTTGCTGTTCACTACACCTCCAATTTTGGAGTCATCTGCAAACTTACCATCTATACCTCCCATGTTCACATTCAAGTTGTTTATATAAATGACAAAAAGTAGTGGACCCAGCACTGATCCTTGTGGCACTCCACTGGTCACAGGCCTCCATTCTGAAAAGCAACCCTCCACCACCACCTCTGTCTTCTACCTTTGAGCCAGTTCTATGTCCAAATGGGTAATTCTCCCTGTATTCCGTGTGATCTAACCTTGCTAACCATCCTCCCATGGGGAACCTTGTCGAACACTTTACTGAAGTCCACATAGTTCACGTCCACTGCTCTGCCCTCATCAATCCTCTTTGTTACTTCAAAAATCTCAATCAAGTTTGTGAGACATGATTTCCCACGCACAAAGCCATGCTGATTATCCCCACTGAGTCCTTGCCTTTCCAAATCCATGTAAATCCTTCTGTCAGAATTCCCTCAAACAACCTGCCCACCACCAATATCAGGCTCACTGGTCTATAGTTCCCTGGCTTTTCCTTATCACTTTTCTTAAGTAGTGACACCACATTTGCCAACCTCCAGTCTTCCTGCACCTCACTTGTGCCTATCGATAAGGCCCAGCAATCACTTCCCTAGCTTCCCACTGAGTTCTAGGGTACACCTGATCAGGTCATAGGGATTTATCCATTTTTATGCATTTCAAGACATCCAGCTCCACCTCCTCTGTAATATGGGCATTTTTCAAGATGTCACCATCTATTTCCCCACATTCTATATCTTCCATGTCCTTCTCCACAGTAAACACTTATGCAAAATACCCGTGTAGTATCTCCCCCATCTACTGTGGCTCCATACATTGGCTGCCTTGCTGATCTTTGAGGGGGAAGAGTCAAGATTAGAGTGGTGCTGGAAAAGCACAGCAGGTCAGGCAGCATCCAAGGAGCAGGAAAATCGAAGTTTTGGGCAAATGTCCTTCATCAGGACGGTCTTTTTCTGATGAAGGGTTTTTGCCTAAAACGTTGATGCTGCCTGACCTGTGCTTTTCCAGAACCACTCTAATCTAGACTCTAATCTCCAGCATCTGCAGTACTCACCTCTGCCTTGTTACCCTTTTGTCCTTAATGTATTTACAAAAACTATTTGGATGCTCCTTAACCCTATTTGCCAAAGCTATCTCATCTCCCTTTTTTGCCCTCCTGATTTCCCTCTTAAGTATAGTCCTGCTGCCTTTATACTCTTCTAAGGATTCACTCGATCTATCCTGTCTATGACTTATGCTTCCTTCTTTTTCTTAACAAAACCCTCAATTTCTCTAGTCAACCAGCATTCCTTTCACCCTTACAGGAATGCAGAGGAATCTCAATTATCCAAACCAGATGGGCGAGCACTATTTCGTTCAGTTAATTGAGTATTCGGTTAATTAATTTCCTCTGGGGTTCGGAGTTTTCTGTGAAGTCTGCTCCCCGTTCAGGAGACAAGGCAGCAGCACATTATGCGCGAGCCCCTACCCCTTGTCCACGCCCCCCAAATTCACCTGCCTCCCCAAAACCCCGTCTGCCCCCGCCCGCCCATCACCCAACCCTATCCGTCCCACCTCACCCCCACCCTTCCCCAAACCCCGTCCGCTCTCGCCCTGCCCGCCCTCCAAGCCACGCCCGCCCCCCAAACCCCATCCACCACCAACCCCATCCGCCCTCCTGCCTGCCCGCCACCCAACCCCATCCACCTAACCCATCTACCCACACTGCACCCCCAAACCTCATCTGCTCCCACCCCACTCCCATTTTGGGTCAAGTGACCCTTCCTCGAAACTGATTGTAGCTCGGACAATATCAATTTACGTGCAGTTGTTTCCATTAGGTGGGAAGAATTGGACCCGTGAGCGTAGTCTTAAAATCAGAGAGGGTCAATTTAGAATGGAAATGAGGAGACATTTCTTCAGCCAGAGAGTGATGGGCCTGTGAAATTCATTGTCATGGAGCGCAGTGGAGGTCAGGACGTTGGCTGGCTGCGAATTAAGGGCTATGGGGAGAGTGTGAGTAAGTGGAATTGAAGCACCAATCAGCCATGATTAAATGGCAGAGTGGACCCGATGGGCCGAATGGCCTTGCTTCCACTGCTATGTATTATGGTCTTATAACATCGGGTCAGGGAAGGTGGCAAGGTGGGTTTGGAGCCCAAAAATAGAGAAGAGCAGTAAGTAGATAATGACAAAAGAAGTGGATAACAAACTGGCTAAGAGAGTGCATGGCTGTGCATGGGGACTGTTCATGGCTAATAATGGATGGTGTGTAACAGCAGACGATGTAACAACAAGGCCTGGGTGTGGGGGTTGGGGTAAGGATATGAGAGAGCTCAAGCCATGAAGCTATTGAACTCAATGTTGAGTCTGATAGGCTACAGGGTTTCAAGGTGGAAAATGAAGTGTTGTTCATCGAGCCTGCAATGAGCTTTGCAGAAGCAGTGCAGCAAGCCTGAGGCAGAGATGTTGGCCAGGGAGCACAGTGATGTGTTCAAGTGGCAGGCAACTGGAAGTTCAGGGTCTTTCTTGTGAACAGAGCACAATTGTTCTGCGAAGCAGTCATCCAGTTGATGCTATGTTTCCTCAGTGTGGAGGAGACCACATTGTGAGTAGCGAATGCAGTAACTGAGATTGTGGGAAGTACATAGATACGAAGATGTGTCATGACATGTCCTAGCAGGTTGATTTTGAAAACAAAATGGGTTTTATGTCATTGGGGTTGTCCATAACTCTGGACCCCAAGGTTCGGGTTCAAGTCCCATCTGTCCTGACGGTGTGTCATTGCATGTCCACATAGTTAATTAAGAAGAATTTCAACTTCCATACAACATTTTGTTATGAAACTGCAAACACTAAAGGGCAGCACAGTGGCTCAGTGGTTAGCACTACTGCCTTGCTGCACCAGGGACCCAGGTTCGATTCCATCCTCGGATGATTGTCTGTGTGGAGTTTGTACATTCTCCCCGTGTCCCCGTGGGTTTCCTCCGGTTTCCTCCCACAGTCCAAAGATGTGCAGGTCAGGTGAACTGGCCATGGTAAATTGCCCAAAGTGTTCAGGGATGTGTAGGTTAAGTCCATTAGTCAGGGGTAAATATCGGGGAATCGGTCTGGGTGGGTTACTCTTTGAAGGGTTGGTTTGGACCTGTTGGGCCGAATGGACTGTTTCCACATTGTAGGGATTGTATGATTCACTAATTGAAACAGCTGGGGAGCAAAATTGTGAATACATTTTCAAAGGAGCCTTGGTTAAGTACTTGAAAAGCAAGACTTTTTAAGACACTGGTGAAAGAGGTGGGGTCAGGGTCGCAGGGCCTGTTCCTGTGCTGTAATTTTCTTTGTTATTTGTTCTAATTGGACAGCATGTTTGAGAACCAGGACCAATAACTTGCCTCCTTTGCAGCATATCACACGATGATTCTAGGTACTGTAAATTCTGATTTCACTTAGGGCCATAGATTTTACACTCAGATGCATTTTAACAATCTCCACTAAATCCAAAGTGCAATCTAACACTTTGATTCATAGCTTGACTTCAGATAGCAGAGATACAGAGAATGAGAAAAATTAGTGGCTGTACAGGACATTGGAATATGTACGCCACTTTTGGAATATGCGTACAATTCTGGTCTCCCAACTGCAGGAACAATGTTGTGAAACTTGAAAGGGTTCGGAAAAGATTTACGAGTACGTTGCCAGGGCTGGAGGGTTTGAGCTATAGGGAGAGGTTGAGTAGGCTGGGGCTGTTTTTCCTGGAGTGCCAGAGGCTGAGGGGAGACCCTATAGAGATTAATAAAATCATGAGGGGCATGGATAGGGTAAATAGCCAAAGTCTTTTCCCTGGGATGGGGGAGTCCAAAATTAGAGGGCATAGATTTCAAGTGAGAGGGAAAATATTTAAAAGGGACCTAATAGACAACTTTTTCACGCAGAGCATGTTGCATGTGTGGAATGAACTGCCAGAGGAAGTTGTGGAGGCTGGTACATTAACAACATTTAAAAGACATCTGGATGGGGATATGAATAGGAAGGATTTAGAGGGATATTGGCAAAATACTGGCAAATGGGATGAGATTAATTTAGGATATTTGGTCGGCACGAACGAGTTGGACCACAGGGTCTGTTTCCATGCTCTACAGTTAGCTGTTTGACTCTGTGAGGTTGACGAGTCAAAAATATTATTTTTTAAAGTTCTGTAGTTTCATAGCTACATTCTGATATACAGTATTTTAAATTCAAAATCACACAACGCAACCTGTTGGACTATAACCTGGTTTTGTGTGATTTTCAACTTTGTCCACCCCAGTCTAACCCCGGCTCCTTCACATCATGGCTGCATTTTAAGTTAATGAAGTTCCTATGGAATGTTCCTTAAATATAGAAAAAAGTATTTTAAGGGAAACTATTAATTGATTCACTCAAAGTTTGCACTAATTATGAATTAATGCACTAACTTCTTGTTATCCGCTGATTCACTTGTGGTCAGGTGACCCATGACCTCCAGGATTGTTGAAGGAGTCTTGGTGAGTTTTTGGAGTGAATCTTATATTTAGGGCACACTGCTGCCACTGTACTTTAGATTGATACAGAAATAATGATGTTTCTCATGAGCACGGGTAAAATCTGGAAATGTGGGAGCCAGGTTTAAACCTACTGGATTCTGTAATTTGTAAACTGCGGTGCTGGAGCAGACCATATTCATGTAGCCAGGCTTTGGGCAATCCCTGTTGAAACCAGACAGGTCAGGAACTGCCTGTCCAGGTACTAAACAGAGATATTGTTTCAGATTGAACTGTTGTTTATATCTCCAGTGAACCTGCTTTGTTCGAAGAACGCTATGCAGACTTGGTGGCACCCAGCTCAGTAGGAGGCCAGAAGCTGACAAGGAAGCGGTTGACCATTGTTACCCACATTTCACTTTACAACAGCTACCCACTGATCCATGTACTCACAGGGCTGGCCCCAGACCCCAGTTTTCTTTTCTCACTGACTCATCCCATCTGATTGCATAGTTTTTTTGTGGTACATGGGAACATTATATAGGAAGCAGTATCTGCGGGAAGGTCTTGCACCTATCCCTTATGAAAAATGACAATTTAGTGTATGAGAATTTGACATAGAGTAAAGATTATTTTTGACATGTTCATATTAAGAATACTTGATCTCTTTAAATTGTTATTTTGAATAATGTCTCCGATTGATCTACATTAGATAATAAAGTTTTTTAAATTAATAGTCAAACTATGTTCAATGGTATGTATCTTGCATCCAAGTTGAACTAACAGTCATGGCAATCAATTGCTTGAATACCTGTAGAAAATAAATCATGATTCTTCATTCACTGTTCATAGTTTGCCTTTCTAACCAACTGTCTGTTTGGTTTGCAAATTATTTCTGATTTGATATCTCTGTCTTATTTAAATAATCTTAATTAAAAAAGGCTCTGTCAGCCTCTTTCCTTCTGCATTACAGTTTTAGTTGCGTAACCTTTAGATGTTTAATTTTTTGTTATTTTCAAGTAACTTCGAAATACTTTCAATATTAGATGTATTTCTTTCTGTGGGAAAACTTTCTGATTATTTGGGTGACTTTTAATTGCCCTCTGGGAAATTATGGATCGGCAATAAATTCTGTCTAGCCTGCGATACCCTCATCCTATGAATAAAGGTAAAAAAGACACCCAAAATTGACAGAGTTACAGAAAGTGAGGAGGATTGTCAAAAGATTCTGCAGGATATATTGATTGCAGATTTGGGCAGAGAAATAGCAGATGGAGTTTAATCCAGACAAATATGTGGTGATGCATTTTTAAAGATCCAATTTAGGTGGAAATTATACAATAAATGGTAGAACCCTTAGGAACATTGACATAGAGGGATATGGGCATATAGGTCCACAGATGCATGAAAGTGGCAATAGCAAGTGGATAATGTGATCAGGAAGGCACACAGCATGCTTGCCTTCATCAGCCAGGGCATCAAATATAAAAGTTGACAAGTTATGTTACAGTTGTACAAAACTTTAGTTCGATCCCATTTGGAATATTGTACGCAGTTCAAATCACCACACCACCAGATGCTTTGGAGAAAGTGCAGAGGGAGTTTACCAGGATGATGGCTGGTCTGGAGGGTTTTAGTTATGAGGAGAGGCTGGATAAACTTGGACTGTTTTCACTGGAAAGACAGAGACTGGAGTGGAGGGGATATGTGTGTGTGGAGAAGGGGGCAGGGGCAGATCTGATAGAGGTCTACAAAATTATGAGTGACATAGATGGGACGGATAGTCAAAGGCTTTTTCCCAGGTTGGGTCAACTAAAAGAAGATTAGTACAGGTTCAAGGTGAGAGACGAAAAGTTTAGGAGAGAAGTGCAGAGAAAATGTTTCACCCAGAGAATGGTGAGTACTCAGAATGCACTGCCATTGGAGGTGGGGGAGGCAGGCACAATAGCAGTATTTAGGGCCTATCTTGATAGGTTCATGAATGGGAGGCAAACAGAGGGATAGAAACTGCACATGGGCAATAAGTAGTGGGTCTAAATAAGGACTAGGAATCGGCACAGGTTTAGTGGGTCAAAGGGACCGTTCCTTTTCTGAATTGTCTTGTATATGACTGACTGCCACGATGGCAATGCAATTTCCACTGCAGTAAGAGTCTTCAGTGAGTCCCAGTCAAGTTGACAAACAGGGGTGTGTATAATATTAGAAATTTTTGTAGTGTACCACTTAAAGGAAACTGGACATTGTGTTTTAGTTCTGTTACTTAAGACAATCTTAGAGATATGGCATAGGATTAAGATTTAAAGAAAATTAAAAAGAAAATGAATTTGACTAATCCAAAAAGAGTATAAAACTGTAGATGGGATTTGGTAATGCCACTCACAATTGAGTTAAAAGGGTGTAAATCCGTGAAATCACTGCTCATCAATTTTCTGTCACTGGAAGATGCTGAGGGTAGACTGAATGATGCTTCAGTGTTTAAAATGACCTGATTGATTAAAGAGATAAATAGTTTTGGAAGGGAACAGCAGAACAATGTAAAAATGAGTTAGGAAACAGAATCCCGAGCATAGAACATTACAGCGCAGTACAGGCCCTTCGGCCCTCGATGTTGTGCCGACCTGTCATACCAATCTGAAGCCCATCTAACCTACACTATTCCATGTACGTCCAGATGCTTGTCCATTGACGACTTAAATGTACTTAAAGTTGGCGAATCTACTACCGTTGCGGGCAAAGTATTCCATACCCTTACTATTCTCTGAGTAAATAAACTACCTCTGACATCTGTCCTATATCAATCACCCCTCAATTTAAAGCTATGCCCCCTCGTGCTCACCGTCACCATACTTGGAAAAAAGCTCTCCCTGTCCACCCTAGGGTCAGTGGTAAGGCTTTCAAATTTACAGCCGGATCTGGGAGATGACCTGTTGAAGAAAGCACAGCCAAGAAGGGCAAACTTCTAAAGATTGTGAACAAGAAGTGTGGCTCAGACTCTATACAGTGAAATGAAAGAGATCTTGACTGCAACCTCCACTGTGCCCCATGGAGCGAAACATAGTGCAGGAAAGCTTAATGGCTTCATAATGTTGGGAAAAGTAAGCAAAAGCCATGTTTAGCTTGCCCTCCTAAAACCCTGTGATCTTTACCACAAAAAGGACAAAGCCAGCAGACACATTGGAAGATCATCAAATGCAGAATCTCTTGAAGTCATACAACATCTCGGCTGAGCAATGTATCACCATTCCATCATTGGCACCCATCCAAATCCTGGAAGCACTCACCTAACAGCATTGAGTGAAACTTCAGTGTGTGGAGTGTGTTTCAAGCAGACAGCCCATCTTCTCTGGGGAAATTAAAAATGCACTACAAATGTATATACCTTTCCAAAGATGCCCTCATTCCATGAATGAATAAATTTAAATAAAACAACAGGAGGAAAAGAGATATCACTCTTCTTTACATCTCCATGATTTCTATGTCTTTTCCTGGGTGGTGGGAAAACTGATCTGGCCGCAGCAAAATCTTGGTTGACGATGCTCTCCACCGCATCTCCTCCACTTCCTGCTCCTCCGCCCTTGAACCCCGCCCCTCCAATCACCACCAGGACAGAACCCCACTGGTCCTCACCTACCACCCCACCAACCTCCAGATACATCGTATCATCTGTCGTCATTTCCGCCACCTCCAAACAGACCCCACCACCAAGGATATATTTCCCTCCCCTCCCCTATCAGCGTTCTGGAAAGACCACTCCCTCCAGACTCCCTCATCAGGTCCACAGCCCCCACCAGCCCAATCTCCACTCCTGGCATCTTCCCCTGCAACCGCAAGAAATCTAAAACTTGCGCCCACACTTGCGTCCACACCTCCCCCCTCACTTCCCTCCAAGGTCCCAAGGAATCCTTCCATATCCGTCACAAATTCACCTGCACCTCCACACACATCATTTACTGCATCCGGTGCACCCGATGTGGCCTCCTCTATATTGGGGAGACAGGCCGCCTACTTGCGGAACATTTCAGAGAACACCTCTGGGACACCCGCACCAACCAACCCAACCACCCCGTGGCTGAACACTTTAACTCCCCCTCCCACTCCGCCAAGGACATGCAGGTCTTTGGCCTCCTCCATCGCCAGACCATGGCAACATGACGCCTGGAGGAAGAGCGCCTCATCTTCCGCCTAGGAACCCTCCAACCAAAAGGGATGAATGCAGATTTCTCCAGCTTTCTCATCTCCCCTCCCCCCACCTTATCTCAGTCCCAACCCTCGGACTCAGCACCGCCTTCTTGACTTGCAATCTTCTTCCCGACCTCTCCGCCCCCACCCCCTCTCCGGCCTATCACCGTCACCTTAACCTCCTTCCACCTATCGCATTCCCAACGCCCCTCCCCCAAGTCCCTCCTCCCTACCCTTTATTTTAGCCTGCTTGGTACACCCTCCTCATTCCTGAAGAATGGCTTATGCCTGAAATGTTGATTCTCCTGCTCCTTGGATGCTGCCTGACCTGCTGCGATTTTCCAGCAACACATTTTTCAGCAGCAAAATCTTTTGCAAATAATGAATTATCACAGTTGCAAACTACTTTGTAAATGCTTATTGCTTGATTGTAGATGTTAGTTCCAGTGGAACAATTTAAAAGGAGTCTCCATCTGCAAACATTATGATCATGGGACGATTGTGGACAACTACATGAATGGACAACTTCATGTTCTTTTAGGAACTGTTGCATTTTTACAAAAGAAGTTAATGTAACAGGATGTTGGTGTTTCTGGGTTTGTGCTGAAGCAAATAAGATAGGATGATAATGTTGTTGCAGAAGAGCCAGGAGTTAATACCTTATTTCTCCTCAAGAGGAGGAAGGCGGCTTTTGTTCGGATGAGAATTGATGCCTCAGTTAGAGTGCTTGAGAGTTATAAATTAGCCAGGAAAGACCTAAAGAGAGAGCTCAGAAGAGCCAGGAGGGGAGTTAAGAGGTCATTACTAGAGAGGATCAAGGAAAACCCTAAGGCTTTCTATCGCTATATAAGGAATAAAAGAATGACGAATGAAAGATTAGGGCCAATCAAGTAGAGTAGTGGGAAGTTGGGTGAGGAGTCAGAGGAGATAGGGGAAGCGCTAAATGAATACTTTTCATCAGTATTCACACTAGAGAAAGACAATGTGGTCGAGGGGAATACTGAGATACAGGCTACTAGACTAGATGAATTTGAGGTGCATAAAGAGGAGGTATTAGCTTTGACCTTTATGTCGTCATTGTCTACAGGAATAGTGCCAAAAGACTGGAGGATAGCAAATGTTGTTCCCTTGTTCAAGAAGGGGAATAGAGACAACCCTGAAAATTATAGACCTGTGAGCCTTACTTTGCTTGTGGGTAAAATGTTGGCAAGGGTTATAAGAGATAGGATTTGTAATCATCTAGAGAGGAATAAGTTGATTAGAGATAGTCAACACGGGTTTGTGAAGGGTAGGTCATGCCTCACAAACCTTTATTGAGTTCTTTGGGAAGATGACCAAACAGGTGGATCAGGGTAAAATGTTTGATGTAGTGTATGTGGATTGTAGTGAGGCATTTAATAAGGTTCCCCATGGTAAGCTACTGCACAAGATAC